>NW_004524588.1:9605730-9607562 GCF_000260255.1 Octodon degus
ACTCTCTGCAGGGATTGCAGCTACCGGGTTTCACCCCAGGCCTGTATGCCAGGCCTGAGCAGAGTCTGGAGGGGACAAGATGGAGTAGGGAGGAGAGGCAACTCTCCCACACACTCACCAGAACTGCGCTAGGACTGGGTCTGGGGGTTCCTGGAACGCGGCAGAAATTCCTACTAGGAGGGCGGGGTGGGGGAGGTGCTTGGAGTGTTTAGGGCATCCCAAGGGGGTGGAAGATGGTCTCACACCCACTACGCCTGGGCTGGGACCAGTAATAGGTCCCGCCGGCGCAGGGTAGCAGGAAGCTCTCCCACACACTCACCGAAGCTGGGCTAGGACTGGGTCTGGGGGTTCCCAGAAAGCAGCAGAAATTCCTACTTGGCGGGTGGGCTCTCAAATTATTTTAAAAGATGCACTTGATTCAGGACTGTATTTTGAATGCACAACACAATTGCAAAAAGGTGGATTAAACAATGAAGTTCTGGTAATTTTAGAGATTTCTCTCTTGTGGGGAGACAGCTCAGCAGTCAAAATGCCTGCCTGGCAAACGCAAAGACCTGGGTTTGATTCTTGGTACTGCATGTTGTGCTGGGCATGGTGGCACATACTTATAATTCCAGCGCTGGGGAGGCTGAGACAGGAGGATTACTACACGTCCAAGCTGCAAAGCGAGACCCTGTAGCAAATAAATGAATACAGTAGTCCCTCGCTATTTTGTGGTTCAGCTTTCATAGACTCGCTGTTGCAGATTTTCAAAAAATATTCATCTGGATTGTTTATCGTGGATATTGCGCTCTACTTTGGGATTTTGCAGTACTATACAGTATATGTATATTGTTAAAATTATGTAGATTTATGAGTTTAGAAAATGATTCAGAACATCAGAGGTGTTTTTAAAAATGTGAGAAAGTTTGATAAGAGTGTGGAAAGGGTTAATAAAGCATCAAAATATGTATAAATACTAAAATAAATATAACATTGCTACTTGGTTGATTTTCACTTATCGCGGGGTTATCTGATGTATAAACTCGGAGATAAATTAAGGATTACTGTAAAAGATTTTAAAAAGTAAGAAAAAATTGTCTTTTTATGCAATATGCAAAGTGCTCTTCCTTACCAGAAAATATTAATATTAGAGGCTAGAAATCCTTCCATCTCTGAGTTAAAATGCCAAACACCAGATAGGTCTCCATGCTGTAAAATTTGAAGTTCTTTCATCCCATCTCTTTAGCCTCCTGTGCCAAAATATTCTTATTTTTTCTAGTTTTCTGTTTTCCTCCCAGACAAACTTAGCCACCTGAGGAAGAAGTAGTTGACATGAGTGGCTCTCAGTTGTCCCTCTAAAATGTTATAAAGTAAGCATACAAAGATCCTAACTACCCAGACACAAGTATCACCTACCATTCAAACCTTCAAATATGAAATTAGTAGATCCATAAGTGGCTTAGACACTGACTTTTCTGAATTTCTTTTTTTCTCCTTAAGTTTACATGCTTTTTCTATAGATATCATGGAAATCTATTCTGCCTGTACAGTGTGTGCCAAGATCTCTCAGGAACTTTTGGATACATATCACCAAAAAAAAGTTAGAAAAATTTTGTACTCATTCACAAAATAGTAAACTGAAATGAGGCATGTTCAAACTTCCTCTAAGTTTCTATGACATAAGACTAAGAGTGAAAGCCATCAAGATTATGCGCTTTTAGTTCTTAATCTAAACTTTACTATTCACATCCTATTATTGTACTAACACACTCTTAGCTATACTTGTTTCTGACAGACACTGCCCAAAAAGATACATTCTCTCTCTCTCTCTCTCTCTCTCTCTCTCTCTC
>NW_004524588.1:9607714-9609830 GCF_000260255.1 Octodon degus
TACGCCTGTTTACAGCCTCCCAAGAGCTGGGATTACAGGCATTTACCACCACACCCAGTCTCAATTGCCCTCTCAGTGCACCCTGGGAGCAGGGCTAGCACAGGAGACCTGGGGATCAAACCCCCAGCCCCAGCACCTGCTTGGAGCTGCTTTAATTTGCTGAACTATTTGGCCGGCCCTTCTCTATATATTTTTAAGTCATGACAAAGTCACTTATTATGACAGGTCATAGAAAACTATCTAAAGATATAAGTAGACAATTCTTTTTTACCTAGAAATTACTACATTCTGCTCATTGCAATCTAATTTTTTCCTACACTAGCAAATATAACAGCATCATAAGTCTAATCTTCCAATAGCTGTTCTGAATAATACTTCAGTAATCACTAACAAAGCATAGTCCTCCTTTAATATTTGCACCATTTTTGTTACCATCTGAAAAACAGAGGTTGAGAATCAGGAGATTTGGAATCATCTAGAGTATTCAGCAATTTAAAAAAAAGTTTAATTACAGTTGATCAGCCAATCAGAATTTGCTATTAAATACATTTTAAAAATGAGATCTAAAGCCTATCTTCTTTTCTGTCATGAAGAGTGACAGGTGATCTACCTGGACAAGCTTCACGAGATGCTTAGAAGTCAGGATTTTTGTAAGCAATACAGTTGGATGGCATTGAGTCAGAAAATGAATTCCATATACTACCCTGTGACTTCTGTGGACTTTTAGCTATATTGAATCAAGAGCTAAGTATCTTAAAATTCTGTCCATGGGGGATGGGTCTCAAGATCCTTCTTCAGATGTTCAAGTTCCTCACACGAAATATTATAGTATTTACATATAACCTGCACATATCCTCCTATATACTTTAAATCTTTTCTAGGTTAGTTGAAGTATATGCTTGAGTGTACATGCTATACAAATACTATTACATTATATTGTTTAGGTACTAGTTACAGGTAAAACAGCATGTTCATTGCTGACATAATTTTTTTAAAAAATGTGTTTTTGATCTGTATTTAGTTGCATTCACACCAGCAGATGTGGGACCCACTAATGTGAAGGGCTCATTCTATGTCTGTCTTTCTGTCTGTCTGTCTGTCTGTCTGTCTGTCTGTCTATCTATCTACCTATGTACTTACCTACCTATGTAATGAGGTGGCTTCTACCAGTGAGTTTTTCTTTAAAGGCATAAACTATTTTGATCTCCTTTCTCTGTCCTCTCACAGATTACAAAAGAGCTAGACACACAGTAATCCAATTTCAAAGATGGATTTTCAAAACAAGTACTGGAAATCACCTATTGATGACATTCTTCTAAAAGGCTCAAATTGGTATGAAACGAAGCAAGGGACCATGCTAGCTTAATTTCTAAAAAGCTAAAGTCATTCCACTTATATTAACCAACATACACAAGCTGGAAAGATAATTTTGGTATTTAAGAAAAAAAAAACATTTTAATTGTACTTTTGTACTGGTACTGTACACTATCATTTTATAAAAAGATCCTCCTATAATGGCAAGCCTGAGCTTAAAAATTGCAAGTTGGCATGCACACAGATGAGAAAATGCTTTTTATTATAATGTTTGGTTTCTGGCATAGACCTCGGCTTTTGACGGTCCTATCATATTTTAATCATCATCGGTTGATTTCTATTAAAGCTTATTTTATCCTGTGATTGGAAGCACTTAGGTTAAAAAATGATCAAAAATCCTCATAAATTATTCATTAAAAGATAATAACTTATTAAATACAACTAAATTTTGAAGTAATCTACAGAAGTTCCCGAAGTGTCTGATATGTTTAAATCCCCTGTATCGCAAACATTTCTTACAAAACCTGGTTGGAAGTGCTCTGAGTTCTTTGCTTTCCTTTGTAGAGAGTTAAGACAGGGCAGCAGTTAAGCACATATAGTCCAGAGAACAAAAAACTGACAGTGTTTAAAGGCCTACTTTTCATTTATTTATTTATTTTTGAATTTTATTTATTTGTGTGTGTGTGTGTGTGTGTGTGTGTGTGTGTGTGTGTGTGTGGCCAACTCAGCCCACCAGGGGGCGGGGCTGGCTGGCATGTGGTGCTGGGGGATTGAACCGTGGTCCCTCTGCTTTGCGAAGCTT
>NW_004524588.1:9609930-9621497 GCF_000260255.1 Octodon degus
CTCAGCCCACCAGGGGGCGGGGCTGGCTGGCATGTGGTGCTGGGGGATTGAACCGTGGTCCCTCTGCTTTGCGAAGCTTGTTCTAAGTAGGTGCTTTAGACCACTGAGCCATCTCACCAGCCCCAAAGGCCTACTTTTCAAATCTAGGAAATACTCACTTATGGTAGCTATTATTGTTGTTGTTATTATTCTTGTTGCTGTTGTATGAAAAATAAATACCTTCTATACTCATATGAAAATACTGATGGGTTGCTGGCATATCCTTCAATGTTAGGATATGTTATTTACTTCATACACAGTTTAGATTATGTGCTTTATTTTAACCAACATGCTATTCCTCCCCCCCACACACACACACACCCGCTGCCAGTTTTGGTAATATAACTAAGTCTCCAAGACCCAATTTATTTCTTGCCCAAAACAACAATAATAATGGCCAGGGAGATGGCTCAGTGGAATAAGTCTCTCCCTGGAAAAAGAACAATAATAGCATTAAAAGCTGTTTGATATGCTATATATGATCTGGGGCAATAAGTGAACTCAGAAATGGCATGGTAAATTATTCATCCAACTAAAATAATGGCATTTAGAGGTCAACATTGTGCACAAAGAATTACTAATTTGCGGGCATGCATTTTAAGTTTCACTTAAAATGAAAACCAAGCTACAAATCCCGTTTTCTTCACTCTGTAGTTGACAGTGCAGAAGTCTTTCCACATGTGAATTCTAAGAATAGCTTCAATCCTTCATTTCTAATTACTTCATTAGTGGAACCCTTTTAAAACTTATTTTTTAAATGATTCTTCAAATGTCACTAAAATCTTTTCAATGTCTGGTAAATTTAAGAAATATGAAATCATTTTAAAAGCTATTATAAATACAGTAGTGCTTTCAAAATACCCAAGTTGTGTTAACAAGACCACCCACATATATTTGACAAAGTAGTGGCATGTTCCAGGCATATGAATCCCTCTGGAGGGAATGTTTTGGATCAATGTAGATACATCCAGCCTTCAGCCTCACCCCAGATGTCCCTGTTAGGCATCTCTCTGCTAAATGGAAATGCCTTAGTCAGTGTAAGCAGGATAAAGGAAAGTGTCTGCTTATTCTGTTTCTTCTTTGTACTCCACAAAATAGCCAAGATGGGGTGAATTTAGACAGTTGAGAACAGCCACAGAAATATACATAAAAATACATATTCAGCTCATACTTTACCATCTGCACAACCTTCAAGAAGTGGATAAGCCATTACCATCTCCTTGGAGATTTAAGTAGCCTATGGTGCTCACTGGTTAATGAACTTTCTAGAACTTAAGGAAATGAAAAAAAAAAATAGGTGAAGATTGTCACAGCTGGGACACGTAGCCTGAAGGAAAGAACATGGCAATGGGCGGGGGAGATGGCTCAGTGGAATAAGCCCTTCCGTGGCAAGCGCAAGGGCCTGAGAAAAAAGAACATGGCAAATCAGAGGGCAAGAGTCCTGGTAAATGGAAGGAAAAGGAGGAAGATATCTGTAGATTCATTTTGGGACTGGGAGCCTGCAATAATGTATCAGTACAATCCAGCTCCAGTAGAAAGGGTAGGAATGGGTAAAGTAGGATAGTAAGTATCTGTTGTCTAATGTGATTTCAGAGATAAATAAAGTCAAAGCTTCAGAAATAGAGTACTGACATATTGGACATTACAAAGTCAGTATGTTGCTCATACTGACTTTGCTTGACATGATTACTCCTGATCAGACATAAAACTTAATTAATCTTCAAGAAAAAAAATCTGCCAGAAGTATGTCTTTGAATGGCTAGTTATTCAAGATAAACAGCTAGGACAAATTTCCAAAGTTTGAGCCCAAGATACATTCAATTCACTCTTCTATGGATCTTTTATTGTCTATTATTATAACAAAAAATGTGGTCATAGATGAGATGAACTACTTCAATGAAATAAATATTAATTCTTAAGTTTTATATTGCATTATAAATAACAATTCATTAAGGAATTGAATAATTTCAAAGTGCTAGAAATTATTACACATTTCATTCACTCAGTCATTTGATAATCACATATAATCATGGTATATAATTAATTGACCCTCTCAATTAATGACTGACCACATATATAGGAGTTGTCCCATAAAATTATAATGGAGCTGAAAATTCCTGGTAGACTAATGAATGCACTTGTATAGAACAGTCAAGAGGAAAAAACTTCAAGGAAAAAAAGAGTTCCCACCCAAATTTTCACTGTGAAAGAACTTAGCAGAAGCTTTTGCAGGCATTAACAAGCTCCTTTAAAAGTTTGAAAATATGGGCCTTTTCATTAATAGAAAAGAATGTTCACACTGCATTACCTGCAAGCAAAATACCATGAGTGTATTTGTGGAAAGAGTGAGACTTATAATCTCAAGCAGGAGAGCTTCCAGGAGGCATTGTTCTCACAGAAATGACCATTCTGTGCATGTTACTGGCCCTAAAAACTTCCCAGCGGGTAAGATATGGAGATGAAAGGCAGTCACCCTGTTGCTCCTAACCCTCAGCTAACTGTTTGTTGATTTTGCTTTTAGCAACAACCAAAAAAACCCTTTAATTCAGATGAGAGAAAGAGAAAGAGACAGATACACAGGCAAACAGAAAAACAGAGAAATGACATAAATGTAGCTTTCAAAGATGAATCTCGAATAGAGTTGCATTAGCCAATACTCAATATAGCAAAGTCCAAAAGACTCAGGAGGATCTTCTGCTAAAGAATGTCCAATCTTGTAGGGAACATGTTTTACCTATAAAATTGTGGGGGTTTTATAACATAAGAAATGATAAACTTTTTAATAGCAAAGTCAGTATGAGCAACAATAGCAAAGTCTGAGCAATTTCGCATTACCTTCTGAGCGCAGTAAAAATACCATTAAGAACTCTGCAAGAGTGTAGTGATATTACTGTTCATCAATCCACTGTAAATCAAGAATTCTCTAGATGACATGAAGAAACTTGCTAGATGGGGTGGAGCTAAACTGAGAACTTTGTATCCCCAAGCTTTTTTAATTTTCAGGTCAGCACTAAGTTTTTATTAAGCTCTAAATTAAAGCCAAAGGTTTTTTTTAAAAAAAATCCCAGGGTGAAGCACTTAGACAAGTAGGGGTTATTTTAAAGTAAAATTAAATTTGCATAAACATAAGGGCAAAGAGTATAACAAGAAATATTTGATGAAGTGACAGTTAGTCATTTCTTTAATAAGATATTTATGATCTTTAAGAAACAGGATAGGATTCCAGTAAGAAGGGAAAAGTTGATGTTGATAAGACAGCTACATGGGGAGAAAAAACAAGTTTCTCTTAAAGATTTGAGAAATCAGTGTCTTCATTTAAAGCTGTTAAAGGACAAACGAAACCTGCTGCTCACATTGAATGCAACCCTGGCTTAAATTGAAACCTGTGCTCTTCTACCATTCAAAAAGCTCTAGGATACTCAAGGACCCTTTCAAGGACACTAACTTGAAAACAGAAGTCCAGAGCTTGAGTGCCACTACATGCATGTGAAGACTGAGAAACTCCTTGTGTACTTCAGAGTTTATTCTGCAGGCAAGAGAGAACCCTTGAACATTTTAGATAAAGTGAACAAAGCAGCTTCATGGGAAAGTTAAATATACCACAGAAGGAAGGAAAAGAATGAATTGCAACAAGACTTAAAAGGAATTAAAATCCAGTTATAATTCAGGAATTACAATCTGTACAGCCAGATGAACTGAGCGGGAAGTGGGGTGGATGGATCTTGGTGTAAAGTTGGATTTGAGCATCAAGAACAAGGGAGACAGTAGGGGAAAGAATATTGTTCAACAGAAATTTAATGAACTGCAAAACTCTGGTTCAGAGTAGTAAGGAAGGATAGAAGATAGATGTTGATTAAAGTTTATCATGTATCACAATACCAAGAGGAAATTCAGGTGACAATATTGAGAGATCACTAGTGTTCCTTTAGAAACTAGTATTTGGGAGTCATTCTAAATCAGTGGATCTCAAATGAAGTCAGTTGTTCCTCCAAGGTCATATTGCACAATGTCTGGAGACATGTTTTGGTTGACAAGTAAGAGGATGGTGTTTCAGGCTTCTAGTTGGTTTGGGCAGGAAGGATGGAAAAACATACCACAATGCACTGAATAGCCCTCTCTAACAAAGAATTAAATGAATTAATCTAGCTCTGAATAGCAACAGCACCAAGGTTAAGAAACCCTGCTCTGTATAAATGTCCTAATGTGTTAAGGATAACTTGTCAATCAGTGCATACAGTATGTTCATGTATAATTTATAGGAAATAAAAATAGTACTAGCATTTCCTGAGTCTTGCTCTTTCTCAAGCACTGTCTTCACATTGTAAGCTTATTTTATATAATCTTTAAAATCCACAGAGATGAACCTCATTTTTAACTTCATCTAGCAGATAAGGAAATTTGTCCATTGAAAGGTTCAGATTCTTACATATCAATATTCACTAGCGAGGCAAAACCAATGAAATATGGACAGGGATGATCCAGTTAAAAATCTAGATATAAACAGATCTATTATGAGAATTTGGCTTATGATATTAAAAGAGACTGAGAAATTCTACCGTCTGCAAGCCTGATATCCAAGGAAACTGGTGGTTTGGTTTTAGCCAGTCTGAAAACATAAGAGCCAGGGAAACAGATGGTGAGTCCCAGTCTATGGGCAAGAGATGACCTATCTTAATCAGGCAGCAAGAAAATTCACCCACCTTTTCCATTTTGTTGAGTTCAAGCCTTCAAGTTATTGGACAATGCCCACCCACTCTGAGAAAAGCAATATGTTCCCCTATACAGATTCACCTTTACAGGTATATCAGGAATGTTTACACCAGTATCTGAACATTTCAGTCAAGTTGACACATAAAATTAATCACCTTCCATTCATCACTCATTAACTTGGCACCTATATGCATCTCTTTAACTATAGCATTTAATCTCCAAATAAAAACAACAAAGTCATAATCTATCTGTTGTGATACAACTACACTGTGTTCAACCAAAACTTACTAAACTTTCCTCAGAGAAGGAGGAAGAGCCCTTAGAGATGTCTACTTTCCCCCTTGTCATCCTAAGCTTGAAAGTTTTACTTAAATGCAATGATATAAACACAATACATTTTAGGTTAGATAAGGAAGTAAGAGAAGAAAAAACCAAAGATATCTGCCAAGTACACATGCAAATTCATGACAAAAGAGGAAATAGTGAACTTATTCCTCATTTCTGTAACTGCCATGTGGTTGTTCTTGGTGTTCATAACCACTTTCATTTATTTAGTGTGCTCATTGTCTTCACAGTTCTTTTCTGGACTTGGAAACTCATTCATTCCTGAACAATATGGACTATTGATAATCCTGCTTGGTTGTGTGGTAATTTACCATTGCCTTTATCATAGGATATGTAATATTTGGATACCCTAAAGTGTCTCCTTGCTTTAAACATAGTCTTCCTTATTTCCCTGAAGGAGTGATAGTCCTCTTTCCCCTCAGTGATAAGAATCAGTCATCATAGCCTGCACTATAACTCTTTTATATCTGGATTTAGAAATGAACTTATAGTTCAGTTAAATCACAGCTATATCTCCTAGCAGAAGCATTTCTCCCTCTTGAGCTAAGATCTCTGGACCAACAGAGCAATAAATTCCTATGATAATGGGAAATAGAGATGTTGCTTGCAGGTCACTGGGTATAGTAGTGAATGGTTCCAGTTCCTTTTCCAGCTGTTGAACCATAGACCCACGAATCCTGGCCATAAGAGAAGTAGTATTGTATGTAGAACGCAAGTCAATGTGTATGTAAGCCCCCCAGAGAAGTTTTTGCAGCTTTTCAAGATATCACTGCCTTTCTAGCACTGTAACTGAGTCTACTATTAATGGGAATCATAGATAAGAGCAAGTATTTCAAGATGGTGGGGAGGAAACATGGTGACACCAGTAAATGTAATTGCTTCCTACCTTGGAAGTGAGTTCCTGGATCAGAAGCAATGCTGTGTGGAGCATCATGATGGTAGGCAAAGCATTCTGTAAGTCCAGGAGTGGTAGCTCTGATACAAGCATGGAATGTGGGGCAGAATCTCTATGCTAGCAAAAACAAGATGTTGCCCTTTCATGATGGAAATATACCAATAAAATCAACCTGCTGCCATTTAACTTCCTGACTTGAAAACAGTGTCATCTTTGGGACTTGGAGTCAGTCCGTCTTTAGTAGATGAAAAACCCAGCCATGGCCACAACCAAGAGCTTGGTAAGCTTAAGCCCAGGAGGCCAACCCCATACAAACCTTTTATCCCTACCACCATGGCCATTTCATTCATGAGTGCACTGAGCAATGACAGGGTGGCTTGAAAAAAAGGCTGAACGGTGCCCCTAGAATGAGTGATTTTATGCACGTGATAATTAAAAGCATTCTCTGCTGATCTCACCCTTTGATAAGCATTTACATGGCACACAAATATATTCACAGCGTTATTTCCATTCAGAGACATGTAGCCACATATCTCTTCTGCAGATTGCTATATCAAAAATTCTTCAACTATGTTCTTCTGAAGTCCATGACCAGACAGCCAAACCATGGGCCATAGCCTATAAATCAGTATATAAACACATCTGGTCATTTCTCTCTCCAAGAACAGTAGACTCACAGGTGCACTGCTTGAAGTTCTGCCCACTGGGAGAATTTCCCAAATCACTGTTCTTCCAGGATGTCCCAGAATGGGGACATAGCACTGCAGCTGTCCACTTGCAGGTGGCCCCTGTGTAGCATACAGAACCATCTGGAGATCAGGCCTGGATCTTCTCTCCCTGTCACCAATCAAAGGGAACTGGGGAGATTAGCACTAGTGTGTACAATGCCTTGGGTTCAGTCCCCAGCTTGAAAAATAAATCATAAGGAACTGCCCAGGAAGCCACAGGTACAGGCAGAGAGAAAGAAGAAAGAGTAGCTGAAATGGGAATCATGGGCATTTGGAGCTCTTCATGTAATTTCTTGTGTGATCAGGGTCTGCTCAAGCCTGGTCACATATATGATGCCATTTCCGTTTGAGGAAAGAGTATACACTCAGCTTTGTGGCTGCAGGATCAGATAACACTGAGTTTGTGATGGAGAAATAAACACATACACACTTCAGAGGCCCATGCTTAAGTATTCAATCTCTACTAAGGCCTAGTAATAGGTAGAGCTGTTTCCAAAGTAAAAGTTTTTATCTGTGTATGTTGGCAAAGGTTTACTCTAAAATCCTAGATCTATGATGCAGGACTATGACAAAAAATTGATTTGATATGATTTTTGATTCCTCATGCTGTTATGTCACCCTCTTAAATATGTATTGCCACACATATTATCCACGTTTTTGCCTGTAAAAATCAGAAAATGCAAGTGGTTCCTTTCGGATACAGCACACATCCTATGGATCCCAATTTGCATCACACCTTTAAGAGTCTGCTAGACTTGAGGCTACCTATGGATCTAGAAGCCAAGAGAGATGGGGAAGATAGGGTGCTGAGGAAAATCAGTGTCTTACACAGCACTTGCCTCAGGCGAGGCCTTTACTGCTTCCACAGACAGTGCAGGATTAATACTTTCAGACAGGGATAGAAAACCAATAGAAGGCCACTTCCACTGGCAAATAAGAATCAACACCCCATAAATTCTCATCCCAGCTTTCAAGCTCCCCATTTTTTTATTGTGGAAACCCTTCCTGTAACAGCAAGCACCCAGGGAGGTTGTTGGACATGTAATTCTAACAGTGACAGGATGAGATGGTGCACTGTGTTTTAAGCATCCTCAGCTCTGCAGGGCACACAGAGATATTTAGGTATATACCTGGTGCTTGACCATGCAGCAATCTCACAGACACACCTGGAGGTGATGTCTAATGAGATGTTGGGGCATTCGCTAACCCAATTATGCCCACACACAACATTAACCATTAGTCCTGCCCACGGCCATGTACCTGGCAAATTTAGGAACCAAGATTAGGAATCAAAAAACCTATTTGCAGGAGTATGACTTCAGCACTCGATTGGAGCATTCAGTGGTGTTAGGTATGTTACCGCAAGTTCCACACTAGACCAACATGAGCAAAGGCACTTTTACCTCTCTGTTAAAAAACAAATCCACCCTTCTGGATAGTAATTTTTATGTCACTGAAAATTATGCTATTGATGGACTTCAACTGAATAAAAGTCATTTATGTGTAGTTTGTTTTCTGATATCTTTTCTTGGGTACCCAAAAGAGATATAAAATTAAAGTTAAGAAGGATGAAGATGACATGCTTCAAACCTCAAAGTATATTTGTTAAAAATCACGGATTAGATAAAATATAGAAAAAAAATAAACTTTATGGCCTTAAATCACTCATCGTAAAGGTAAATTCTATGAACACTTCTCATTCTGTCAAAATAGGTATTCTATGATTTAGAGTCTGTTAGTCTCCCCTGGGTGAAGATAACAAGGGCTGATCTACTTCCTTCAAGTAGGGTGATTTCCAAATTTTTGAGGATGTGAACTCATTCTTCAAATTATATGTTAAGAAAGAGAAATAGCCATCATACAGTTGAAGGAAAGTTGGAAAAGAAAACTGGGGAAACAGGGAAGATGGACAGAAGTCTAGAGAGACATTCACCTGGCTTTACTACTTGGGCTGCAACGTGGGCAAATTTGCAACTTCATAAAAATCCAACTTGAAATTGATCATCCAATGTATTTTAAAGTAACTTAGATGAGCAAGTTATTGTAGATATTCTTAAACATTATGCATGTTAAAATAGTAGGTAAGAAAATTATCATGCATATTTTATGTATTTATTTCCGTATTTTAAATTAGTATCTTAAAGTTGTAGATCTAAAAACTATTTGAGCAGCCAGGGAGATGGCTCCATGGAATAAGCGCTTCCCTGGCAAGCGCAAGGACCTGAGTTCAATCCCTGGTTCTGAAAAAAAATTTAAAAAAAAACTATTTGAATAAAATTGCTTTAAGATGTGATATTGTACAATGCCAGCACCCATATCACTAAATGCTACATCTCATGTATGTGTTAAACTTGAATATTTTTTGGTTTTCTAGTGGTGTGTTGTTATTCCAAAGCCCTTAATTCCAGTCTCTGCTTGAAGCTCATACTCACCTCTTGCCCATAGAGGTCAATCATGCAAATTTAGATTTCACTGCTAAAAAATTAAAGTAAATTATCTTTAATGGACTTTTAGACATACTTCTCTGGCACTTCATTTAAAATGAACAATTTTTCTCTCTTGAACTGCAGTTGAGATTATCTTTGAGCCATGATGTATTTCTTTTGATTTTCCCCTTGTTTTCTGATAAAGCGATGATAATAAATCCTCCTCCTGCCTTTGGTCTGGATTCTTAGTAGCTGTGTATTTGTTTTCTTTGAGTGCAACGCACATTAATATTTATAACCATTTTCCTTTGTAGCATCTCCCAGATGGCTCTGCTCCCAGCGCACATGCTGAATTTTATCTTTTACCGTATCCCAGTGAAATTCGTAGAAGAAAAACAAAATCCGTTCCAAAATGTACCGACCCCACTTACAATGAAATTGTAAGTATGATTCATCTCCTGTCCAGTCGTTCTAGGTTTTTCTTACCATTTTTTTTTTTTTTAGCTTAACAACTGAAGATGGGAAATTTGCAGCAACTGGCAGCGTTATTCTGTGAAGGAACTGCATGTCCCAGAATAGGCACAGTATGCTGATCACTGTTCGAGATGCTAAGGAACTGGAAACTACAGATACTGCTTTCAAAGTCCTTATGTAAAAATGTCAAATTGTGGCAAAGCTCCAGCAAAAGCGCAAGACCTGTTGTGCATGCCAACACTGTCTCCACATCATCTTGCTTTCTCTAACCTTCAGCTCCTTTACTTGAGTTTCCTTATCCCATAATTTTATTCTAAACTCCCTGATGTATAACAGCAAATCTCACACAATCTCTTTTGAAACACCAAAAGCACAAGTAAAATACAAATTAAGTTAAAGCACATTAGAAACAGGCTATAATTCATTAGTGACATACAGGTTTAACATTCAGTCTCCTGACTTCTGAGACAGACCCCTGTGTTTCTTCCCTCAAGTCCACCCTCTCTGTTTCTCCTCTTCCTTTCTCAGTTGCTTGCCTGCTCCTTCCTGCTGTCTCACCCAAGCATGTGCAGATGCTCCACCCAGCAATCTTTGTAAGACCAGAGCACCCTTCTTACCTTAGCATCTCTACAGAAATTTCATTCCCTCTCTATCACTTCTTCCTCTCACCTCATTAATCCCCATTTACCCTTTAATCCTCTGCAAATGTGGATTCTGACTTTTCTTTTTAGTGCTTTATTCTAGTGACATCAGTACATTTCTAACTGCTAAACTCAGTAAGTTTCAGGCTGTCCCCACCCAGCCAGGAGCAGAGCACCAGTGACCTACTGCCTGCATTCTATTTCTTGAACTCTCCCTCTCTCTCTCTCTCCCTGTCCCTCTTCCTCCCCTCCCCTCCCCAGCCCCTCCTCTACCCCTTCCCCAACCCTCTCCCCTCCCTCTCTGTCTTCTCCTCTCCCCTTTCCCCTTCACCTTCCCCTCTCCTCCCTCCCCTTCTCTTCTCCTACTGGCTTTCACTGTCTGTTCTCTCCTCTTCACACACACAGTAGGGTTTGCCCTATCAATAGGTTTTACACTCTAGGATTACTCCAACTACAAATCAAAAATGCTAGGGAACAACTTGCATCTGCACTAGACTCTTACAGATTTTTCTCCCTCATTATTCTCTAAAAAAATGTAGTGGAACTGCTGCTTACACCAAATTCACTGTATTGAGTATTATGAGTAGTCTGGAAATCATTTGAGACATGCTGCCTATGCACAGGTAGTATGCAAACACTGTGCATTTGACATAAAAGACTCGAGGATCCTTGGATTTGGGTGTGCTCCGGGAATCCTGGATACTAATGGATAGCCCTTGATGTGCTCACCACTATCTTATGAGTGTGTAGTTATAAATGTTATCATCTCTATGTAAGCATATCTGAATTAATTCTTCAAGCCCAGACTTGCTTCTCAAGTTTTCGATCTGCACATCTTCTTGATTCCTGGAGAGCTTCATTTAATGACTCCCAGGCACCTTACAGCCAGGCTTCCCTCTGCTCTTTGCCACATCAAAGACATACCTTCCAATGACAGAGAGGCTGTGCTGTAGTCTCTTCTCTCTCTGCAGTTTCAGTTATTCATGGTCTAAAATTATTAAGTGGAAGGTTCCAGAAAGAAAGATAATTCATGTGCTCTAAGTTTCATACCATCCTGGAATGAACATGTGATGATATCTCACAGCATCCCACTCCACTCATGTGATGCAGGAATCGTCCCTGAGCCCAGCATATACACACTTCGTACGTTGCCCACCCATCAGTCACTTAGGAGACTTCTTGGTTATCTTTGATTCTGTCACAGTATCACAGTGCTCAAGTAATCCTTATTTTAATTAATAATGGCTCCCAAAGTAATAATGCAATGGTGCTGGCCATTTGGATATACCAAATAGTCTGTAAAGTATTG
>NW_004524588.1:9621597-9630679 GCF_000260255.1 Octodon degus
AGAGAGAGAGAGAGAGAGAGAGAGAGAGAGAGAGAGAGAGAGAGAGAGAGAATTTACCATTCACATAAGTTTTGGTAGAGTATGTTTTTATGATGGCTCTATTTCATAAGTGTTAACATCTATTACGGGCCTATTTCATAAATTGAACTTTAACGTAAGCATGGGAAAACATAGGGTCCAGCACAATCTGTGGTTTCAGGCATTCACTGAGGGTCCTGGAAAGTGTCCCCAGCACATAAGGAGAACTACTGTACCCTCCTACACACCCTGAATGAAAGATATAATTTCTCTGCATTCTTTCCATTGCTGTTGCTACTTTTTATCTTAGTTCTTTTGATAGGTACTGCATAGTATCTCTTTGTGGCTCTAATTAACATGTATCTAATGATGAGTGATACAGAGCTTGTATTCATGGGCTTATCTTTCTTCTAGAATATATTCTTCTGTTCTGTGCATTTTCTTTGAAAAAATATGTTGCTGTGTCTATAACCACTTTATAACTGAAATATTTGCACTTTTACTCCTAACTTTTGAGAATTCATATTCTGAATGCTTGCTCTTTGTGAGATAAATGGTCTAAAATATTTTCTCTAGGTCTATCACTTGTCCTTTAATCCTCTTCATAGGCTTTTTCACAAAGTGAAAGTTTTTAATTGTCGTGAAGTTTAACCCACCAACATTTTCTTCTATGGATTATGCTCTTGTCATCAAATTTAAGAATTTCACTTAGCGCCAAGACCCTAGGATTTTGGGTTGTATTTTTTACTGTAAGTTTTAAATCTTTACATTTTCTGTTTTAGCTTATTACCTATTTTGAGTTAATTTTTAAATAAAATATTAGGTTTAAGTCAAATTCCTCACCATTTCCATCTCGGAGCCAATGCAATTACTTCGGCACATTTATTAAAAACACCCTTCACTCCCAGCAAATTTCTTTGGCTCCTTTGCCCAAAGCCATCCAGGAGCTCTCCTGCTGTCCCGTACATGGCTGATTTCTCGAGTCACGCTGTGAAACCTGTCATTCCCTGTGTGTTGGCATTCCCAGCGTGGTCTCTGGAACTGCTTCTCCCTCACCACCTTCTCTGCCTCGGGGAGCCTTACCTCACACTGGACTCTGTGAAGGGTCTCACTGCCTGGACTCCTACCTCACACTCACAATCTTTTATTTGGTTGCAAAATTTTTTTCTCCTATTCTAACATAAATTTCTTGAGGCAGGGGAAAATGTCTCTTTCCAAGTGAGATGTAATACTTAGTTACATCTCAAAGGGTGTGAATAAATATTTTCAGTAGTTTTGTAAGTGACACCATGTGTACAAAGTATAAATGTATATAAAATATAAATTATTTTTATACAGAGACGCATGCTCTAAATTAATGGGGAGAATATTTTGTTATATTTCATGATGTCAGTAGCTACGGATATCCACTTTCCAGCAATATATTCCTTATTTCTTTCTGTGCTTTTTGTTTTTGTTTTTTGTTTGTTTGTTTGTTTGTTTGTTTTTTGGCGGAACTGGGGATTGAACTCAGGCCCTTGTGCTTCCCAGGGAAGCGCTTATTCCACTGAGCCATCTCCCCAGACCTGTTCTGTGCTTTTTGAATATGAGCCTTTCTACCTGATGGCTATGAAACTTCTTTAATCCATGCTATAGCTCAGCATTTGAAATCTAAGAAAACACATAATAATAAAAAAGCCAAGAGGCATTCGGGATAATTTAACTAAACTGACATTTAATTTATTTTAAGCTTTGTGCATTATAAAAGCAGCAATAAAATTACAAGCATAGAGATTACTTGATAGTATCAGATGCATGCATAATTTCTCAATGCCTTGAAATAATTCTGGGTCTTCTTACGCTCGTGGTTCACTGATCAGAAACCAGAATTTACCTGTATTTGTGGCGCAAATGCACATTACTTATGCTGTTGGCCACATTTAAAATTACTACAAAGAAAAAAAAATCCAGAGTCCACACATTGCCAGTGCCAATCCTTGCATAATCCAGTCCAACAGAAATTAGAAGCAATGTGTGTGGAAGGGACCATTTTAATGATAGTCATCAAGACAGCAAGCGCTCATCACATAAACGAGTTTGGCAAGGGAGCTAGCTGAATTTGGACAGCCGGGAGAGAAAAAGAGGGCATAATATTCGTATTTTTCTCCCATTATACTGTACCCTATAATGAGGATATTTATAAGAAATGCCAAAAAAGTACTACTTCCATATCTGATTTGACTCCCTTTCCCCCATTCTGCCAAATCCCCGATTTATTTCTGTACATCTCTAAGGTTACCTTACCGGATGTCTTCATGAGTAAGTCCTGTGCTTAGCAGAAGCCCAGGGAGTTGCCACACAGCTCCGCCCTCTTTGGAGCATCTGCCTACTTCTGCCTCCTCACAGAGCACCAGCCCCCACTGCAGCTGGGATCCTTCAACCTCCCCAAACCAGGCAGTGTGCTGTGAAAGCAGAGAGGATGACCCTGCTCTCTCTTTATATATAAATCTCTTAGATGAGTACAAAAGGGATTTCACATTGCAAACCAATGTATTACAAAGTTTTTTCATGAAAATAGTTCTTTGCATTGTTATTCATAGGCGCATTCTGCTCAGCCTGGAGAGAGGACAGGTTAGGGACAGGGTCAAATGGCAAGGCTCCGCCCTCCAAAGCCTGAAGCTCCAATTGGTACAGGCTCCAGCTCCTTTACTGGACACTTCCCAGAATGCCTCTCGACAACCTCTGTCACATGCAGGCTGGACAAGTCTCAAAGTGCATCTGGAACCAGGGGAGGATGATAGGCTGCTGTCCAACAGTCTTAAGAAGTAGAGTGGGAGGCCAGCAAGATAGCTCAGCAGACTAAGTGCCTGCTTAAGCAAGTGCAGGGATGAGAGTTCGATTCTGGGCATTACATGCTGCACCAGCTCCACTCCCAGGAGTGCTGAGCCACCATCAAGACCTGACGTGGTGGCACATGCCTGTAATCCCAACATTGGGGAGGCTGAAAACAGAAGGATCACTACAAGCCCAAGCTGCATAGTGGGACCCTGTACCAAGCACATTAAAAAAGAAGAAGCAGGGTGAGGATTCTGATTCCACTCCTGTTGTTCTTTCCACCCTAGCAGCTTGGCACCTTATTACAAACCATCATTTTCAAATAATTCACTACAAGTACAGAATTTCTATCCAATATCAGAATCACATAGTTATAGTCAATGTGTTTGGTAAATCATATCCTTTCCTTAGATAATATGCTGGGGCCGGGGAGATGGCTCAGTGGAATAAGCGCTTCCCTGGCAAGTACAAGGGCCTGAGTTCAATCCCCAGTTCTGCAAAAAAAAAAAAAAAAAAAAAAAAAAAGAAAAGAAAAGATAATATCCTGCTATAATGTGTACAAGAAGAATCAAACAGGACAGCGCTCAGTGTCCTTATTGCTTTACCCATCTTAAAATCCCCTACAGAATGCTGTAAGTGGCAACTGCAGCACAGTGCTGGACATGCAGGACACTCAGTGAGCAATAGTCCTTCTCACCTGTTCATTGTCTCATTTTATTTTCACAATATAATGAGAACTGTACAGTCATGCATCATGTCATAATGTTTTAGTCAACCATGGGCCACCTATAAGACAGTGGCCCAGTAAAATTACATCTCCTGCCTGCATCAGAATGAGCTCAGTTTGTATCAGCACAGCCTGACGGTCGCTAAACAAATGCCCTCATGGCTTATGTTTCGGAACATGTACTATCATTAGCAACGCATGCCTGTATTTATAAATGAAGATACGGAGGCCCAGAGGTCCCCTAATTTGCTCTCAAGCTTAGAATTACCTGAACAGAAAACCTTCACCGCACTATACTGGCTCCACCTACAGCATCCTCCTCCTGATTCATTTGCCTGGAACTCTGTTTTATCATCCTTTCTGCTCAAAACGCCTCTTAACCGGCACTAGACACACCAGTGTCTGTCTTATGGTTCTCCCACTACAATTATGAAAATGCAGTTTAGAATTGTGTACTAGCCCCCGTGTCGAACAATATACAGTGAATGCTTGTTTTGAAATTAATGGACACCAATTACATTACAGGCTTTCTACTGGATGTAATAAATCTACACCTACAAATTCAGTATTTGTCAGAAGGTAGTAAAGACTTGGCTCATGCTTATAGAGAAAAATTATTATAAAGTGAAATTAAAAGAACAATTCATTTATGGTTCTGTTTATATGAAGGGAGAACGACTATTAAATCATTGCTTGAAAACATCTCAAGGAATATATTCATCTCTATAGTTCTCTAAGATTAACCACTAATTATTCATTGATTTTTAAAAAGTGCCTTTGTTTTACCAGAAATGTTATGAAGTAAAGCAACTCTCTCTCTCTCTATATATATATATATATATAGAGAGAGAGAGAGAGAGAGAGAGAGAGATGTATATATTATACATGAGGTGCAATAATTACATGTTTATAAACTGTCAATTTTAATAAAATAACTTTTGTATAATGAAGCACAGGTTTAAAAATCCAGTAAGCAATACAAACTTCGGAAGTTCAACTGTTACCATTTTAACCGAGAAGATAATTAATTTCTAAAGTCATTTATTGAACTTTCAGGTTGCTAGATAGCCAAGAGAAATAATTTTTTTCTGGAAAAGTGGTGCAAAATACCAAGAAATAATTCCCCTTTTCATATGCTTGATGAATATGTTTTAGTGGAAATTTATCAGAGTTGCATAAAGCCCAGGCTTTGTAGTACAGCTTATATTGCTGTCATTTGTTTTTCCTCACAGAGCTAAAAGTAAGTACAGTCACCACTATGCAACTAAAGAGCAGGTAATGGTAGGTCATGTAAACATAAACCACTGGAATTTTTAAGCTTACATTTTCAGAATCATAGAATTCACAGAGCCAGATTTTCCAGAGGCCCGGTGCTTGGAGTTGCTCCATTTTTGTCCTTCATATGCTATAACATTTTGAAAGCCCCTTCATCTGCTTTCTCTGTAAAACCACAGAGGACTTCATCGGCTGAAAGTATTCTAGCAAGGGAAATGGAGAACAATTTTAAACACTCAGAGATTTTTGTAGATAAGACATTTCTTCAGAATACTGGGGAAGATTTCTAGGCAGCATTAGGCATCCAGATCGCTGGTAAGAACATCAATTAGAGAGGTAGGGTTTTGTTTAAGGTAAATCCTCTGTTGTCATAGGCAGCTCAATAGATGAGAAAAAAAATCATTTGAATGAGCAGCAGTGGAAAATTGAAAGAATATAAGAGGCAGTCAGAGGAAACTGTGGAGCAGGGTAGACCACACTGACATGTCACTTCTCATGTCCCTTGACTGGGACATGGTTTTTTTGATAAGTGAATGATTTCTCAGGGTAACGGGTAGACTGACCTGGAACAAAATTTCACTGAGAAGGTAATGCATTCACCAGTGCTCCCCTGTGCTATGCTGAGGCCCACACACCACATCTGCTCCTTGCGGGGACACTGAATTAGCTCCCAGGGCTTCTCTGTGCCTTTGGGTTGCAGACCTTGAGGAAGTTTCTTTCCATCTTGTGATGCGCCTATAAAAAGCAGGTTGGTAGCATCTTGTGGAACTTCTTTTCTAAATAAGTTCTAACATGTTTCCCTGGCAACAATGTCAGATTTCCACTTGGTCCCCCACCCCCTTCCATGTGAGCAACTACTGTCTTTGTAGTACTACATTTCCAACTTCTCTTTCCCCCTACAGGCTCCCTGTGGTAATGGTTGTAGCGTGTTCCCTGGATCTTATAAAGCACAATTGCACAGATCTCATTTTTAAAAACAGAATCACATAAAAAATAACAAGTACAAAACAGCATAGGCAGTATAATTGCAGGTCAGAGGCTTAAAAAGTGATTATACACAGGAAGTAGAAGGAACATCGAAATGTTAACTGTAATTATCTCCCAAAGGTAGAAATTCAAATGTTTCCTTTTCTTGTTCTTTTTCGGCTTCATACATATTTTATTGAATAAACATATAATTTCACAATGAAAAATTAATCAATTTTTAAGTAAAAAGCAAATCATAGGGTGATTTCTCCCATATATACAATGAAATAGTGTTGTAGTATATTTAAGCAGCACAAGAAAATCATAGAAAGCATCTTCCTTATTAGCCTTAACAAAGAAATATGGTGTTCAATTTGCAGCGATATGCAGTAAAGCAGGGATGTTAAATGGTGTAGAATTTTTAAATTTATCCCTAGAAGGTGATTTATAGTCTCACGAAATTTGGAGTGAGTAAATTTTAATGGAATCAGTATATTCTAAGATGCTTTGAGAAATAGTCTGTCATTAAACACCTATATGTTAGTAGAACTTTGCCTTTTTGCAATTAGCATTAGAAATGAAAGATTCTAGCATTAATTTATCCACTCCAGCTATAAGTTACTAGCAGCTAATTTTTTTATTATTTAAAGCAGTATTCAAAAAAAGAGGCATCTAAGCATGTCAAACTATCATTTGTAGTTATTCTTTCTCTCTCTTACTTTCACTTTTCTCTCCTTTTTCAGCTGGTATATGATGAAGTCCCAGAACTCCAAGGACATGTCTTAATGCTTATTGTGAAGAGTAAAACTGTTTTCGTGGGAGCAATTAACATCCAACTCTGTAGTGTCCTGCTCAATGAAGAAAAATGGTATCCACTAGGAAACAGTATAATTTGACCACTGCAATGAGCATCTGCATTATTCATTAACTGCTTGCATTTTTTCACTTCTAGGCCTCTCTATCACAAAAGCATGGCATCTTTGTTGCATAGGGTATTAAGGATGTAAGAAAAAGAAATCAGAATCAGTCTTTTATTATTCATTCTCTATCGGTTCTTTCCTTGTTTACTTAGGATCTTTTCTCCTCAAATGGAATGTTCCTCATTTAAACTTCAATATGTAAAATTAAAAAGTCCATGTTAATGTACCTTTTAAATCAAATATATGTTCACATTTTTTCTTATTTGCCTACAGTTAAAAGTAATATTTTAATGTGCTTTCCAGGAAAGAGAAGCAAATCAATAAATTGAATCAA
The DNA here is from genome assembly GCF_000260255.1 of Octodon degus. Classification (NCBI taxonomy): domain Eukaryota; kingdom Metazoa; phylum Chordata; class Mammalia; order Rodentia; family Octodontidae; genus Octodon; species Octodon degus. Next base: position 9,628,652 of record NW_004524588.1, read on the forward strand.
TTAATTCAAATTCTGAGTATAATTGTGGTAGATTTTTAGAATTAAAATAAGTATACACTAGCTACATATTCACTCCTCATCTTGTGTATGGATAAACTGCAGCAAAGTTATTTTCTATCAGAAGCCCAAGCCAGGCCCTTTACCACATACCTGTAATCAAGGAGTGTCAGCTATTCAGGAAGCTTGGATGACAGAATCTCAAGTTCGAAGCCATCCTTGAGCAACTTAGTGATACCTGTCCCAAAACTTAAACATAAAAAGATGGGGGAATAAGGATGCTGCTCAGGGTCTTCAAATCCAGTAGACAAGAGAAAGAGGGAAGAAATAAAACCAAAAAAATAAATGGATGAGATTCTCAAATCTTCTTATTGGAATAAACTCCCCTGCACAGTAATTTTTCAATACTAATCAATCCTGTCACAGGATTTCCCCTACTCAGAAGCATGATGGCAGTGTAAAATTCATGATCCCCAAACTTCCATGTCAAACTCCTTAAACACTCTTCTCTGATCAAAATTTCTTGTATCTTTACACATTAAGTACTTTCCCTCCTTCTCAACTTGCCTTTATAGTTACCAGGCCCAGAATGAATAGTTGTACAGATTTCCACCCACAAAGTAGGTATAACTCAAGGTGCTATGCGCATCCTTTGAGATAATCAAATGAGACACATTTTAAAAATCCTCACCATTTAAATTACTCAACATTTCAAGATGCTTACTTAAGATTTTACTGTGTGTGAATTAAAAAGAAATGAATTAAGCTATTTTGTTAGATCTCCTACATAACCATGTAATCACATGACATTTTTTCACTGAACAGTATTTTACTATCTGCTGTGGGATGATGGCGTCTCTTCTGAAACACATGATCGTGTGAGTCCAGGGCACCCTGAATGCTGCCAGGTAGTCATTCTGCAGGTTCCAGTACCATTTGCTCATTTTGCTAGACTACAAGGGTACCCTCTCCTGTCTGCTAAAACCACGCTACCTCCCTCTCTAATCCTCACTCTAGGCTAATGACTATCTCCTTCTTTACTTAGAGACTAGAATCTGTCAAGGAGTGTCAGTTTAGGTAGAGTGCAGCAGTTAGGATTCGAACCCTGGCCTGCCATGCCAGCCCTGTCCCCGAGGCACCCTGAGATGGCAATTGAGACAGGGCATGGTGGAACACGTTTGTAATCCCAGCACTTGGGAGGCTGAAAACAGGAGGATCACTATGAGTCTGATCTTTGTAGTGAGACCCTGTAGACCCTGTACTACATATGTAAAAGAAAAAGAATCTGTCAAAGAAAGCCTCCCCAGGTTTCCACTTCTGTGCCTACCCCAAGGAGTGGATTCTATGTTTCACCTCTCAATACTACACAGGACTATCCATTCACCTACCCAAAATCAGTTCCTGTGCTTATACATTTGATGCCATCTCCTCTAACCCACTTAGAAATACTGCTGTTGAATTCCCTTCGCACCCCAACAGCAGTGTTCCTTACTCCCCACAACATGATTCTCTTCACCACACCATCGCAGTATTGTTTCTCCCAGAATAGGAAAAGTTGTCCATCACCCCACTTCCCTTCCCCATGATGGTCTGCCAACACTTCCCTGTGACGATCTCAGCTTCTCCAAATGGTGTCTCTCCTACCTCCAGTTTTCCTCTGGTTCCCTTTTAAACCCAATACAGTATTTTCCCCCTACCACTGCAACAAACTTGCTTCTGCCGAGTCACTACTGACCTTTGAGAAGAAAAATCCACAGCTCACTTTTCAGCGATATTCTGATCTTATCTACCACTATGCATCCAACTCAATCAACAACTTCACTAGCTGCAATATGGTTTTCTGCTTGGCTTCCACGTGCCACCCCCACCTGTGCTTTGTCTCATTCACCTTCTGAGTCTTCTCCACACCTTGCAATGCTAGGATGTACAAAAAATTACCCCTTGATCCTCTTAACCAGTTTCACTCCCTTAGTGATTTCATCTAGCTTTAAGACTTTAAATTTCAGGCCAGCGAGATAGCTCAGTGGTCTA
>NW_004524588.1:9631194-9647890 GCF_000260255.1 Octodon degus
CTCCAGTCTATTGAAAACTCTTATTGGCTTCATCAAAAATATATCCCAAATCCAATCATGTATCGCATACTACCTTTTGCCCTTCTGGCCCCAGTTCCTGCTATCACTGTCTTCCACACAGTCTCCTACACTCTGTCCTTTCTCTACCCCAATGATAGTCTATTCCTATCACAGCAACTAAAATGGCTGTGCAGTCTTCCACTCAGATCTCCACAGGGGCATCTAATTTCAGAATAAAAGCCCAAGCTTTCAAAATAACCTAAAAGGCCCTATGTGATCTGACCTCCCATCAGCCATCTCTCTGATTTTAACTCTTATTATTTCTGCACTCAGAGCATTCAGGAAATACTGGCCTCTTTTCTGTCCCCTGAGCACTCCAGGATTGCTTCATTCTTGAGATTTTTGATCAGCCAGCAACTTTTTCTCAAAATGTGCTGTCCACCGTAGATCCACTTCTCAAATCCCACACCTCTGAGATCTTGCTCAGACGTTCCCATCTCTCTCAAGCTCACCCTAAATAGTATGCTTCCCGTATATAAACCAGATACTACCTACTCTGGCCAAGTTTTTAGGGTGAGCTTAGCACTTTGAACAATCTATATTCATACTTTTAATTTTGATTATTTATTTATGTTTTGCCTCCTATCACTAGACAATAAGTCCTAAGACTTTTGAGGGTTTTTTTTTTTAACTGAAAGTTCAGCCTCAGATATAGGAAAGAAGAGCCCTCCCTGGGTGCTTTCAAAGTAAAGAATTTTGGAATTCTTACTCACACCCACAACCTTTATCCTAGACTGTGCTAGATACCAAAGGATCCCAGAATTCCCTGACCAATCAACCTCTGTAGACTTCCTGTCCGAGTCCACTAACCTGAAGAGTCAGAATGCATATCAATGATATGGGGTTGATGAGATAGCTCAGTGGTCTAAAGCACCTGCTTAGAACAAGCTTAGCAAAGCACAGGAACCGCGGTTCAATCCCCCAGCACCATATGCCAGCCAGCCCCGCCCCCTGGTGGGCTGAGCTGGCCACACACACACACACACAAATAAATAAATTTTTTTAAAAAAGAATACATATCAATGATAGCAATGAGAGAACCCGGGGGTTACCAAGGGAAGACTTCCTGTCAGGTATATGAATGAATGTAGCTTGAATGTGCTTGTTGAATGTCCACACATATGTGTGAGCCTCCAAGGTGTGAAAGGAAGTGAGCAGTGGGAGGAAAAATCAGAGAAGGAGTGTGTATGTGGCCAGCCCCTTCCATTCTACCATGTCCACAGTCTAAGAATTCTAAACTAAAATCCATTCTTCCAGGAACTTATAAAGGGAATACCTATTTCTCATAAAAGTAAGATAAAATATTGCATTTAACAGCTCATCAGTTTTGTCTGTAGCATCTAGGTTTCGGCAAATGGGTACATGAACATTATGAGTTGAATCCCCCCAATTCCCAGGCTGAAGTCTTGACCCTAAGTACCTCAGAATGTGACTTTATGTTGAATTAGGGGTACAGCAGGTACAGTTAAAATGAAGTTGCTGGAGTAAGGTGAGCCCCTAATTCAATATGAGTGATGTCCTTCTAAAAAAGGGCAGTTTGGACACACATATGCACAAGAGGAGCCTGCCATGCCAATATGTAGAAAGAGGCAGAGTGATGGCTCTATGAGCCTCAGAATGCCCAAGATTGCCAACCAACTAGTGGAAAGTAGAAGAGAAGCTCGGAACTGGAGGAGATTATCCTGGCGATACTTCGATCTCAGCCTCCAAAACTAGGAGAAACATATTTTTATGTTAAGCCCAGTGGCTTGTGATACTTTTATACAGCAGCTCTAGCTGACTAACACATTGAGTTACTATCTTCTGCTTTTCCAGCCCCACTAATACCTAGAATATTGTGCATGTACACCTGTGCATTTGTACATGTGTGCATATGTGTAAGTGTGTAATGTGTGTGCACTAATGCCTAAGCAAGTGATTGAATGACACACAAGTGACAAAAAAACCCCAAAGTGTTTCTAATATCAACTGACATTCATACAACGTTTTAAAGTTCCTTTAGTTTTATAGCTTTATTTGCTCCCTACAAGAAATCTAATGAGGCCAAGAAAGGAAGAACTACTGTGTCTCTTGTCAGTAACATTTAAAATTTGCTTAGCAACACGATTTTTCTATTCAAATGAAATATGACAGAGAAAGTTTAGATTAAGTGGATATATGAAGAGTGGACACATGACCACTCCCTTAGTCCCCTACACTTCAGAAAGACCTCTGAAAACTTGTACAGAAAACTAAGACATTAAAAATCACAAACTAGGGGGCCGGGGAGATGGCTCAGGAGAATAAGCACTTGCCTGGCAAGCACAAGGGTCTGAGTTCAATCCCTGGTTCCACCAAAATAATAATAATAATAATAATAATAATAATAATAATAAATAAAAATAAAAACCACAAACTAGCAGAAAACAAGTTCACAGATAAATGCATGGTGCTGGTATTATACAACAAGCAGTTATGGTAAAAAAGACCCATTTGCATCAAATGTGGTTCAATCAGGACTGAATTCCCAGAACAAATGGATTATTGAGGTCCCATTGTTTTTTTATACATTATCAAAGCCAAATGTAAAGATTTGATAGCATGTTGGGAAAATTCTAGTGGCTAAGGTAATTTGCCAACTCTAACCCCTCCGTGGTAATAATGTGCATATCAGAATCTTAAGTGGACTGTAGTTCTTGGCACAAGATTACACGTGGCACTAGGGACGTTGAATCTTTGGGAGCCTTCAGTGATAACAAACACCCACTGCAGCACGTGTGCCATAAGTTCACCACCACGCTCAATGTCATGAACTTCTCAGGCCAGTTTTGTCCTACCAGGCCAAATTTCTAAATGGTGACTGAATTCAAGTGTATTTACAATCTCTAATAAAGTTGTAGCTTTAAATTCTTAACTCCAGAGGCATCCATGCTGCTATACAAACTTTCCCTGAATTATATTCCTTTGTTTGTGTGTGTATGCTTTATGGAAGTGAAGATTTGGATTTGAATGGTACAGCCAGGCTCCAGCCACCTCCGCAGCTGAGCATTAAGCAGGCTCTGCCTCTGATATTTAATGAACTCTGGTTACTAGCGTTCAGGGACTGTTGCTGCAATTACAGAAGGGAGCTGATCTTATTAAAATAATTTTAAAATAAATGAAGACTTTTATGCTAAGAGAATATGCCCTCTTTCTAGGCTGAGATGGAGAAATAAGTAGCTGGGATTATTACATGTCCAAAAACTGAGAAACCAATTTAAAGGGCTGTACCAGTCGGTCCCTAGCTGTGCAATTCCTCAATATCAGGAAGGAACCGGAGTAGCCAGAAAAGGAATTTTATTTCTTACTATGTGAAAAGAGGAAAACAAAATAGAAGATGTCAAACCGAGTAGTGAAGAGTTATAATGATTATATGGAGAATTATAATGTTAAAAAGGTGACACATATGAGTCCAGCTTCATTAGAAAAAGATAATAGAAAGTGACAAAATTTTTAGGGAGACTGGCATCTCCCTAAGTTTTGAGCAGACTGGTATCTCCAAGAAAATCTATCAGTTAAAAAGGGAAAAGCAGATATAATAATTTCCTGAAAATATCCAGAACCAGAATATTCTAAAATGAGCACTTTGTAAGAATAGTTGAATCACCTTCACTTAGTAACTGGGACAGGTGTTCTAAATTGTTGAAAAAATCTGATTAGATTTGAGAGATAATTAAAGGAAGACTCACACAAAGAACTCAAGTAATTACTGTGTAAGACACACAGGAATAAATTCACTACTAGAGGGATGCAAAAGAAACATGTTTGGAAAATTTATAGAATTGGTACATCAGGTTAAAAAAAGGAAAAAGAAGATAAAAAGGAAAATTGGAGAAAATAATTACAAGTGTAGACTTGGTGTTGATCATGTATAACAAAAATACTGTCAAATATTTAAGTAGGTCTATCCTCAAGAGAATTGGGAAAGTTGAGACTTATTTGAAAAAAGGAATGCATCACTCACTTTGCCTCAATGAGGAACAAATCAGATAAAATTTTGCAAGTAGAAGGCTAGAAGATCAAATGTCTAGGTCAGAAAACAAGAAGTACAGAAAAAAAGGCACTTAAAGCCAGGAAACAATGCTATCCCTGTGCCAGAAATGCAAGTAAAGAGATTAGTAGAAGAAACTGGAGAAACCTGGGCTGCAAACCCAGGTTACTGTGAGCTGAAAAGTATATGGAAATAACAAAAAGGAAAAGAGACTTCCCCTACATCTTTCCCAAAAAAGACTGTAATGAAAGAAAATGCTATTGAAGACTTGTGAAATTTCAAGTCTAAGAAGAAAAATTCTTTTGGAGAACACAGGGTGAAAATTTTATCACTAAACTTTTATTAAGCAGGAATATCGACTACAGCTTCAGGAGAAGAATCTAATGTCCATGATCTTGCGGCTGAAGTAAATGTACTGATGAAGTAAGAAATATGTCCCAGCATAGAGTAGCCGACTAAAAGTGCAATCTTTCATTTTTTGGTTTTTGGTTGCTTGGTTGGTTGCTGCAGAACATTAATCTCAAATGCGCTAGGCAAACACCATCCCACTGAGCTACACTGCCAGCCCAGAAAGGATGTTCAGTGACCAAAACTGGGACAAGCTGAGAGAGTATCACCGGGTTATAGCCAAAAGTAGTCATCTCTGAATGCAAATTGATATATAGATTCAATGAATACACGGCAGAGAGAAAAAGAATGCTCATAAAGAAGAATTTCCAATAATTTATATAGCTATTATTCTCCTTGGAATGTGAAATATCCACCCCATACAGATGAGCTACGTGTAGTGACTTTGTACCAAACAGTATAATATGGAAAGAGGGAGAGTGTGAGTGTCTTTACTACTTTTCACTTATTCCTGGGACAAAATACCCAACACTCAAAATTAAAGAAAGCAAGGTTTATTTAGCTCACAGTTTGTGGGAGTTTCAGTTCATATTCAGCTGGCTCCAAGGCAGAGTGATACACTGCAGAGGGCAGCAGTTCAAGGTGGTAAAAAACAGCACAACGGCAAGAGCAAAAATGAGGAGCAGCAGCAGAAGCAGCAGCAGCAGCAGAGGCAGAAGCAGAGCAGAGGCAGGCTCTCTCCCCTCCTTATACTGCACTCAGGCTTTCTGCCACAGTTGCATGTAACACTCACACCATAATCCCAGCAGCACTTACACCCATAATTCCAGCAGCACTTACACCCACAATCCCAGCATTGGATCATGAATTAATGAAAAATTCTAGAAGCCCACCCAAGTGACTACATGGGGCTTTGGGGGGACAACTAGACACAACAATAACAAAAGGTTAATTTTATGGTAGAGTAACCTAGCAAACATTAGCTGAATGAGATAATGAAGGTCAAGGAAACCAGTGAAACGTCAAACTGGTCATATGTATCCTTAATATGAAGAAAGTGGAACTGTTTCTGAGATTCCCTTCCAAAAATTCACAATCCAGCCTAATGAGAAAAATATCAAAATTTAAAAAATGTCTATTAAGCAATGCTCTCAGGTACTCCACTCTTATCCTTGAAAACTGTCAAGATCATTCAAAAACAAAGAATGTCTGAGAAAATGTCACTGCCAGAAGAAGTTTCAGGAGACATAACTACTACATGTAATATTGTACACTAATACAGAAAAACTAGAAAAATTTGAATTCAGGATGGACTTCAGCTAATGATAATCATTCGATGTTAGTTCATTAACTATGACAAATGCATCATAGTAGTGTAAGACATTAGTAATAGTAGAAAAAGTGATAACCAGCAAAAGATATAGATCTCAACTTTAGGGTAGAGAAAGTCAAGGTTACATGTCTCCATAAAAAGGATAAATACACTTTCAGAAAAAACTGTCAGAAATAACTTCCTCAGAACTATGAAAATTGATCAAATTGTACAGCAACAAAATGTATGTTCTCTCATTCCCTTCCTTAGGCAGCCCTGAAGAGAATGGTCTAGGTTCCTAAAGTGAGAGAAAGCAGAAAAAATCTTATTCTGATCACAGTATGTTGTGCTTGGTTGTTAAGAAGTGGCTAAATGATTAAATAGTGAATAGTCCTGAATGACAAGCTCAAGGATTTTTCTCTTTAGTTTGCTCTACCAATCCCGAGATGACAGCCCAACAAGAATTTGCTGAAGACACTTACAAGCAAACGTGCTAGCCACTACTTCCAGGTGCAAGCAGTAAGAGCTGTGATGAGCAGTAAAATGATTAAAAGGCTTAGGAGAACAGGGTGGAGAATGAGAGGCTTTGGTGAAAAGGCGCTTTGAAAAGTTGCCACATATTCCTAGGTGTTCGGAAGATCTCATACACTGAGAAGACAGAGTGATGTCACTGCTGGCTATCTTTAAGCCTGAACACAAGCATGAAATAAAAGCTAAGGTGATGTTACTAACATACATGAATAGAATTAAAAAGTTTTAAGAAGCTAAAGGAAGGCTAAAAGTTTCCCAGCTGAGTAATGAAGACATAGCCTACCATGCATACGGAGCCCATATACCAGGACTAAAATTTATTCCTTTAGGTTCATTATTAATTGACCACTAAGGTGACAGAAAAGAGACCTCAGATGCAACTTTAAAAGGACACACTTTTAAAGAGTGGTTCAGAAAGACACTAGAGCTGGCCAAATAGCTCAGCAGATTAAAGTGCCTGCAAGTAGGTACAGGGGCCAGGTATTTGATCCCCGGACCTGCTGTGCCGCTCCGCCCCCCAAGGCACTAAGATGGCAATTGAGACTGGGCATGGTGGCATGCACCTGTAATCCCAGCTCTTGGGAGGCTTTAAACAGGCAGATCACTAGGAGTCTGATCTAGTAGTGAGACCCTGAACACTTGCAGACCCTTCCCTAAAAATACAAAGAAAGAAAGAAAGAAAGAAAGAAAGAAAGAAAGAAAGAAAGAAAGAAAGAAAGAAAGCTAAAACCCTAATAAGCAACAATAACAAATCCTAGGGAAGGGAGAGAACCTTTTGGCCAGAGATACAATATTATAAGATTGACAATGTCTAGTGTTCTGCAAAAATGACATAAGACATAAAAGTAAAAGAAAATATGGCACATGTATAAAGATAAAAAAGTGATTAAACTATCACAAAGGAACCCCATTCAATGTGTTTACTGGATCCTTTTGAATGAATTATTTAAATGTATTCCAGGAACGAAAAGAAACCATGTATAAAGACTGAGGAAAATAGAATGAAAATTCACAACTAGATAATATCAATAAGAAATCGTATCTGACAAAAGGCAAATGAAAATTATAAATCAAACTGTTATTATAACTGAAATGAAAAAAACAACAAGAGGGGTGAAATGGATGAGTAGACAAAGGAAAAAATAGCAAGCTTGAATACAATTAGGAATAACCTGATCTGACAAATAGAAAAATAAGAAGAAATGAAGAGATCCTAAGGGATCCAAGAACATCATTGAGCATTCTAATACATGCATATTGGGTATCCCAGAAAATGAGATGGACAGAGAAAAGGACAGAAAGTCAAAAGTAATGACCCCAATGTTCCCAAATTTAATTATACCCCAAATTTTATGTGTATTTTAAATGTACATAAAACTACACTTATTTAAGTAGTACAAATCAAAAGAAGTCCACATTATGATCAAATTATGAAAATCAAAAGATGAAGACAATCAAGAGAGAAATCACAAGTAGATTATCATGTACAGGGATCTCAGTAAGACTGACAGCTGATTTCATATCATAAACATGGAAGCCAGTAAGTCTCCTTGTTTACCAGTTCTTGTGATGAGCAAAGGGAAAGGGACTAATATTCACTGAAAATCTTCTAGGTATGAGGCTGTGTGCTTTACTATGATAAATGACTTACTGTTCACAAAACACTTTATAAAATGAACAATGCTATCCCAAATTTGAAAAAAAAAATTAAAGAAATCTCAAAAAGCTAAAACATATCTCTGAGCCCATAAGTCAAAACCTGTTCTGGCCCTACTTCAAAGTCCACTCTACTTTAAAGTTCTTGATTCTGTCCATGGATTTGATATGTTCTCTTCCCAAGGAACAGATGAGGTGGACCAGTGGCTTGGAGATCAGGGGGAAACTGGATCCTGAGCAAATTAAAACATATATGAGAGCTGGCCAGATAGCTCAGAGGACTAAAGTGCCTGTTTAGGCAGAGTGCAGCAGCTGGAGTTTGATTCCCAGCATGCCATTCAGGTGCTGGCCCTACCCCCAGGGAGCACTGAGATAGAGATGGAGACTGGGCTTGGTGGCACATACACACCTACAATCCCAGAGCTTGGAAGCCTAAAAATAAGAGATCACTAGTAGTCCAGTCTATACAATGAGACCCTGTAGACCCTGAACCAAATATATATATTTTTTAAATTAAAACATATAGGAAAAATTTTTCACTCAGTGTTTACTTTCGGGAGACAGTACCTAATAATCAGACTTCTGATGTAGCAAATATTAATCTTAGCATATCTCTTACTGAATGTTTTTTGAAAGAATCTATTTCTCTTTCACACTCTCAACTTGTATTATGCTAACTTCTTCGTGTCTCTCAGGTACTAGGCCCTAGTGGAATTTAGCAGAAATAAAATCCAGTCATACTCACAATAATTTTTCTTGCAAACTATTGCATTAAAGATACTATTCCCTAATTCAAAAAAAGCATATATCACATTTTTATAAAATACTTACATTCACCAGGCATATCCCTACTGATAAGATCCTCTTGGAAAACTGGAGAATCTAAGAATCTCTTTCTCATTTCACAATTTACCAGTGTATAAAATCCCTACTGAAGTGATGGAAGTGAAGGACATTTCTGAAAGGAAATCATTGCTCCGCTACTAGAAACCAGATGGAATCCAGCCTACACATATTTAACATCAAAAGTTATTCCTCTGAGACAAGATCTGAGAGCACTGCTAGTATGCCCACCAGCTACCATCAGTGAAGTGCCGGAGCTGCAGCCCAGCAGTCTCTTGTCCTCTCCAAGAAACACATCACCCAGACTTTTATCACTGTTGGGTGGAAGTTCCCATACCCTGTACCTGTCTGTATTGCTCAGGAGCATTGCCTGCTGACACGCACACCTGCCTGCTCTGCTCGGATCCATTACTTGCCTCATCTGAATACAAGATGGTACAGAATGTGCTTACACCAGCCAGAAATTCTGGTTGATCCTTTCAGACTTCTAATTCTAAATGTGGGCAGAGGCCAAATGAATTTGCTGAGATGTGAAAAAAAATAATGAATGAGAGAAGGCTGAGGTAAGCAGAGTAACTCCTCCCATGGAGAAAGTTAATGTAAATAACAAGAACAATAATAATAGCTGATATTGACATGGTAATTGTATCTAATGCACTGCTCCAAATGTTAATTTAATGTTATAAAACAATGACTATTCTCTTGATTCCTCTGATAGAAAAACTGAACCTTTTTTCTCTTTGAGTTGAGTGATTTACCCAAGTTCCCACAGCTAACAGATAAGAAAGGATATGAAGCTAAGGAGGCAAGACTCAGAGTCCATCTTTGAAACTACTGGGTTATATTGTCTTTCTATTATACATATGTCACTTTACATCTTCACTAACTGGTAAATATGATTCCATTTGACCTTTAATACAGAATACATTGGTTGAGTATAATTATATTTTAATTATTTTTAGTCAATTATTTCAATTTTTTTTTATTTTAAGAGAGAAAAAAATTATGCCTGTGTATCACAATGCACTAAGCTAAAGTCAAAATGGACTAAAGATCTAAATATTAAAACAGAAACACTAAATCTCCTGGAAGAGAAAGTAGGAAGAAATCTTAAAGACACTGAGGTAGGCAGAGAATTTGTGAACAAAACCCAAACTGCATGGGGAATACTTCAAAGAATCAACAAGAGGGATCTTATTAAAAGGTTTTTGCACATCAAAAGAAATCACTAACAGGGTGAATAGTAAACCCATAGATTGTGGGAAAAATTTAATCACTTGTCTCTCAGACAAAAGACTTCTATCTAGAACATATAAAGATTTTTTAAACTATCCTTTTTTATAAAAATCTAATTTAAATTCTCAGTGAGATTCCTCTAAAAGATATTATCTTAGTCCACATAAACTACTATACTAATGTAACATAAACAGGATGACCTAAATAACAGAATTTCTTCTCATACTCCTGAAGGCTGAAAGCCCAAGGCGAAGGCACCAGTGGATCTGTCGGCAGGAGCCCTATGCCTGACTGCCACCAGCTTCCTCCTCCCCGTGTCCTCACAGGAGAGACAGGTGTTGTTCTCTTCTTGTATGAATATCAATCCCATGGTGGAAACTGCAACCTCATGACTTCGTTTAAACCTAATTACTTCTCAAAGCCCTCACTTTCTAGTGCCATCTATCTCATAGGAGGTTAGGAACTGCAGTGAATTAGGAACACAAATATATAGGGTAACACAAATATTTAGTCTATAGCAGGTAACAGATTCTTCCTGAGCCATCCATGATTAGCTTACCTGGAACAAGCATTTTCCATTGGCTCCTGCAAACCTACTCTGGTCTTAATGGGCTCCATCTCACGGTCCCTATGCTCTCTGGCTTCCTGTTGGCTTAGGCCATGGAGAGAAGGCCCACAGGGACAAAGAAGAAGGAAGAGTCCTGGGCAGTCATTCCTAAGGTTCCCTTGCAGTGAGATCACCTTTGGATGGTCTTGGGCTTTGATGTCATTTGTTACCCTTCTGAGTTCTGGTCAGTTAAGCAAGTCAGTGTCAGTGAAGGTCAGAGAATGAAAATAAATGTTCTGGTTTGCTTTTCTAGTCATTGATGTGTGATTTGTAGTGGGAGTAAAATGCAGCTTCCAGCATATGGAATGCTAGAAGTACATTAAATGATACAAATTATTTTTATATAGTTGTGATATAGCCAGTTTATATTAGTTTTTGTGTTATCTGACTCTAATTTTAGATTCTGTTTTGAAATGGACATAATTAGAGATAGCACATTAAATTATCTAGGAAGAAATAGCACATAACATAATGAATAAAAATACAGATCAAGCAAAAGCCTAACCTTTATCTTAATTTAGGAAAGATTTTTAGCTAAATGGGCAACGAAGGTTGAGTAATGGAGTTGTGCCGAGGGAGGTTAGAATGAGGAGACAGCTATATTTTCTCATTAAAAATCAGTAACAGCAAAATACTTTTTAGGAGTAATGTATGCTGATTCTACAAAATTGCAAAAGTCAACAACTATAAAGCCAAAAATCATGACCCATGATAAAATTAGCACTTTGAAGTCAGGTTTGTTTGCTGGGGCATCAATGCTGGTATCCCTCCCATAAATTCACATGTTGAATTCCAATCCTGAATGTGATGGGCTTGAGAGGTGGGGCCTTTGAGTGGTGACCCAGTTCTGAGCTCATGTGTGGGGTTAGTGATGTTGGAAGAGAGGCATGTGAGGGTGCGTGAGAAGATGCTGCTCTTGAGGAACAGACCTTTGCCAGGTGCTGAGTCTGCCAGTGTCTTCATCTTGGCCTTCTCCGAATGCAGAACTGTACAAAATGTGTGTTGTTTATTGTATTTTATTTATTTGATACAGCGTTTCAGGACATAGTTCAGAGTCTTACTGAACTCCTCTTGTCTCAGCCTCTCCAGCACTGGGATTACAGATGTGCACCACCATACCCAGTTTCAGGTTCCCAGGCATGCATGGCATGAGAACTGGGGATCAAACTTGGGTCCTTGCACTTGCCAGGCAGGCACTTAGACTGCCGAGCTATCTCCCCAGCCCCAGTGTGTGCTGTTTATAAGCTACCATGTTATTAACATTTTTGTTACAATAACCTACATGGATTGAGACAGAATTTTTTTGTTTTGTTTTGTTGTTTCTTTATATTTTTTATCTTCCCCCACTTGTTTTTGCCAGCTTTTAGAACTGGTTTCACTAATGTAATTTTGTTCATTTCTGTGCTCTCCATTAAGGTCACCACTGGCCCCAGATGCCTGTTCACCACTTGTGATGTGCCTAGTTCCATCCAAAGAAATGAAATTTATTATCTTAAATTTTTATTCTTATATGTTTGCTATACTTGATAGGTACAATCATCACAAAGAATTGGTATGTATAAATAGCTTGATCTTGTTTGAAGAAGTGAATTTTAGTTTTGGTTCACTTTAGTTAATCTCAGAGACCACATCTGGCTGGCACCTTACGCAGAAGGTGACAGTGGAGAGTGTGAAGATTCTCAAGTGCTGATGTCACATCTTCCCCCTCAGCTCAGTCCTTTTCTACACCACACATGGCCCCTCAGGACACATAGATACCATGATCACACATGATTTTTCTAGTAAATATCTATTTCTTCTTCATTCTTTTCACTCTATTGTGTATTCAATATTATATAATGAAATAGCTTCTTCTTCTTTTTTTAGACAAGGTCTTGCTATGCATCTCAGGCTGACCTTGAACCCACTTCGTACTCCAAGCTAGTCTTGAACTTGTAACAATCCTGCTACCTCATCCTCCTGAATGCTGGTATTACAGGTGTGGACCACCATAACCAGCTATATATTCCTTAGACTAATTAATAAACTGAACTAATATATAAATTTCCTCCTAAACTTAAAATTTTTATTCACTCCAATACTTAACCTAATGTTTTCAGTCTGTCTATTATTACTGTAGATGATGGAGTAAACCTTTTACATGTTCTTGTTGCCACCCACTATGATAAACTAAATACAATCACAATTTTGTTTGCAACTACTGCACTGCCATGGGAAGTGAAGTGTAATGTTGCACTTAGGATCTAAGTAGAGCTTTATTTGCTCTGACCAGCATAATGAGGTGAATATACCATTGAGTGATTTCTAAGCTTGACCCACAAGTAATACTGTAGCTTCTGCTCTGGCCCTCTTGGAATGCTTCTGTCACCCAGTGAAGAAACCAAGAATGGAAGACAGCATGGAGGGATTATCTGGCTTATTTGTGTGATCCATCTTAATTGAGACTCCAGTCATGCGGGTGAAGCCATCTGGAAACATCCATCCCATTCAGTTCTCCAGAGCAATGCTTTCCAGCTTAGTCCAGCTGAACTGCAGTATCATGTATGGTTTTTTTTTCCAGTTTTGGGGGTGATATTTCTGACCACTATTGAATTCTAGATATATTAAACCATCGAGACCAATCAATAAACCTCTCTCTTGTTCTTCTTACTCTGCATGAAAGCTAGCTTTCTTGTTGCTGGACGTGATGTCCAACACCTGTAACTCAAAGGAGAAAAGGTTTAGCTTAGCTCTCAGTTTCAGAGGATTTAGTCAATGGTACATATTGGCTCCAGAGAAGGAACATCATGGCGAAAATGAAGGTGGAGCAAAGGTATTTAATTCATGCCAGCCAGGAAACAGAACACAGCACAGCACCAGAGAGGGGAGGTACCAGATATAGTGCCCATGGACAAGCTTGCATGACCCACCAGACACACCCAGCAATGTTCCACCCATCTCTTTAGTGGCTCCCATATCTATCAAGTTGCTACAATCAAGCTGAGCCATCATAGATGTTCATTAGAGCTGCTGCCTGACAATTTGGGACTCTAAGGCAAATGACTGCTAGAAAAGAGAGCAGAAATTTAATATCCAAAACTGAGAAAAGGAAACACCAGGTCATAATCACATTGTTCCAATTCAAGAACACATCTCTTTAGAGGTAAGATTTAGTTGTTCTATTCAGTAATGTGAGCAAGTCAATTTGCTTGCTTGAACCAAGTTAAGACATATTTTCTGTCCTTTGTGACTAAAAGACTCTTATGTAATCCATATCACACTTTCAATTTTCTTTGTAGTTATCCTTTAGCAATGTAAGCATCAGGATCTTTGTATGTTGGTGCATTTTATCTTTGTGAAACTGTTCAAAATTGCCTTAGCAATATCTCAGTAAGTACCTTCCAACCATCTAAAAACTCCTCTTTCCTGTTTTGACTTGTAGATTTAGTAGTTATGTTAATTCTATAGTTAGGTGTTTCAGAAAAGAATGTATTTCTTACTGTTAACTCTGAAGAAGAAAAAGAAAGGACTCTTTTATGCAACTTAATGGATTCTTAGTAGATTGCCTGCCCACGAACTATTCCTAATGTCTCACCTTTCTCTCTTCAGCAGACTCTGCAATCTTAGAGAACAAAAAAGGAGTTATGCTGGAGAGAGGTACAAAATGGAAATATAAGTTTAAAATTAATTATAGCCATGTAAAATAATACATAACAGGAAGATCTAAATATCTATTACTGTATAAGACTGTAGATTCAGGAAGGTTATAAAACTGCTTTCTTGTTGCTCTAGACTATCTGCCATGAATAATGTTACTTATTGGATAAATATTGGGCATCATCTATGTAAAACTCACCATGGATAATACAAAAATGAATGAGAAAGGACCCGTGCCTTGAGGAAACTTAGAAGTACCAGCGTAAAAGCTTCATTCTTTGAAGAGTTTGATAGAGATTTGGGGGAGAATCCATATCAGGGGTTTTTAGAGGATTATTTATATTTTAGTTTTATGGTGCTGGGGTTGAACCCAGGGCTTTACACATGTTAGTCTACCACTGGAGCTATATGTACCCAGAGTTTGGCAGGGCCTGTAATACTGTAATATTCCTGAAGGAGGTGCTGGTCAGCTTAACACAATATAATCCATAAACATACAGGCATTTTGAATCCAGAAAGCAAACTCAGCCTGCACAAAACAAAGAGGAAAGACCTCACTTCTAGAAAACTAAACCAGGCACTATGCTGAAGCAGTGTAGTATAATCAAACTGGCAACAGATAGAGGCCAGGCCCTTGGTTATCCATTTTGACTATGGATTAGAACAATGGTTCTCACACTTGAGCGTGTATTTGAATCACCTAGAGGGCTCATTAGATCCCAAATTGCTCCAGTTCCAATACTCTTCATTTTTAACCCAAGAGGCCCGGGAGGGAGCCCAAGAACTTGCACTTCTAAATATGCCTAGATGAAGAGGTGGTCACAGGCCGCAGGATCGTACTTGGACAGCGCTGCACTAGAATAGTCTAAGGAGAGTTTTCAAAATTCATTTCCCAGAAAGATGCCACATTTATTTCATCAGAATCTATAAAAACAGAATAAAGGTATCAAGGTTCTTTTTAATATTGTAGATGATTCTAGATCATTAAGAAGCACAGGTCTAAAATAAGTACAAAAATAATTATTTGAGTAGTCCACCTAGATAGATAATTCAAGCACACATATATCTTTTCAGTGTTGCTTAAATGTCTGCGATTTACCAATTACAGGATAGAACATGGTATTTATTTGTAAGTATATATGCATGCATATGAAATTATGCATGTGGCATATATGTAGGGTATTGCAAAAAATAATTTAGTCAAACTTGCGTAGAAGTGAAGGGGCTGGGGAGATGACTCAGTGGAGTGAGCACTTGCCTGGCAAGAGCAGGGACCCAGGTTCAATCCCCTGTTCCACAAAAAAAAAAAAAAAAAGAAGAAGAAGAAGAAGAAGAAGTGAATTGACATTTTAAACAGTACAATCAGGAGTCCATATTCCAGGGATGACTACTTCAGATTACATAGTAACATATTTCAAATATCCTGGTTACATCTATGCAAGAGTTAATGAATTAGCAAAAGGTATATAAGGAACATAATTTACATTGTTTAAATGAACAGTGTTAAAATAGGTGTGTTAGCTATAAATTCTGCAGAAGCAACCCTATACAAGTTTCTAGCCAACCCAGCAGCCCCCAGCCCCTGGAATCCTCCTCTGTCTTGAGCAGTCAATCAGTCCCGTGTCCTCCCACTTAGGGAATTTTTCTATCGCCTGATCTGAAAAGAGAGCTGCTGTCAGAAAGAGTATTTATCACCTTCAGGCCAAGTAAAACCTTTGTGTATCATTAGTGCAAGTTACTGGTCAAAATGCCCCCCCCAAAACCAGGGATATATTGGGGGGTTCTCAAGGTTTTTATTTCTTTAACTCTTATGAAGTATAATTGAAGTGTGTGTTATATGCCACATGTTAAAACTGCGTGATCTAATTCACTTTGAGATTAAATCACTGTCATAATCAGCATAGGGTTTCCCTCCATGCCAAACCTTTCCTGTGGCTCCTCTGAATCCACCAGATTGACTTACTGATGCACATGTAATTGTAGTTTGTGCTTTATGCCCTTTCAAATAAATTTTGCCATATACTATGTACTGCTCTTTCTACATTCCTTCACTTTAATCATGTTTGTGATTCCTTCCTATGAGTACATATATCAATAATAACATCCAGTAATATTCCTTTATTGAATTAAATCATATCTCTGGAGACAGACAGGAGAGGTCCTGAAAGTGAATGGCTACTGAGGCCTTTGGCCAGGGTAATTCATACAGCGAAGTCACAACATGAGAACAGCATGGGTCAAATCGCCATGACCCTACAGGATTACAAGAATAGCTGCTTAGCTAATCGCTGATCTCATACAGAAATGAGTCATGTAGTAAGGGTACATGGAAAGAACAAAGGCATTTTCAGGAAGGGTTATGTACCAATGCTCTGTCTACCAAACTACCCCACCTGGGTGACCGGACTTCCTGGACCAAACGGTGCTAATGGCAGTATAATTCCACGCTACTACTGAT
>NW_004524588.1:9648140-9649523 GCF_000260255.1 Octodon degus
TGGGACATTCTGTAAGGAATTTCCTGCACTCCAAGGTGGCTACAGTTTCAGAACAATGACAGATGTCTACATATTGCTCCAGGTGTCTGGAAGTGGACATTGTAAAAGCTGACAATTAGGTTTCTACTAAAAATTACTCTACTTGTTTATATTTTCATGTCCTCAGACTTGAAGAAGGATAAGCTAAACCTAAGGTTAATAAGCCCCATAATACTAACACTTTATGAGATTAGCATGTGTAGGTGAAAGATGAGCAGTGATCTGACCCAAAGTTTTAAAGTAATAAAAGAGATCTAAGCCCAAGGTCAAGATGCCAAACTTTATTCTCTCCTTGGTAATCCATTGGGAATCTGCGGGCCCTGCTTCATGACTGATAAAAATAAAGTTGTCATTTACAGTCCTGGGAAGTTTTAAATTTATTCTCTTCCCAATGAAAGCTTGATAATCTTGATTTATGAATACACTGACAATAGGCAAGTGAGCAGAAAGAAATAACGAATTAACATGCTTCACCACAGGAGACATAGTGAGATTCTGAAGAGGAATAACACTTGATGAACTAAACAAAGGAGGTTAGATCTACGCTCTTGGCAGGCAGGAAATGGGAACAGGCTATGGAAGGCTGAGGACTGGAGGAGCACATCTAGTGTGGATTATCACATTACGTGGAGAAGGCTCCCAGGTAACAGTCACCTGTGACCATCTGTCTGGGAGAGGTATCAGACTCCAGTCTCTACTGCAAGGAGACACTTCCTAGGTAGAAAGCAGAACCTCAGATAGAAAAGTCTGTATCCCCTGGCCCTTTAGTTCACTGATGTGTTTTTTCTTTATACAGGCAAATGTCTTTTACAAAAGGGCAGTCTTTCCAAGCCATTGTTGTCTGCAATGTCTACATTTTCTTGGCATAACCAACTTGAAATGTGTCAAATGATTGTATTTAAGGTGGGATATTTTCTTCTCCCATGAGTCTCCAGCACAGTGTTTGTGTGAATATCTGTTTTTTGTTTCTCCTGGGTAAATACCTAGGAGTGAAATGGTAGAGTCACATGAGAGGTTTATGTTTCATTTTATGAGAATCTGAAAAACTGTTTCCAAAATGAGTTCCCCATGTTATATTGCCAAGGGCAGAGTGTAAGAGCTGTAGCTTCCCACGTGTTCTTCAACATTTGGAGTCATCAGTCTTTGCTTTAGTCACTCTAAGGACAAATCACTATTGCATTCCCCAGAAGACAAAGATGTTGAGCATCTTTTCATATGCTTACTGGTCATTCATTTTATTTATTTTGAAAAGTGCATGATCAAATATTTCTCTGATTTTTCTTACTGAGTTTTCTCACTATTATTTTGCTGTAATTATTCTTTTCATTGTCTAGATCTAATATA
>NW_004524588.1:9649803-9652900 GCF_000260255.1 Octodon degus
TGACAAGTGAAAGATCCTAAGTTCAATCCCTGGTACTACAAAAAAGTACATATTTACATTTATTTTAAAAAATTATTATACTAAATGACACATTGCCATTAATCACACTAAAAATATTTTTCCTCACTTCAAACACTTATGTCATCATTCTTTTCATTTTCTAAAGTGATTCTGAAAATCCTCTTCTATGTCCTTTTTTTCTCTTTCCTTTTGAGACAAGGTCCTGATATCTATGTAGTCCAGGCTGGCCTTGAACTCACCATGTAGCCCTCACAGTGATCTTTTGCCTCAGATCCCTGAGTGCTGAGATGAAATGCATCCACCACTACACCCAACTCTTTTGTGTTGTTGGGGTTTTTTTTTCATCACACAAAACTTAATCAAATTTAGTGGTCTTAAATATAAAAGTAAAAAAAAAAAAAAAAGCAAAAGAAGATTAACAGAACAACCCAAAATATCAAGGCTGTTATGAAGAGAACTTTTGAGAACTAGTCTTTAAAAACTACAAATCAAAGGTTTTTGTTAATAGGTAACTGGCAAGAAGTAAGTACTCTACTGAGTGTCCACACTGCTCATAGTTGTCAGGCTGAATAAACACAACCCTTCTGCACAAACCTGTGATCTGATCCAGAAAACCTGGGAATTGATGATTCTCCCGAACAGAGAACATGTCCTCCAAGTCCTTCTGGATCATGGTTCTCAGGAGCCTGTTGATGTACAAATTGGCATGTTTGAAGATCTCTGAGCTTGGGTGTGTGTATGACACCTTAATGGGTTTTGACTGGAGCTGAAGGCCATTCAGTGCATTGATCGCTCTCTTGGCATCCTTTGCAGTCACACAGTTTACAAAGCCATAGCCCAAGCTGTGTCCTGCTGGGACAGCTGAGTAGGCTGCGATCAGAGGAGATGCCCCCTGGGTCTGGCTGAGTGTAAGAGGTTGCTGGGGTGGGCAAGGCAAGCTCCAGCCTGCCACTTTATCCTGCACAAGCTTTGCTGACTCAACTTCACCAATGCTGTTGAACAGACTCCACAGCTCATCCTGGGTCATGTTCTGAGGGAAGTAGTTGACAATTAGATTCATTACCCCAATGTCATCTCTGCAGCCTTCAGCCATGTGGTCTTCATAATCATTAGACATTGTATTGCTTTAAAAAAAAAATCTAGAAGTGCGCAACTGGACCAACGCGGATCCTGAACCGGCAAGCAGCTGTGGTGCTGTGCTTGGCCTCTGCAGTGACTGTGGTGGCAGTGGGGACACTCTCTTTCATGTGTTTACAAGGTATAATTTTTTAAGAAATAGGTGAATGCTGCTGCTGACTATCATTTGATGGGAAGGCAGGCTCATTACAACATCAAGCTGTGTCCTCGTCCACCTTCCCCACTGAATCTGGCACTGTGTGACTTTTAGCTCTTTCCTGGTATAAAAATGACCATAAAGGATAAGTGTGTTGGGAATGGAGTTAGGACATCAAGGCATGACATCACCTATTTCTTCATTTTTTTTCCCAGACTGTCCAGTATTAATAACTCTGATTCTCCCAGATTGATAACCATGATTCCATCATTTATGACCATGCGCAACTCAATGTTTCTGGTCCTGTTTCTTTAATGCTACATACAGAGCAGGAGTGCTAAAATGACATGGTTAATTTACATTTAACAGTAGTTATACTTTTGGTCCTGGCCACCACTGCAGATACTGTGATGATCACTTCAGAAAAGTGACTGGCTTGGGGAGAAAAAGAGAAAGACTGAAAGAGTTAAATTATGTACATATGGAAAGTAACAGGAGGCACTGACCCTTGAAGATGATAAGTAGTTAAGGCATCTACTACTAACAACCCCTTATGTATAGACTGATGCATCAGCATAAAGATACACAGAAGACCACATTCTTCATATGTTCAAATTCCTATTCAGCCCACCTCCAATGTTAGAAATCAAACTTTCCAGTGGCTGACAAAGGTAGCCTAACTGAATTCTACAGCTGGTTCCAATTTTATGGCCTAAGAATTCAAAGCACATCACAGGAGTTCTTGTTTGTACACATCTCCCTAGAGTTATTACTTCAAAAGTCATGCAACTCATAAATGCTTTTGCACCACTAAGAAAATCTTAAGAACTCTTGAGCATTGGGCTCTAGCCCACGTAGCCCTCCAATAAAATGCTCATTTTCAAACCCATAAATGTATCTCTCAAAAAGCAAACAATTTCATTCTCTGTGTACTAACACTACAAGCTTTTTCCAAGTCCGGCTTCCAAGTCTACCCTAAGATTTTCATAAAGATTCTCACTAGTGAGAATTCTGACCTGAGGTGCATGTTTCACATCTTTCAGAAAATCCCTCCTTTTTCCAAATCCAAATTCTTCATAGAAATCTTCTTTTCAGGACTACACCAACACCTCTTCACACTTCTTTCAGGGGGGCAGCTTCACCCTTCAGCAACCAATTTATCCATCTCCAGTGGCCTTCCTTTCCCAAGCAAAGTTCAATAGTCTAGGTGTAGAGCCTGTGCTCTGCACATGCATGTTCTTGTTTGAGGCCTTAAACAACAGAGCCAGAAAAAAAAAAAAAGAAGAAGAAAGAATTGATACAAACTTTTCCTGTCACACTCATCTCTACAGGATAACAGAAGGAGACACACAGACCACCAGGAAGATGCAGAGTGGAGCACTTTGCTCATTCTCATGAGGGAGAAACACAGTGGAAGCAACTCTGGGTGTCTCTGAAAGAGAGCGTTGGAGAAGCTTACTATGGGATTTGGACTGGGATTGGATGATTTAGAGGAAGAGCTGAAGGAAGTACAGCTGTCCTCTCCTGTATGCTGTCAAGAATAGGGGGCAGTTCTGTAGTTGGACTAAATCTTATCTACACAGGTGAATAATAGAAGCAAAAACTATGATTTGGTAGTTAGTCAGTTCATGTGAGCCAGGGTAGAGGATTACTTGGCATTTTCGAGCATAGAGAATCCTCATTCTTTGGGCACATACTGAGTCATGAAAACCACGGTCATTTTATTGTTCTTGTTCTGTCATAGCAGAGCACCCTGGTCTGCAGTTGATGTTCTTTATTTTTATTTTTTTTTATTAATTTTAT
>NW_004524588.1:9653009-9664601 GCF_000260255.1 Octodon degus
GGCATGTGGTGCTGGGGGATTGAACCGCGGTCCCTGATGCTTTTGCTAAGCTTGTTCTAAGTAGGTGCTTTAGACCACTGAGCCATCTCTCCAGCCCCATTGATGTTCTTTAAAAGCACACAAGTTCATGGAGAAGACACCCAGGCCAGATGGTTGAGTTCTCTGCCCCCTCCTGACAAGGCCAGGATTGAGCTGATAGTGCTGTCTGTTCTCAGCTTTCATTTTTATCATTTGAAGGAAACATAAACCAAGGAGCAGAACTCAATCTGGAAGAACAGGGATGGCTCTCCCACAGGAACTGACATTTAAACGAAGCTTAAAATTTAAAAGACCTTCTGTTGTCACGGTCCCAGGAGTTCATTTAGCCTTTTCTTCTGTTTTCTTCCACTCACAACATTATTAATTTTCTACAAATTAACTATGCTTAAAACGCAAGAGTCACAGCTGACAACCACTCCCAGTTTGCTCTCAGTGTGGGACTATCCCCGGCTGTGGCGTGTCTCTGGATATTATCTGTGTAAAGTGGTTGCAAGAAAATCATACCAGTTCAGTTTAAGAAGTAAAATATATGATGGACAATGCAAGTTTTAAAATGGAACCTGAAAGTGCTAAAGACAGCACAAGAATGTCAAACAGGAGAAGGGCCGGCAGGATAGCTCAGCGGACTAAAGCACCTGCTTAGGCAGATGCAGGCACTGGGGTACAATCTCCAGAGTATGCTAGACAGTGACCAAGTCTGGGCGCAGTGGCTCAAGTCTGTAATCTCCATTCTTGGGAGGCTGAAAACAGGAGGATCACTATGAGTCAGAGCTGTGTAGAGACCCTGTACTAAGCACACACACACACACACACACACACACACACACACACGCAAAAGAATGTCAAACAGTAAATAAAAGTATTTAATATCTCTCTCAAAATTGTTTGCGATATAGGGAAAAGATATTAAAAAACAAAAGGAGAGAAAAGGTGAGAAAGGAAAATCATCCCTTTTCTTCCTTATTTCAAAATGTCTTGGTATAAATGAGAAATAGAACATTAGCCAACTGCCAAATTCATGAATTCTCCAGGAAAACAATTGACCGAAAGTCTTGGAATCTCATGGAATTCCACATCTTCCAAAGGCCTTAAGAGAACTGGATAAAGGGGGCAGAGGGAAAAAAAGAGAGAGAGAGACTGGATAAGGGTAAAACTTGGAGTCAAGGAATATTACCCATGCTCTCAGGATGAACAATAGATGATTTAAATGAATCTGTCAGCTGTCACAGAACAAAAGCGTCCCTCCAAAATTGACTCCTTTTTCCTGCAGCAAAGAGTGTACTCTGCAGAATATTAACTTTCCACACAAATTAAATGCAGGCATCCATTAGGGAGAAGGTGGAGGATCATGCCCTGACTAATGTAGGACATTTCTTACTACTCACAGCTTACTTGAATTCCCAGTGGTATTGGGAATCGCTAAATTTGAGAAATACCTCTCTCTCTTTAAAAATAGAATTTCTGTTTACATGATATTGGTTATTGATATTGTAAATGAATTAAGTAGCTTTTAAACAGTTTTAATTTGTAATATGACAAATATTTGCTTTTTGGGTTTTTTTTTTGTTTGTTTTTGTTTTTGTTTTGTTTTTGTATTTTTAGGAAAGTGTTTACAGGGTGTTCAGGGTCTCACTACTAGATCAGACTCATAGTGATCCACCTGTTTACAACCTCCCAAGAGCTGGAATTACAGGCACGGGCTACCACACCTAGCCTCAATTGCCATCTCAGCATGCCCCAGGGGATGGGGCCGGCACAGCAGACCTGAGGATCGAACTCCCAGCCCCTGCGCCTGCTTGCAGGCACTTTAATCCACTGAGCCATTTGGCCTGCCCTATGACAAATATTTGTAAGGGCTGAGAAGATAGCTCAGTGGCATAAGCACCTGCCTGGCAAGTGCAGGTCTTGAATTTGACCCCTAGTACTGAAAAAAAAAAGTTTAGACAAATATATATAAACATAAAACATAATCCACAAAGACATAACTACTTTGAATTCTTCATTAATTTCATTTTTTATCTTTTTATTAGAAAGTGTCTACAATGCATAGCAATTGCATTTACTTTATGTTGGAGAATATATATTATCTAGATAATTTTCACTGTCTTCCTTCCCGCGGCCTTCTCCCTCCTTCCCCAGATCAGCGGGTAAACTATATTAATTATAATAAAACATGATAGATACATTATTTTGGGTTTTCTGGTCATCAAGAGATGGTACTTATTCACATACACCTCAGGCAGAGTTTTGTTTTGGTAGCTTTTAGTAACATGATTTAATTCAATTTTGACACATACCTATTAGGGATAGCTATTGGTCAGGCATCACCTTAGAAGCCTTCAAACCAACACCCAGCAATGATTTTGGAGGATAAATATTAATAACCACGATGTCTTGAAGAATAGTTCGTAGAGAGTCATGTCATCCACTGAAATTAGCAAAGCAAAGTCCTAGTAATGGGGAGAAGTCCAAAATATGAAAAGACACAGGGAATCTCACCTCTGACCTAGGGACAACCCTGAAAGCACATTTAGCACAGATGCGGAGATACTGCAAAGTAGTTCAAGATTCAAACATGCAAGTCTGCATAGTAGATTTCTTTCGTACATAGAGAATCTGAACGTAGCCTGAATGCAAATCAATTTCAGACGCACTTACAGCAATGTCTGCATAATTACAGGGTGCCAAATCTAGTGCACAGCCTCTAAGAACAAGCAGGAAAATTCAAGGGCTAATTATGCTTCAGGATGTATAAGGACACAAAGGGCCCAGCGAACTAATCCCTTCCCACTAAAATATGCAGTAATGGGTGTCAGGAAGCTAAAACACTCTTAGATTTTCTCTTGCTAAATATTTGCCAACATGTCTTATACAACTAGACGTATTTTAGACGCTCGTAAATTCCGCTAATTAAAAATGATGCAAGCGAGTTATGAAAGCAGTGTTAGTAACAGGGGGACAGAAGAAATCAGTGCTACGTTGAGTCAGGACTCTCTGAAGTTTCTGTTTCCTTTATTTGCAGTGCTCTATTTTGCATATATAAAAGCAACTGAGCTCAATATTTCCGTACTTATTTTGCTTTCGCTTAGAAAAAAAAAGATGCAGACATTCATTCTGGCTGCTTTATTGTGATGCATAGTTAGCAACATGTTAGGTACTATTAATTGCTATTTGACATACCACACATACAGAAACAGTGAAGCAGGCTCAAGACTCTCGCCTGCTCTGGAGAACAGAGGAACTCGACGGTAACCTGCCAAAGGAGTAATTCTAGTTAGAACAATCAAAGCAACTAACCAGTGATGGCCCCAACAGTGCTACTGAGAAAGAGGTAGATTTACCAAAAAATGACTATAGGGTTTTGTTTTCCTCCTGGCTATTGGCTTGCCACAAAAAATTAAGCACTTGCAATTTCTATTCTGACTTGGCAGCATTCTGTATCCCAACCCTGAGCACGTTGTTCATGTTTCACCTTCCATTGAGTATAGCCGACTCCAACAGTAGCCACAGCCCTCCTGCTTCAAGAAGAGCCTGTTTCCTACACAAACCTCCTCAGGTGGTATTGGAAAAGCAAGCATAAGTAGATAAGGTATTGGGGGAAGCCACAGCATAAATCGCCCAAGAAATGTGACTGTACAATTTGATGGCAGTCCTGGAAAGGGTCAGGAAAGGAGTCTCTGGCTTCTGGTCTCTTTTCGTCAGGCAGAGAAAATGAATCACTGCTTCTCTCTTCTGTCTGATCCTGGACCTAAATTTCTTTTGGTAGTCATGGCTACTCTTCATTGAAATAAAAGAACTTTGACCCAGGTAAAGAAACACTTATACATGCCAAGTTGGTCTAATTAATGCCCTAGTGAGCCCACATCCTCACCCCCTCTTCCAGAGACTCTGTTCCTGACCCTTTCCAGGGCTGCCATCAAGTTGCAGAATCACATTTCTTGGGATTTACACTGTGGCTGCCCCCATTATCTTGTCTCCCTGTGCTTGCTTTTCCAACACCACCTGAGGCGGTTGGCCTAGGAAACAGACTCTTCTTGAAGCAGGAGGGCGGTGGCTACTATTGGAAGAAGGCAAAACTGTAATGATAAGATTATTGGATATGTACTATGCCTGGGCAATGTTCTAAAGATTTTATATCATCTTCTTTATTTTTCGCAACAACCTTATCAAGGTTGTTATTATATCTGTCCGCAGATGAGAAAACTGAGGCACAAAAATATTTCATAACTTCCTACAGTTTCCCAATACATAGCCATTAAGTGCCCGAGCAGAAGTCCAATTTTAGAGCAGAAATACTTAATTATTATGAACATAATTGATATGCCTGGACATTCCCTTGATTCCCTCTTCCACATGAGAACAAGTTTCTGTGAATGCCCTGAAAGAAAATGGGTATAATACATAAAATGATCTTTATATCTTGCTTCTGTGGGTAGAGGTATTTAGGTTATCAAAATGTGCCTTTGACAAAAACAAATTTTATTTGATGTTAAAACTATCTACTTACTTTGAAGAAAATTACCTTTGTTCATGCACAGAACTGGTAAAGTATATTGCCCAAGAAATTCATTTCCTGCTATTAAACCTGAATTTTCAACAACAAAACGCAGCAAAGCCAGTTCTGGAACTTGGATAATAAATGTGAATGTTTCATTCCATCTTGGACTAAAAGCTGAAATATAAAGCAATGAATAAAAAAAATAGACTATTTCTAAGGGAAAAAAATAAGTACTAATCACTCTACACTTTTTCTTCAAAACTTTAGTAATAGTCATAGTGGTGGCTTGTGATTTAAAACCTTTAAATGTTTAAGGGCTGGGGAAATAGCTCAGTGACATATGCACCTGCCTGGCAAACGCATGGGCCTGAGTTCAATCCTCAGTACCAGAAAAAAATAAATAAATATAGTAAAATAAAATAAAACATTTAAATTTTTAATGCATTCAGTGAGAGGAATAAGCTGTAATGATAATAACAATATTGGACATGCACTATTTCTGGGCAATGTTCTGAAGATTTTATATCATCTATTTATTTTTCACAACCACCTCATCAGAGTTGTTATACCTCCCTCTACAGATGAGAAAACTGAGGCACAAAAAGATTACATAACTTCCCAAGGCTTCCCAATACACAGCCATTAGGTGCCAGAGCTGAAGTCTAATTGTAGAGCACAAATGTTTAATCATCATGGAATATAACTGATATGCCTGGATATTCCCTTAATAAAGAAGTTAAAACTTGAAGAAGTTAAGTAACACCATTTTTCAATACCAGCTCTTACTACAGGGAAAGCTCCGTAAATAGTTTTTGGACTAACAACTCAATGAGTGCTCTTTTAAAATCTTCTTTGAGCTAAGTGATTATTTCAAAGTCCAGAGTCACTGAGTAATTCTAGTCTGTAGTACAATAAATCATCCCAAACAGCCAATCCTTTGCCAAAGCAAGAAATTTTAATTGTTTCACAATATGACTCATATTGTCCAAAACCTAAACATAATTAATAGAATCAAAATATTCATATTCAAATCAAATATCCTCTCTGTTTAATAAAGGCACAATGATTTGGAGAGAAATGTATCACGTTTAGATATAAAGCCTTGTTATAACAATAGTTCTTGTTCCTTTTGGAAGGAATTTGCAAATGATTTTACTAATGTGTAAAATGTGCCCCTCTGGTCACAAGGTCCCATTACCAAATGGCAATCCAGGATGTAGTCTATGTCCATGGAAACAGTAAATTAATTGGCTCATGCTGGATTGATAACTGCATTAACCTAAGATGAGATGTACATCCATAGGGCCAAGGATAGATCTAGAATCAAGTCCTTAATAGACACCGCAGACTAGCCAGAGGGAATTGTTGTACGGATTTGTCCTCTTCTAAACATACTGCACTGCAAATTACCGTTTCTACCTCTCTTCCTTTTACATTATTTCTGTATCTATATAAATCCATGTCTCCACCTCTCTGTCTTTGTCTCTATCTCTCAGACACACACACACACACACACACACACACGTGTGTGTGTGTGTGTGTGTGTTACAGAAGAGCATCATAAAAATGAAAGTTGATAAGGTGATAAATATAGTTTTAGAGACAAGACCACAGCTGAAGAATTACCTCACACCTTATCCAAATATGATCCTTTTCCTCCCAGGGTTTTATCTTTAATTACACGACCATTATCTTAGTAGCCAAGCTCTCTTACCATTTCCTTGTCCACCTACACCAGCACTTACTTCTGCCTAGTGTTGTTCACACACACACACACACACACACACACACACACCTTGTTTCCTTTTCTAACATCACAGCCTTCTTCACCACCTGACTTCTACCTCTTTTCACCACTGAATTCATAGCCTGACCCAATTTAGCATTTTTCTTTTCCTCTTCTACATACTACCGTACCTGCAGCCATAAACCCACTGAAGCATGACTCTATTCTAACTTTACATTCCTATTCAAAAGTCTTAACTCTGTCCATTTTCTAGAGGAAAGAAGAGGCTTAACTCTGTCCTCAAGAGGTGACCACGGCTTCCATAATTTTCTGTAACTTTCCTAACGCAGCTTCCCATCCCATTTTGTCTCTCACTAACCTCCCTTCAGCATCTTGCCTCACAGTCACACTGAGAATCTTGGATTTCTCTTAACATGTTTGGATTGTTTTAAGCCCCATAATACTCATTCTGCTTAAATACTCTTGTTCCAGTCTATAAAAAAGATTCTATTCATTTTTTCCGGAACCATCTCCAAATGTGCTTTTTCCACTACAGTTTTTTGTATTCTCCTTGAAGCACCAGTGAGCTACATCATCATAGTCTTCCCTGTATCTCATCTCTCACATTGAATGATAAAATACCTATAATGAGATTAATTGGGATATACATAATAAAACATTCAATAAAAAGAGGTTTAAGTCTTTTTATGCTTTTTCAGCATGTAAGACTTTTACGTAGCAAGAAGTCAGTTTTGATGTACCAAAGTGAATTTCTCCAGATGCCATTAAAACCCAAGGATATAATCAAAATTCTAGAATCATATTATTGCAAGAGATGTGTTGAATAAATTAAGTTCTTTGCATGTAGCTATGAAGAGTCAAGCAGAGGACAAGGAGAACAACAATAGGTGACTCAGCTCTCTGACGCAGCAGTGACTATTTCCTGACACTGCTCTTGGGATGGGACTTCAACTCCAAAGTGTGCCAAATTAGACCGTAATTCATCGCCAATGTTCCTGTCTATTGCTGACATGGAATGAAGCAGCCACACCTTCCAAATCCTTTTTCTAAGGCTTTTGCACAAGAGGCTGTGCTGGAGGAAAATTTGGAAGAGTATAAGGGAAGCAAACTGATGAATTATCATCATGAATTATCATCCCGGATGAAAAGGACTAATAAAGCTTCCCTGGGTGCTCTGCCAGTGCTGTAGAGCCAGCAGCTTATTTCTGGACTCAGAAATGCCATCCACTACACTTTGGCATCCTCCATTCAAAGAAGATTCCAGACTCACGGCTCAGTTCCAAGGTCTCGTCTGAGGAACCTGAAGAGGTCATCGCAGAAGCCTACCCTTCTCTGCGTTTCCTTTGGGAACTGAACTTCACAGAAGAGACTGCAAGGCCAAGATTGTATTACATGGACTGTCATAGCCTGTTGGAATGCTGAAAAGCTTGCTACAGTTATTTCTTCCGCTCCTGCATTTCCTTTTTAGCAAAAAGGACTGAATTAAAAATCCAATGTTGCAAAAGTAGGTTTCTATAATATCCTTAGCCTGAGTCAAGCCACAGGCCTTTGATCTGAAATAATTTGAATGACGAGGTAAAACTGTGTAACATGCCCTGTCAGAACAATCCTGAGTGTTTTGCTTAAGTCAAAGGCTAGAAGCTAAGTAAACTTGCAGCTGTCAAAAAGTCTCTATGTAAAATGAGAGAAAAACCTTAAAAATCAGTAAAAGTAAAGGCTAATAGTTTTGTGCAAGCAAGATAAGTTTTTGTATCTGTGATCTGAAAACATACCTAAACAATCTCATTATCAGACATTTTGCTGCAGGTAATTTTGTCAGTCTCAAACATAATGGAAAAACTATTGCCTTATGAATAATAAATGTGCATCAAGACTCTCTCAGCATGCAATCCGTATGCCTTCCAAAACAGAGGCTCATAGAAGTTTTGTAAAATGTATCACAAGCTCACCATTTTTCTTAATTACACGAGTCTGCTGTTTCGTATGATCGTTGGGAACACCAAAGACTTCTAGAATCACCAATGTGTCCAGTTTGTTAGAAGAGGAGCCACTGAGAGGCAGTTGGAAGCCACTGATGAGCTGTGCAAGTACAGATGGGACAAGAGGTTAGCTGCGAGTTAGGCTGCGTCGCCGACGTATTTCAAAACAAAATCATAGATGCCAAACACTGGACAGACTCGAAGTTCCTACAAATATGAAGCAGGAAAATAATACCAATTTAAACCTTTTTTTTAACCTGTAAACATCAGCAAATAAATGTCAAAGACAAGTCCTAATCATTTCATTTTATTGAAACGTGCCTATGAAGAAATCCACAAAATCTAAAACTGATGATCCATTATCCTATTCTTATTTTAAAAACATCTGTTACAATCATATTTACTGTAATTCAGGCTGAATAACTCTGAGAACATGCACTTTTTATATTTACATTATATACACTAAAATATTGAAAGTGATATAACTTCTCAAATATAAGAACTGCACCATATAATTTTCATGATATTTGATAACCGTTGCTTTTGAGTAATTTATGAAAATTTGAATTATCCCTTCATATCTGTATTACCGTACAAGTGGCATGAATATGGAAAAAATCAACTATCTCCCATATATACTAAAAACCAGTCATCAAAAGAATGTTTCACACAATAATTAATAATGGTTTTATCTAGATAACTTTATTATCTAAAAAGCATACAAAATAGTAAAGAGAAACATTGGAAATGACAGCGAACTTCACCAAACAAGACAATAGAAATTCGGTACTAGTTGCTGTATTACATAATGCTGCCTTCAAATTAGTTGTTCAGATTATCAGATGTAAGCATGTGAAATTGGTAGAAACAAAATAGAGAAAAAAGTTATAAGAAATTAAAAAGGATAAAGAAAATAATCTAAGTTTCAGCTACTCCCTTCTGTAGACCAGGACAAACCAGCAATGCAATTATTCTACCCATCCTGGATACATACAAGAAGATACATCCTCCCCCTACTCCTGTACTTTCCTTCGTCCCAGCTTTTCCTTCCCTTTGAACAGATTCTTTCCCTTTCACAGTATATCTATTGTTCCTTTCAGATTTTATTTACTCTTTCATGTTCTTACACTAGGGAGACAATAAAATGTTTGCACATTCAGGTGTGATTTATTTAACTTACAAATATGGGCTCTAGTTGAATCAATTTACCTATAAAAGCCTCAGATTTGTTACCTAGACAATTATAATGCCTATGTTTTTTTATGAGCGGAATATATTTATTGAAGGAAGGAAAGCTCCTGTCTGAGAGAGGCACAGGAGGGGGGCCCAAGTGGGTGGCTCCCTAATGCCTATATATTGAAGCAAAAATTTCTCCTACTTTTAAAAAGAAAATGAACACATAAAAAGTATGACACGTACATGTTTAGAGTAAGAAGTGAAAGTTATAAGCCTAAAAATGCACTTATAGAAACTGAGACATAATTTTAATTTCTGAAAATTATATAAAAAGGAATAAAATAATATGTATTAAAAAGAGAGATGGAAGGAGAAATGTAGAGTGAAAATAGAAATGAAGGCAAGAAAGAGAGAAAATAGACATTAAGAAAATGACTAACTGAAGGCCGGCGAGATAGCTCAGCAAACTAAGTGCCTGCTTAGGCAAGTGCAGGACCAGGGTTTGATCCCTGGCACCACATGCCATGCTGGCTCTGCCCCTGGGTGCATTGAGCTGACCACAGAGACTGGACATGGTGGTGTACACCTGAAATCCCTGTGCTGGGGAGGCTGAAAACAGGAGGATTACTATGAGTCCAGGCTGTGCAGTGAGCCCCTGCACCAAATATATTTTTAAAAAGGAGAAAATGAATAACTGGGAATATGTAACTTTTCCTTTCTTTAATCCACATATTGGCTAGAAATCAGAGTGACTTCATAAATTTATTTTTCTCTTTATAAATATAGCAGCACATAATTATAATGATCATCAAAGTTGGTACTTGTACATAACGCATCTTAATTCTTTACCTCTCCTTCTCCTTTCCATTCGCTCCCTCCATCTTTATATTCAGTTAGCATCATTCAGTCAGCATAGTTAGATATGAGGATATTTAGAAAGAACACTAGTCATACACATTTAGTGTACTAAATACCAGTGTACACCAGCAAATAACTGAAACTTTAAAGCAGGATGTGGTTCAGCTTTGTCATGTTTCTCAGTAAGGAGAAGAAAGAAGAAGAATAGAAATAGGAGGAGAAGGAAGAAAAGAAGAAGAAGGATGAGGAGGAGGAGGAGGAAAGAGAGGGAGGAGGAGGAAAGAGAGGGAGGAGGAGGGGTGGGAAGGTGGAGGGGAGAAGGGAAGGGAGAATTTGGAGAATATTGATTATGTAATTTTCCAACTCCAATTTACAAATCCGTTACCAAAATCCCCATGCAGGAAAGACCAGCAAAAAGAAAGCCTAGTGGTCAGAGTAGTTTTTCTTTCATCCCTTACACATTAGATTCTGAATTTAGAGTCTTGTGGCATGGTTTTTATAAGCTTGAAAAGAACTAAACCAATTCTTTTCAAATGACAGGGAAAAACAATGGTGACTGCCTTCATCAGGGATATAGGAAGCTAATAGTACAATTAGACTTCCTCATTCCCAAATTATGCACTCAAACTACTTTCAAGCTATGAAGTAATCACAGAGGTCCTTAGAATATTAGAGAAAAAGAACCACATGGCCAATCAGACGTTCCTTGAGAAAACCATTTAGTCCACCTGTTCCACTCCATACCCGTTATACCTACACGGGAACCCCCAAGATAAAGCACGTGGAGTTTGTAAGCATCCATGTGCACAAACTACCTCCCAACTTCCCCTTCCAATGAAGGAGCACCTGTGATCTCTTTACCTTCTATTTTCAACACAAAAAGGAAATCATTCACCCAATTAATCTACATGTGGATTGAATAAAACTCACTTCTTATCCTTAAAGAGCCCTCAGATAAATGGAGAATAAGGGCAAGTTACAAGTAAGTAAGTGATTACAATGCAGTGTGATACATGATTACAATACAGTGTGATATAATTTATGCACTGGTTGTCATGGAAAAACAGGAAGACTACAAAAAAGTAGAACAACTTACCCAGTTAAGGAAAAGATGGCATTCCTAGGCCTGGAAAGGTGAGTCAGAATGCAGCAGAGAGATGCGGGATGGACAAAAAGTCCAGTTAGAAAGAAAAGCACAGGAATTCATGGGAGTAAATCATAAGACAGGGAAGGCTTAGCTCCACAGGGTCATAGGAAGGGGTTAAAGTTGGAAATGGCAAAATGCAGACAGAGAG
>NW_004524588.1:9664701-9670009 GCF_000260255.1 Octodon degus
AAAAAAAAAAAGAAAGCCAAATGAAGCTGCATGATTCTAATGAAATTAACTGGATGGAACATTTTCAGGTTCACAGGGTTTAATAGGATTCGCAAGTCATCTGGTTCAGCTCCCAACCTTTCTCCCTGAATTCATTAGATTTCTGCTTGCAACCTTCCAATAAAACATGCACCTCTCAATTCTTATTGTTAATGCCTTCTGTACTAATTATCTATATACATATAATGTTCATACATATACAAATATGTTTAGTCTTAGTTTTTAAGGATGTCTTTTATACTTCTACCTATCTTTATCTCATTGAAATTTGAAACATATTGTTATGGTTTATATGGATGTCCCGGAGGAGCTTCATGCACTCAGAGGCAGGCTTTGGGAAGACCACTGTATCACAGCATGTGCAGCTGTCTTGCCTGGAAGTGGGGCCTGGGTGGATGAACCAGGTCTCTAAGCGGATGACCCAGCCAGGTGTTGCCTTTCTCAGCTCCTCCCTTCACTCCTTGCTTCCTGTCCACCATCTACTTGCCTCTAGAACTAAATAAAAATTATTTCCTCCTTCAACATAAATATTATTTTTCAGAAGGCATCACCAATTTAAAATTTGCTGTTAATAGTGTTTGGACAGGATATCATGTCTGCATCTTGTACTATGAATAACTACTACGAAGACAACAATATGCAATGTATTAATCATTCTAACAGTCCTACTAACCTGTTTTGAAACTGTCCCATTGCTATTTGTTTCTGAATAAAATTAATTTAAAAAATAAATAAAATTTGCTGTTAATTTCATCAGTGCTTAGTTTTAAAAGTTACATGCTTCTCGAAGCTACTAAGGAATGAATAAGCATGAATGTACTCTGCTTCCACATCTAGTCCTAAGAGATATCTCTCTGAAGGCAAAGCGTGTACTGCTCTGCCCTACTTTCCCATCTACAAAGTAATATATGAATGATTACTAAGGTTCCACAATATAATACAGTTTTGTGACTTCTGAGACTTATCTTTAGAAATTAAATTAAATATGATTTGGTATTACAAATGCTCTTCATGTTCATTTTATGAATATGAAGAAATCAAATGAAGAAAGCAAACCGTTATACACAATCTCATCACTCAATTAAGAACCACTGAAAACTGCTTGGTATGTATTTTTTCCTTCTTTTCTATCTATATGATAATTTCTAAAATTGAGTCACACTGTTTATTCCCTTTTACAAATTGCCAATTTTTACTTACTAAAATAATGTGAGAATTATTCTATCTCAATAACGTTTCCCTACCACATTTATTTTAATGATGTTTTATGGTTGTAATAATACTGGATATCTTCGCAGTTCAACCATTGCCAACATCATTAATTATTTATTAATGACTTTGAGTGCAATAAAAATACTCTATACTCTGCAAAAAAAATGGTGATGGCATGTTTTATGTCCCTATTCAGCACTATCCAATTTTTTGAAAGTATTTAATCTGATGAGATTAAGAGAATCATAGCTCCTTGTTTTATGTCCAGAGGTCACATCCTCAGGAACAACAAAAGCCACCCAATATTGTGAATGGGCAGAGCTAAGATAATAAAGGGGATCATTCAAACTCTATTGCCCATATGTAGAGCACAAAATATATTTTACATCCCAACCAAATACACCTGTCTATACACACACGTGTTTTATAAAGCAGCACAATATGATCACTCTATTCTATTCTAATGTTACTTTCTTTTGTGATATTTTATTCCACTCCTTTCCATTTACTCTATACTATTCTATCGTATTCTGTTATTTAACTGCAATCGACTTGTGAATTGATTCTTTTAATCCCAATCCACAGTTGTCCTTTGTTTTGATTTTCATCATTGTAATAAGGCCCTTAAAATACCAGAATATTTCTCATAGGCAGTTTGCGAACACAAATTAAAGGATAGTACAACGCCCTTGGACACCAGTGTGCAGCCCAGCGAGGCTCGCCAATAACCACACCAGTCTGTGAGGCCAAGCGGCTTTACTCAAGTCAGCAGTGGGTGATGATTTTCTTACTCTAATGTTTCCTCACAAAACAGCAGATAATTGCAATTTTTTGAGAATAATTCCCAGCCATTAAATTAGTTTCCTATGCATTTTTTTAAAAAAATTTAAAGAGAATACAAAAGCTACTGTAAAACCTGAGAAATGATGCACAATTTCACTAAACAAAATGCCAAAAAATCAACAATTGCTGTTAAGCTGCATTTTACTGTCTTCAGATTCATTATTCATATTACCAAATATAAATCTATAAGGTTGGTCAAAAACTATAAAAAATTAAAAAGGAGAAAAAAAGCATTAACTTCTCCTTTCAATAAACCAGCAGAAAGCAGCAGTACTATTTTTCTAACTATACTATGCATATTCTATATAGAATATTAAATATATATGATATAAAAATATATATATTTCTTTTTTTCTTCCTTCTTTTCTCCTTTGCCTCATCTCAATTCCCTTGGAATAATTTCCTTCCTTTTTATAGCATCCATTGTACCTTTCAGATTTTATTTACTCTTTGAAGTTCTTACACTAGGAAGACAATACAATGTTCATATGGCTCTGATTTGTTTCACTTATGAATACGGTTTTTAGTTGCATTCAGTTGTCTGCAAACACTTAGAGTTCACCTTTTTATAACTGAGTAATATTCCATTGTATTAAAATACCAACATCTTTTTTATCCATTCCTCAGTTTCTGGGCATTTTGGGTGTTTCCATGATTTAGCTATGACAAATTGTGCCGTTATAAATGGAGATGCACATATATTATTGTGGCCCGATGTTTTCATGATACTCCACCTAGCAGACCCCCCAAATATAGACCAAAAGACTTGTACATTGAATAACCTAATTCAGAAGCACAGCAAGATATAAAATCAACACTGAAACACCAATAGCATTTCTGTAAATAAACAACAAACACACCAAGAGAGAAACCAGGGAAACCATGCCTTTCACAATGCCATTAAAAAAGAAAGAAAGAAAGGAAAATTAAAAGAATTGTTAGAATCTCTCTAACAGTTGAAGTAAAAGATTTATGCAGTGAAAATTATAGCGTTCTGAAAAAAAAATCAAAAAGGATTCAGAAAATCGGAAGATATTCCTTGCTGTTGGATAGGAAGTTCCATCCGTTTTATTTATTTATTTATTTATTTATTTATTTATTTATTTATATTTTAGGGAAGGGTCTACAGCGTGTTCAGGGTCTCACTACTAGATGGACTAATAGTGATCCGCCTGTTTACAGCCTCCCAAGAGCTGGGATTATAAGCATGCACCACTACGCCCAGTCTCAATTGCTCTCTCAGCATGCCCCAGGGTGGGGCCCGCAGGGCAGGCCCGGGGATTGAACCCCCAGGCCCTGCACCTGCTTACAAGTGCTTTAATCTGCTGAGGTATTTGGCCAGTGCCCACCTGCTTTAAAGTCTAGAACATTTCCTCTCACATGAGCCCAAAACACTGGTACAGTCTGCTTCCCATTGTCTTTTCCAGGCCTGTTGTCGTCTTTGGAGCTACCAAACAGAAAAACTTCCCTCTCAGAAGTAAATAGGAAGAGAAAAGAAGGTGACACAGACTACTGTGACCTCTGGAGGTGACAGCAACAATGCACACTCTAGTGGCCCACATGGTGTGCCGTTTCCTCCCCCTTCCTCTCATAGGCATAGAACCCCCACAGCTAGCATCACCTGTTCGGTACTGATTGAATCCATAAATTATTTTTGTCTCAATTCTCACTGCCTGAAGCCTCTGGTTTTCTCCCTGCCTAAAGTCTCCCACGCCACATCTGAGACTGCTACCTTCCCCAAAGCATGTTTCTTCCCAAGACAAAGTCCAGTGCCTTATAAATTGGCTCAGCTTCCTCTAAGGTACCCAAGTGCTCTGCCATTCCAAATGCTCAGCTTGGCCCTGTGGACCAAAGTACCCCACATGGGAAGATCTCAGCCAAAATTGTCATGACCTAGACAGATGACTAATGGCTAAATTCTGTGAAATAGAACTAACCTCCAGGCACTAAGCTAGAGCTTCTTTCTAAGTTATGTGAAATATTCTGAAATTTTATGAGCATATATACTTTATAAATATCACTGACCCATGGCCAGAGAGATAACTCAGTAGAATAAGCACTTGCCTGGCAAACGCAGGGTCCTGAGTTCAATCCCCGATATTGCAAAAATATATATATATATATATCACTGACCAATCTTCACACATCAGCAGTCATTATAACTGATTTGAGTACTTCATCTATTTGAATTGTAAGAGTTTACCTTTCAACTTGGATAATTTTCGGGCTCGTGTCTCCCCAATAGAATTATTTTCATTAAATTGCTGGTATTGTCTTGAATATTGAAAACTTCTGAACTTCTCAGCTTTAGTATAAATGACAAGATCAGATAAAGCCAGAGCTATTTTTAGCTTCCTGGTCTAAAAACAAAATGCAGTAAATTTCACCTTTTTACACTATTTGAAAAATGCTATTTCTAACAAAGAAAATAATCTCTAGAAATGTTACTTTTTTCATAAGTGTATCTCCTCCAAATCTACTTGGATAAGTCAGTATAATTATTTTACGACTATAATATTTAATGATAACGTAAGGAGACTTAAGTTCAAAATCTCAATTAATATAGTAAGTGGTAAGGATAACAATTATTACTATGTTCTTTTCCCCAAAGATCTTGGCTTATTTTCATGAATTTTTCAAATTTAGAAATTACAGTCCTGAGCAAATATATTCCCAGTTTGAGCCAACATTTTGATATATGTACTCCCAAAGCAATCACCTGAAATAGTTTCTATCATCGTAAACATATTTGCTCTTTTTTAATTTAAAGAATAAAATTAAGAAAAAACATTGCCAAAAGTAAGAAAAAACATAATACAGAATTTCAAGACAAGATAACAGGAAATCAGCAGTGGTTCTTACATTGTATATTGTTCTGTTCAAAGTAGGTATTTAGATTACCAACTATAAGTATGCAAAATGGGTCCAAAACATTAAGCATTAACTATTTCTTATGATAAACCAATAGAAATTAGTAATAGAATTATCTATTGTGTGAGTGTATATGTGTGTGTGTGTGCGCGCATGTGTGTGTGTGTGTGTGTGTGTGTGTGTTTGTATAATTTCCCTCTAATTATAAGACACTTGTTAGATTTTGCTCTGGGGACACACCCCTTGTTTGTGTTAGATCCATACATTTACATAATGATCCTATAGACTAGGACTCACAAATCAGAACTGTTCATTCCCCATTACCAATGATTGGTTCAAAGCT
>NW_004524588.1:9670109-9673764 GCF_000260255.1 Octodon degus
GAAGACTCTACCAACAACAGTGAGACAATCACTTGGAAGTAGGAAATAGAGAGTGAGGCTGGGGCAGAGGGCTCCAGAGGGAGATTAGCATGGAGTAGGAAAGGACCATGCAGGAGATAACTCTTCTCTTCTTCTCAACTAGACCAACTACTTGAAAAAAATGACAAAAGCAATGTCAACCTTATAAGAACTTTAAAAAGTCATCTCAATGACCAGTGCTTTACCAGGTCCTAGAATGGGATCAACACATCAGTCTTTTTGCCTGCCCCAGCTCAAGTACCATTTTGTACCTCTCCACTGTTAAGACTTCAGTCTTGCGCCCTGTCACCTTTTGGGGCCGGGGAGATGGCTCAGTGGAATAAGCGCTTCACTGGCAAGCGCAAGGACCTGAGTTCAATCCCCGGTTCCACCAAAAAATAAATAAATAAAAAATTAAAAAAAGACTCCAGTCTTAATGAAGAGCCAGGAGAAAATTCTGCTCCATACTTCACTGCCACTGTTCACTGCCAGGGCCAGCCTCACTTCAATCCTCCCCATCTTTTCTGCACTCTCCTCCCATTTTCATTTCTGGAAAACAGTTCTCAAACCTCTCATTCCCTGCTGGCTTAAAGTCTGGGACCAGAAGTAGATGAGTGGTCTTCCGTGCCCTCAGATGTTGGGACCGCAGAGGATGGGGCTGAGGAAGGAGTGCTGGGAGAAACACATTCCTGGGCGCCTGGGTGTCCTGAGCTCCACCAGCCAGCTGAGGTGGATCAATAACTTCTCAGTAGCCAGCAAATCACAGCAGAGCTTCATTAGGCAAGGGCATGAGACACAACAAACTAATGCTTGCATGGACCCAGATTCTAGGATAGGTTCTGAGATGGTTCACACAAACTAGTATTGCAGAAAATGCCCCCCTCTCCCACCATAAATGT
Organism: Octodon degus; assembly: GCF_000260255.1. Lineage (NCBI taxonomy): Eukaryota > Metazoa > Chordata > Mammalia > Rodentia > Octodontidae > Octodon > Octodon degus. The sequence goes on from NW_004524588.1 coordinate 9,671,027, forward strand.
CTGTTTCTGTTAGTTACACTAGGTAACCTCTAGTTTGCTTTAGTTGTTAGTACAGGTCCTATTACTTCTGTATCCCTGACAGGTCTGGTGTCTACGATGCACAGTGCCCGAACCAATCCCTAATTCACAAGTCATTCTCCCTCTGTACTTTGCATTCCCAATCTCATGAAAACTTCCCTCTATGAGCCTTCAGAGTCTGATATTTTAGGAATGAATCCCTATCAAGGCCCATCAACATTCAATAAATCTGCCTTCAAATCCTGGGTAACGCTCCAGTATTTCTGTTTGTTGCTGCTCTAGGAGCAACTGTCTGAATATGAAAGAGGGAACAAAGGGGCCATACCTCCGTGATGTATTTGCAAATATTAGGTACAGTTATAGCTGATCACAATTAAGTGGGGGGAAAATGAAGCTAGACAGTTTCAAAATACTCAGTGGTATATTAAACAATAAATACAGCGCTTAGATTATAAAAGAATAAGGAGGTTTTGAAAAGTCTGTACTGATGGAAACAATAAATTTTGGACAACTGCTTTTGCTTTCAATGAAATTATAGAACAAAAGGAGAAAAATAGGAGAACAAGATGGGAGTACAAGAAGAATTAGTGGTGAGGAGTCAGACAAAAATAAAAAGAAGGTATTTTTAGGTAAATAACAATGGGGGAGGCCCAAGCAATGCAGGAGAAAAATTCACATCCATAATAAAATTACTAGAGAATATGAATAGAGACTAAATTATTAACATAGAGAACAAATGCTGAAACCTCCCCCAAAAATGCACAGGAAAACGGAATGCTCCATGTCAACAGAAATTAAACACAGAAAACACACTAGAGAAAATCATGGGGGTACTTTTGCTTTGAAGCAATCAAAGAATGTCCATAGATATGAGAGAGAAAAAGTCCTGAACTTTTATAAGAGCCTAGTTCTAGAAAGGAAATATCACCTAGAATCGCGTGGTGAATCTTCTTAAAGTTTAAAGGGGCAAAGGTAGCATGTCGCAAGCTCATGAGAGGGCTGAACTCAGACCTGTGAATGCTGAAACACAGCAGAAGGATGTGAGCAGATTCTTGGGAGGAGAAGGCTTGAGCCTCGGTATTTGTATTCAGAGGTAGGTAGGTGTTCACGTAAAAAAAACAGAAGGACATTTTTCAGATATGGAAAGATGCTGAAATGCCACACCATCTATAGCCCCTGAAAGGTGGAGAGATTGTAAAGCTTTTAAAGCAAATCAATGGAATTTAAAAGAGTAATGTATACTATGTAGCTGACGTAATAACCAAGGGAAAACCAAAAGGAGACATCATTCATCTTACCCTTATTGTAATTGCAATTGGATCATTGTCATTTGTTGAAGTATTTGGGTTAAATTTTGATACAGTATCTCTTAGGAAGTGTGGTTTCAAAATATATCCAGAACCACCATTGTCCAGAAATTTCCCATTTTGCAAATCCATAGGCAGACCAGGGGTCTGAAAATTTAAGGCCACTGTGAGAAGGAAGTATAAACAGTTAAACAAATAACTGAAATCTAATCACAGATTATATATCTTTGCATGTAATAAAAGCATCATTAGCCTAGTACTTCTTGACTTTTAATCATTTTCCACTTCCCATATCTATATTAATGAGTATTGGTGAGTTGTGAAGTTTAATCATAAATTAAATTATTATACATATTTGAAGAAAGGAATCAAATGGCACATAATATGGATTGCAGACAACCAATGTATGTCAGATAACATTCAAGAAATATAAAACTAAAAATATTAGTCCATTAAATTTAGAAAACAACTACATCACAAGCTTTCAAGTCCAGAAGGGGTGGTTGTCATCTGAAGACAAAGAAAGAAACAGACTGAATGACAATTGTTAAAGCATAGTGCTATCTCAATAACATGCTGGCAAAGAGCACCATGCACTGTACCACCCTGTAACCCCAAGCTGTCTCCCACACATGGGAGACCCTTCTGCTCAAGCCCAGACACCTTGCTAGACCCAAGTAGCAGGAGGGTTAACACCTGATGCTGCCCAGTTAGTGCCAGTCCTATGCTAACTGCACAATTAGGAATCGAGAGCCTGCAAGCATTTATAACCAACCTATATGACTGCCCTTTTTCAAGACTGAATCTGGCAATTCACGCAAACTATAGATTTAGGGGTCTTTAAGCTTAGTTTTCAAGCAAAAGAATATGACTCAATGTCTTCTGTTCCTTCTCGCGTCCTTGTTCCTTGACTCTGCCACACGTGGTCTACAACAATGCTTCAGGAACTGAACCTCTATGCCTGAAATCCACCTAGATTTAGTCTCTCCAAGCCATCTATGGATGAATACAAGTCTGGAGACCAATGATTCAACACTGAGTGTCTCAACCCAAAACCGCCAAGGTCAAAAAATCATTATAAAGAGCTAACTTGTTAATTCATAAAATGAATTCATTTTAACTTATTTTTACAAACTTGATATTCCGTATAACATACCCATTTGACAACCTATATTCCAAAATTCTTGAGGATTAAAGTTAGAAGAATCTGCTCTTGTTGCTTTGGGGTATATTCTGGTAATGAACTTCCTCGTGTGAAAAACAAATTCTTGAACTAAGAACAAAAAGGAAGGAAGGAAGAAAGGGAGGGAAGGAAAGAGAGAAAGGAACAAAGGTGGGAGTGAGAGAGGGGAAAAAGAAACCATTAACACATGAAAGATTTAAAATAAGCCAAGCTACTACTTCTATATGTAT
>NW_004524588.1:9682064-9696563 GCF_000260255.1 Octodon degus
GCCAAAATTGTCATGACCTAGACAGATGACTAATGGCTAAATTCTGTGAAATAGAACTAACCTCCAGGCACTAAGCTAGAGCTTCTTTCTAAGTTATGTGAAATATTCTGAAATTTTATGAGCATATATACTTTATAAATATCACTGACCCATGGCCAGAGAGATAACTCAGTAGAATAAGCACTTGCCTGGCAAACGCAGGGTCCTGAGTTCAATCCCCGATATTGCAAAAATATATATATATATATATCACTGACCAATCTTCACACATCAGCAGTCATTATAACTGATTTGAGTACTTCATCTATTTGAATTGTAAGAGTTTACCTTTCAACTTGGATAATTTTCGGGCTCGTGTCTCCCCAATAGAATTATTTTCATTAAATTGCTGGTATTGTCTTGAATATTGAAAACTTCTGAACTTCTCAGCTTTAGTATAAATGACAAGATCAGATAAAGCCAGAGCTATTTTTAGCTTCCTGGTCTAAAAACAAAATGCAGTAAATTTCACCTTTTTACACTATTTGAAAAATGCTATTTCTAACAAAGAAAATAATCTCTAGAAATGTTACTTTTTTCATAAGTGTATCTCCTCCAAATCTACTTGGATAAGTCAGTATAATTATTTTACGACTATAATATTTAATGATAACGTAAGGAGACTTAAGTTCAAAATCTCAATTAATATAGTAAGTGGTAAGGATAACAATTATTACTATGTTCTTTTCCCCAAAGATCTTGGCTTATTTTCATGAATTTTTCAAATTTAGAAATTACAGTCCTGAGCAAATATATTCCCAGTTTGAGCCAACATTTTGATATATGTACTCCCAAAGCAATCACCTGAAATAGTTTCTATCATCGTAAACATATTTGCTCTTTTTTTAATTTAAAGAATAAAATTAAGAAAAAACATTGCCAAAAGTAAGAAAAAACATGATACAGAATTTCAAGACAAGATAACAGGAAATCAGCAGTGGTTCTTACATTGTATATTGTTCTGTTCAAAGTAGGTATTTAGATTACCAACTATAAGTATGCAAAATGGGTCCAAAACATTAAGCATTAACTATTTCTTATGATAAACCAATAGAAATTAGTAATAGAATTATCTATTGTGTGAGTGTATATGTGTGTGTGTGTGCGCGCATGTGTGTGTGTGTGTGTGTGTGTGTGTGTTTGTATAATTTCCCTCTAATTATAAGACACTTGTTAGATTTTGCTCTGGGGACACACCCCTTGTTTGTGTTAGATCCATACATTTACATAATGATCCTATAGACTAGGACTCACAAATCAGAACTGTTCATTCCCCATTACCAATGATTGGTTCAAAGCTACATAAATAAACATCAGAGTAGGTGTACAAAATTATTTCCTGCCTGTAATCCCAGCCCTCAGGAAGCTGAGGCAGGAGAATTGTTGTGAGTTCGAGACCAGCCTGGGCTACAAAGAGAGCAAAGACCAGCCTGAACTGTGTAACGAAAGCTTATCTCAAAAAGACAAAAAAGAAATCATTTTCTACTCTGAGAGATAGGCACTCTACTTCGTTTGAACTTGAAAGAATATAAAGCAGAATTTTTATGATAGACTTGGGCCAATACAGAGAAAATGGGACCAAAACTAGAGACAACCTGAAGCTCTGTTGACCTTGCTCAAGATACTATACTAAATCACATTGCAAATTAAATTCCTTTCCCTAAATTTTTTTCACCTGGATAGACAAATTAATAATCCTCATTTTACTTTAACCATGCAAGCTAATGACCTTCTTAGGGCATAGTAATATACACACTTATAATGCTATATATTCTAAACATTAATCTTCATCTGTCTCCATTTGAGAACAGAGAAATTATGTTCTTTCTGCAGCACACTTAGTGCATAAGGCATCATAATAATTGACAACTATTGCTGAAAACATTGAGTAACAGGTGGCACAGGGAAAGAGGTAACTTTTACATTTTGTTTGTCACTCAATTTTTTTCCAAGTAAAGTTTAAATGATAGACTTCAGTTTTTAGGAGGAAGAGTCTTTCCTTCAGATTATTCTCAACACAGCACCAAAAAGAGAAAGAGCAAATTTTCAATCACTTGTAAGATATTCACAAAGCTTCCTCTCACCTTCTTTTTCTTGGAAAAAAGTGCTACTCCAAGTGCCTTCCTTGATTCCGTTTCCTTTCCTTGGCTGTCCCTGGGAAAAGTGCTGGAATCTTCTTCTGTGGTCTTCAGTTCCTCCTCTTCCTCCTCGGCTTCTAGTTCTTCTTCTTCCCACACCTCGACCTTACCGTGCTTATCAGAGCCTATCCTCTCGTGGGTCTCCTTTAAGGATCCTATTTTTTTATTTTTAACTAAGATTTTGAATTTCAGAGCCTGTAGAAAAAATTGGAAAGGGAGCTACAGTTACTCATTTATAGGTAGTTTGCATTTGGACCACTCGTTATGAAACACTTCCCTGGGTTTTCCATCAGCCTGCAGTAGCAAGACACATAAGGCTTTCCTTTTGCTACACTGCTTTTGATGCAGTGACATCACAGCATTGACTAGAATTCACACTCAAAAATAATCTGTTTATAATTGGGACTTACTATATGCCATCTCTTATAGTTCAAACATTTCTTCTATTGAAATGTTTGAAATTTGTGAAAAATGTAGGTGATGGTTAAGCTTAGTTATGCCCATTTAATTGGCCCAGAAGCTTCCTAGAAGAGAGTAAAGCACACTTTTTGGGTGGGTCTGAGTGGGTCATACAGGGGTGACCTTGGGTAGCATATCTGGTCCTTCATTCCTTCTCTGATGCTTTCTCCTCCTCTGCTTCTCTGCCTGAGCAATTTTGCTCAGCCTCATCCTTCGTCCAAGATGTCCCTGCCTTGGAGTAGCTGGCCATGGACTGAACCTCATCAAACCAAATGAGCCAAAGTAAGCCTGTCCTTCTTTAAATTGTGTTAGGCATTTCCAAGTTAGGTCTTGGGCATTGTTTTTCTGGGTCAAGGAAGTGATGAATGCAGTACACATCAATTAAAATACTTGCCATATTATTTAAATTAGAATGTTACTACTTTTGGTAGTAAATATTTTAAGTCATTGCTCTCTTAGCCAATATTGAAATTCTTCAGTTGTATCACATATATAAAATGTCTATCAGTGTCTGGCATGAAGTATAGTATACATCAAAGATATACACATAAAAGCCTCATCAGTTTTGACTACATTGCATGCACGCATCAGCAACTTAGTAGTATTTTCTGTCCATAAATCCAGAGACATAGCAAAACTTATCACCATCAGAGTGACTAAATCTGAAACTTCTGGTTCCATTCCACTACTTAAAGTCACCTTTGTCCCTTCTGGAACTTTATTCATTTAACAAATGCATGTTTAAGTACCTGCTATATTACATGTAAGGCTGAAAGCTGCCTTCTGAAATAAAGATCTTTTCTCCAAATAGTTTCTACTCTTTCTTCCCTTTTGTCATCCTAAGGAAGTCAAGTTACGTCACTATCTTTGGACTTTTCACATTTACTATGACCCTTATCTCACTCTCTACATAGGGAGTCTATCAAAGTGCACTCACTGTACAAGCCACACATAAAAGTATATCAAGGGTAATTGTTAAGGTAACATATTTCTGAGATCTTATTCAGTGTTGGGAAGTCAGAATCCTGAGCTGCAGACTAGAATTAGGCCTCCTTATCATGTCTCCAGATTTTTTTTTTGTCATTGTTACACAAGAATGATAGAGTATAAGCAAAGAACTTTTTGTCTTATTCCTCATCTACTTCTTAGAAACCATCCTCTTACTCTAATCTGGAAGCAAAAACTTCAATTATATACTGGAATGCAAAAAAAAGCCATACATAGCAGGAATAACTTACAATTTCCAGAATTAGACCATGACTCTAAAGTTTAATCTTTGATCATAATTTCCCAGAATTTCACATATGCATTTTAAGAGTTTTCTGTCGCAGTAGAACACGTTCAGTGGATGGACTTTCTTAAGTAAGAACATTGGATTTTTTTCCATTTATTAAGTAATTTGGTTTTGTCTGTCTCAGTTCTATTATGAGCCCTATACTTCTTGTCACTAGTGTACCATTTTCGTTTTAAGATGTCCTGCTCGTTTAAATAAAATAACAAGAAATATAAAGATTAATAGTCAAATATTACAGAAACTGCTCTACCATAGCTGAAAGTAAATGAAAACTGAAATACAGGTTTTCTTTAGAGAGTACTATTGCAAAGAAAATGTTTTTGTATCACCTGGCAAAATTTGGGGTAATGAGCCAGCAAGGGAAACTAAGGACTAGGCAGAGAAGAATGAAGAAAGCCTAAAGAACTTGGTGTGATGGAAGAAAATATTCCAAGGAAAGCAAAACGGAGCACACAGGCCAGAAGTTGCCAAGTCAACAAGCCAGGGGAAACCTGAAATGTATCCACAGGAAGGCCTTCAACAGCCACAGTGAGACACTTACTGTGCAGCAGGAGCAACAGGAAGCTAGACTGGGTGGGCTGCAAGGAGACGGGAAATGGAACCTCGGATGGATACAGTAAAATACACAGCTAAAGACAGAAATGAAATCCTGATGGCAGATGTGGGTGCTGTTTTAAAATAAACACTTGAATATGCTCAAATTAAGATGGAGAGAGGTCCTAGGGACAGAGACATTAAAAAGATCATGTTGGAAAAATGTAAGCCTGTTCCCCAGATGTTGAAATATTTGCTAAAGATTGTTTATAGCCAAGACTTCCTTCCTCTTTCTTAGCCTTCTGCCTGTGAAACGTATCAATTTCTTGATGCTTCATATTAATAACCTTGAAATTTTGGACCCATGATATACAGCAACTGAAATGTGGGATTTACATATATCTCTAGACATTTCCTTTGTATAGACTCTTTATCCACTAATAAACACAGAAGAACACTTCCTAGGCAACACATGCCAAAGATTCATCTCCCTAAATAATCAAAGCTAAGTATTTTCATTGATCTTTAACCTTGTCTCATTGACCAATTTAATAGGGATATTTTATTTAGTTTTATTTATCCTTCACCCGAGCTTCTGAAGCAAACCATTACCTCTGGTGAAGGCAAGCTGTCTGGAAAATCATCAAGTATATCAGAAAGCAGGGACTCTCCAAAAGTAGTCTGCAAAATGTCAGCCATCACTTCCTGCTGGGGAGGAGAGCAGTGATTTTCTAAAGAGAGGACCACCGGGTACTCAGATGTCTGAAAAATTAACCATTGCTGTGGTTATTATCAACAGTTTTATATAACCCAATTCCATTAATATGCAGCTAATATAAATTAATTTAAATCCACTTCTAATGTTCAGCACCTTTGCAAAATTGTTATGTATTATAAAAGTACTTTTGCATTTCACAAGGGAAATTATTACTATTTGCACCCAAAATACATACACAAAAAACCCCATAGCATCTACCAGTGGGTGTTTGTTCAAATAAATATCATATTCATACAAAAAATTGTGTAGGTACATTAAACAGGTGGAACCACATAAAGTGCTATAGAAAATCACCAAAATATAGTGGTTTTTCTATTTTACGCAGGAAAACAAGGTGCCAGTTACAGTTTGGATACTGAATGTTCCCCATCACCCTTTGTGCTAAATGATTGGTTTCCACTGTGGTGATATTGACAAGTCATGAAGATATTCAGAGGTGGAATCTAGTTGAGATCTTTTCGTTACAGAGCACTTATGGAGGCTCCTGAGACCCTGCTCCTTCCTTTTTTTCTCTTCATTGTCCTAACAATGAGATCAGTGATTCTCCTCTGCCATGATGTACTCCCTTGGCATGGCTTTTGGAGCAGCTTACCATGGACTGCAGCTATCAAAATCATGAACCCAAATCTTTCTTCTTTTTTGAACTGATTATCCCAGTGTTTTGTCATAGTAACAGAACACTGTCTAACACATTGCCAGAGAAGAATATTACATATTTTAACACATATGCACATATGTGTGTACACACATATATAAGTACATATTTAAATATTTCAAAATATCAAGGAAGGCTTTAATACTGATGAGTCAAGGGAAATGCTAACTTTCTCCTTTTTCAGTTTTAGGTCCTCTAATCACAACACATTGCTTAAGAAATCAAAAAGTAAGGTAAATTAAAAACAAGCACTCAAATCAGAAAATACTTTGAAAGTAGAGCCATGACAGTTTGCTAATGTACTGATTGAAAGGTCTGAGAGAAGAGGGAACAATTAAAGTTGACAACTATGACTGTAGTTTGAACACAAGAAAGGCCATTGCCTGAGCAAAGAGAGGTCATAGGAAGAACAAGACTGACAGAAAAATTGAATATCAAAGCTCAATATCAAATGCGTGTGTTCAGTCAAATGTGCCAATTGAATAGCCAAGGAGAAATGTCACAGCAATAGCCAAGTGAAAATGTCAGCAATGTGGTTGCACAGATTGACTTTGATTCAAGGTAAAGTATAAAAGGAGAGATATAGATAGAAAAATCACCAGAGATTAAAGAAAATTGATGTCCCACAATACTGCTTCTATAGTAACATAGAAATTGCTAATTTGATATATGTACCTTGAAAATATTTATTTTATACTCTATGCTAGGATATAATGCAGTGATGGCTATAAATTTGTGGTTTTAAATTTGCATTTACAGATTATGTAACTATTAATAGAGTTAGACTTCAAGTTTGCTAGATTTGTAAGTTCATTAGGTACACATTATGTACTGAGGAAGTTTCTTTTAAAATCACTTCAATGGCAACTAAGATATTAATTTTCAAAAAGAATTTCAATACCTGAAAACATATAATTAGTCAATTTTATAAATAGGATCAAACACTGTTCAATTTTTTTTAATTGAGGCTTTGCTAATATCCATCCAGTTTACATAAGAGGATTTGCAAGATGAATTTAATTACATAAAGAACTAGATCTTTAAATCTGTATCTTTCTGTATCTGATAAGGTCATTCAAGTCCCCTCAGGATTTACCCTGAAACCCTGTACCACACTTTGTATATCCATTTTCAGTGTCAGCCATGTGGATGAGCCACGGCCATTGCTTGACCAATTTGCTCTCGGTGAAAGCCTGAGAGAATGTTTTCTCTCCATGTGACTCTCCTTAGGCACACTCTACATCATCGATCACTTTCCTCTTTGTCCCCATAATCTCCTTGAACAGAAAATTTGGGACACCACTGAGTTAGACCTTAAGGAGCCCGATTCAATCCCTGGTATCGCATGCTGTGATGACCCCAGAGTCCCAGGGGCACTTTGCTGGCCCTGAAACCAGGGTGGTAGTGCATGCTTGTAATCCCAGAACTGGGGAAGCTGAGGCAGGAGGATCACTGTGAGGACAAGCTGGGTAACAAGACCCTGTACTAAATAAATAAATAAAAGATATTTTTAAAAAGAATTAGAGTTTATAAAACAGATTCAAGGAGATATCCAGGAAATTAAGAATTCCATTGAAAGTTGGCAAAACCAGGTGAATGAGACTGAAGATACTCATTCAAACCTTGAAGACAATGGAGCAGCTAGTGAACATGAAAGGAAAAGCTCTTCTAACTAAAGCAAGAAAACAGGAAATCATTCAGCAGCTACAAGACCACACACACACATGCACACACATACACACACACACACACACACACACACACACAGAGAGAATAATATGTGTAAATGAAACAGCAGGACAACACAAATGAAATAAAAAGACTATTTGCAGAAGTACTAGCAGAAAGTTTTCCAAACATAAGAAAAGAATCTGACATGCAGTTAAGTGAGGCACATAGGATGCCAAATAGCCAAATTAAAATAAATCTACACCTGGACACATAATAATCAAGAGCTCAGAAATTCAGCAAAGAATAGAATATTAAAAACTGTTAGAAGAAACAGATCACCTACCGTGGAAAGCCCATCAGAATCACAGCATATTTCTCAACACAAACCATCAAATCAAGAAGAGCTCGGAGTGAAGTATTTCAGGTTCTGAAAGAAAATAACTTCCAAAAAAAAAATAAAAATAAAAATAAAAAAAGAAAGAAAAAGAAAATAACTTCCTACCCAGATTGCTGTATCCTGAAAAACTATCTATTAAATTCAGTGGCAAGATAAGAACCTTTCATGACAAAAAAAACAACTGAAGTAATTCATGACTACAAAAACAACCCTGTAAAGAGGACTGAAAGATATTCTAGGAAGAGGCAGAAACAACCATAGCTTCAAGAACAACCACAAAAAGGAACCACCATACAGAGCAAGTAATTTAAAAGAGAGGAAAAGTACAGAACCTATAGCAGGAAAATAACATGATGCAATAAGTTAATATGTATCAGTTACAACCATCAATTCACCAATCAAAAGAAACACAGTGGCAGAGTGGATTAAGAAACAAAATCCAACAATATGCTGCATATAAGAAACACATTTAACTGGAAAAGAAATTCACAGACTGAAAGTCAAAGGATAAAAAACAATTCTCCATGCCACGGGAAACCAGAAAAGACAGGGACAACTACTTTGTTTGCTGACAATATCTGTTTTAATATTATTTTGTGCTATCTTTTAAAAAATTAAAAAGAAGCAATATGGAACAATATGCAGCATATAAGAAACACATTTAATTCAAAATGTAATAGATTTAAAGTCAAAGCATAGAAAACAATAGTACAAGTGATTGGAATGACAAAAAGCATGTGTAGCTATTCTACCTGCAGACAAAGTGGATTTCAAGCCAAGACTGGTCAAAAGAGACAAAGAAGGTTATTACGTTCTTGTAAAGGAAACAACCCACAAGGAAGATAAAGCAATCATAAATATATATGTACCAAATACTAGTGCACCCAACTAGATAGGCAAATATTAACTGACATGAAAAATCAAGCAAGCACTGGTACAACTATAATGGAGGATCTCAAATCCACACTCACAAATAGATCAACTAGGCAAAAAATCAACAGTAAATATCAGAACTGAATCAAACGTTTGAATAAATTGACTCAGTAGATGTGTACATAGTATTACAACCTACAACATCTGATGACACATTTGTCTTAGTTGTACCTGGGACATTCTCCAAAATAGATCATATAGTGACTCACAGACCATGCTTAGATAAATTCAAAAGAAATGAATTACCCTACGCATATTATCAGACCATAGTGCAAAGAAATTATAAATCAATGGCAAAAGAAGTCACAAAAAGTGCATGAGCATATGGAAATTAACACCTGCCTGACATGCAATGTAACACGGATGAAATTAAAGAAATTACACAGCTTCTATAACTAAGTGATAATGCCAACACAATATAATAGAACTTATGGGACACAATGAAAACAATTCTGTGAGGCAAACTCATAATGATAATATCCATGTCAGGAAAACAGAACGAGCTTAAATAAACAACATAATGTTGAACCTCAGTCTTCTAGAAAAAGAAGAGCAGGTCAAGCCCAAAACTCATGAAAGGGAGGAAATTAGAAAGTTCAGAAGAGAAATGAATGCAATAGAGATTAAGAAAATAATACAAAGATTCAATGAATCAAAGAATTGGCTCTTTGAAAGGTTAAATAAAATTGGCAAACACTTAGCCAACCCTTATTTTTTTAAGAAAGGAAAAGAAGTGATTCAAATCCATGCTTATGGGGCAAAACAGACTCCATTTTCTTTTGTAACTTCATGTCTGGAAGTCACTTTACTTCACTTAAACTGTAGATAGACTCACACACTGAGAACTAATAAGGTCAAAAAAATAAAAACAAATAGCTAAAATAAATGGGTAAGTAAGGCAAAGGTTGAACCACAATATCTCATGACCATCAGTAGGGCAACAGTGTCTGGGAAAAGTAAACCACATACATTCTTATAAAATTTCTGAGAATGACGTCATATAATAATGTGGTTACAATGAAAGCCTAAAAAGTTTATAACCTAAAGTAAAGTCTAAGTGGGCACTGAAATTTTGTTTTCTTGACTTGGCATCAGAATATCAGTCACTGGATATTTTTTTTTCCAGCTCAGTGTCCACCCTCAGGGCGGGGCTAGCATGACATGTGGTACCAGGGATGAAATCACGGTCCCCTGTGCCTGCCTAAGCTTGCCTAAGCAGGCACTTTAGACTGCTGAGCTATCTCACCAGCCCCACTGGCTTTCAATAAAGCTTCTTTGTCCCTACATCCTTGGTCTCTCTCATGAGTGCTTTTCCTCATTGTTATCTGCCATAATAATGCAATTAGGGATGAAAAAAGTGAAATCACAACAGATTCTGTAGAAATCCATCTAAAACCTACTTTGAGAACTTATATTCTAATAAGATGGAAAATGCAGAAGAATTGGACAGAAACCTAGATACATATGAATTACCTAAGCTGAATCAAGAATGTGTAAAAATTCTAAATAAATCAATATCACTCAATGAAATTGAAGATGTAATTAAAAACCTACCAACAGGGCTGGCCAGATAGCTCAGCAGACTAAAGCACCTGCTTAGTCAAGCCTTATGGAACCAGGGTTCAATCTCCATGCCATGCCAGCCCTGCCCCCAGGTCACACTGAGAAGGCGAATGACATTGGGCATGGTGGTGCATGCCTGCAATCCCAGCACTTGGGAAACTGAAAACTGAGGATCACTAAGAGTCTGATCCACAGTGAGACCCTGTAGACTCTGTACTAAATACATAAAAAAAAAACCTAATAACAAAGAAAAGCCCAGGTCCTGACAGATTTAAGCTGAATTCTACAAGAAATTTAGTGAACACGCAATACCACATCACTCAAAACAGTTGAGAAAATTGAAAGAGAATGCTTCCTGGAAGCAAGCATTACACTGACACCAAATAAAAGAAGGATCAACCAAAAATGACAACTCCAGGCCAATCTCCTGAATGGACATGCATACAATTTAGTCCTCAACAAGATATCAGCAAACAGAACACAACAAACCATCAAGAATATTATGCATGATGGCCAAGTAGAATTCATCCCAGAGTTACAGAGATGGTTCAACATACCCAAACCAATAAACATAATACACCATGCTAACAAAGACAAGACAAAACCATATTATCATCTCAATATACGAAGAAAAAGTATTTGATGGGGCCGGGGAGATGACTCAGTAGAATAAGCACTTCCCTAGCAAGCGCAAGGGTCTGCGTTCAATCCCCTGTTCCACCAAAAAAAAAAAGAAAGAAAGAAAAAGCATTAGCAAAGTCCCACTCCTTCTCATGATAAAAACCCCTCTAGAAAACTGGAATAGATGGTCTTCACATCAATCTGATAAAAACCATCTATGAAAAACCAATAGCCAACATCATACTAAATGGCCAAAAACCGAAAGCTCTCACTCTAAAATCAGGAACAAGACAACGATGTGCACTGTCCCCATCTTATTCAGAGTGGTTCTGTAAACGTTAGCCCGTACACTTAGACAAGATAAAGAAATAAAAGAATAAGGATAGCAAAGGAGGAAGTTAAACTATCATTATTTGTGGCTAACATGGCATGCTACATAGAAGACACCAAAAACTCCATCAAAAAACATAGATTTCACAGCTAAATTCAGTAGTGTAGCTGAATACAAAGTCAACACTCAAAAAATTAATAGCATTACTATACACAAACAACAAGCTCATAGAGATAGAAATTAGGGAAACCACACCTTTCAGAATAGCATCTAAAATAATGAAGTACTTAAAAAATAACAAAAGAAGCAGAAAATCTTTACATTGACAACTGAAGTGTATTGACAAAAGAGATCACCAGAAAATGAAAAGACATCCATTGTTCTTGGGTAGGAAGAACAAATACAGTGAAAATGGGCATACTCCCAATATTGTTATATAAATTTAATGCAGTCCCCATCAAAATTTTAACAATATCACATCAAATTAGAGAAAACAAACTTGAAATTCATTTGGAACCAGAAAACACCTAGTATAACAAAATCTATTCTGGGTAACAAAGATCAAGCAGGGGTCATCACAATCCTAGACTTCAAATTATACTATAAAGCTACTGTGATTAAAAACAAATAAACAAACAAAACTTCACACATGTAAAAAAAATAAATAAATAACCAGCACAGTAGTGACAAAAACAAGACATGAAAATCAGTGTAACAGATTAGGAGATACAGATATAATTCCAGACATATTCAGTTACTTTATCTTTGACAGAGGTACCAAAATCCTTCATTGGAAGACAGTCTTTTTAATAAATGGTGCTTAAATAACTGGTTTTCAGATGCTAAAGATTAAAACCATACCCAAATCTTTTACCATGTACTAAACTAAAATTGAAATATGTGAAATAGTTAAGTATTGGAACAGCAACAGTAAATCTGCTACAAGATATAATAGGTGGAACTCTTCAAAACTTTGGTATTGGCAAAGACTTTATGAACAAAACCTCACTTGCAACAGGAAATATTATAAAGAAACAAATAGAATTTCATCTTATTAAAAAGCCTTTGTGCAGTAAAATAATCCACCAGCATAGTGAAGACAACTCACGGTGTGGGAAAAAAAAATTGCCAATTGTTCCTCAAAGGCTACCTAGAATATATAAAGAACTCAAAAAATCAGACACCCCCGCCATGTAAAGATGCAATCCAAAAATAAGTATCTAAAATGAAAAGACACTTATCAGATGAAGATGTACAAACATCAAATAAATATATGCAAAAAAATTTAACATGATTGGTCATTCAAGAAATGCAAATTGAAACAACTCTGAGATGTCATCTAACCTCAGAAAGAATGGTTATTATCAACAAATCTCCATTGTTGGAGGGAGAGTAGACTGGTACAATCACTGTGGAAGTCAGTGTGGAGATTTCTCGGAAAACTAAGACTAGAGGCTCAATTCAACCCAGGTGTACCCCTTGTTGGTACCTCCCAAAAGGAATTAAAGGCACCATACCACAGAGATACATGTGCACCCATGTTTATAGCAGCATAGTTTGTAATAGCTAAATCTTGGAAACAGCCCAAATGCACATCAATTTATGAATAATAAGAAGGTGTGGTTTATTATATGATTTATTACTACTCTATCATAAAGAAGGATAAGGTTGAGATATTTTCAGGTAAATGGATGCACTTTGAGGCCATATTCGTTCAAGTGAAAAAAATGGACACACATATGAATACCACATTCTATGGTAGGAGAAGCCAAAAGTTTAAATAATGACCAAAATGTGCAATAGATATTGTGAAATGGGAAGAACATGTTCAAATAGGAAGGGCAACTAGGGAAGGGGAGAATAAAAGGCAAAGAAAGAAATTAGAAAAAGATAAATGGAAACCAAGCTTTTGTAAATAAGAAGAGGAAGAAGGCCTGAAGGGACGGTAGGGAAATGAGAAAAAATCAAATTATATCATGTACAGGTAGAAATTCCCTGTGAAAAATGTAATAACTATGTACAACTAAAGTATACCAATAAACAATTAATATAAAAATCTTGAGGGCTGAAGTGATAGCTCAGAAGAATAAGCACTTGCCTGGCAAGCACAAGGTCCTAAATTCTATCCCCAGTACCCAAAAAAAATAAATAAAAAGCCTATAACTTTAATCAATTGAATAACAAATTTCAAATCTAAAGTAAACTTTTGAATGCTCTTTGTAATTACAACTGTAGTTATAAATAATATCAACAATTTAGATAATACATTATTGGGATATTTGATTTTTGTTTTCAAAATAGTTGATTATTGGAAAAATGTTTACTATTATTCGGTCAATATTTTCTTAAAAATTTGAGCCACAAGCTAAAACAAAAAGTTTTATATTTCATCACAGTACACATAAACACAGGTACACTACACACACACACACACACACACACACACACACACACACACACAAATTAGCAATAAGTTCCATAGAACAGCATATATCTTACTGCCTGTGTATAACTTTGATAAATATACCTTTAACTGTACACTACATGGACTTTGCTGTCTACTAGTATATCACAAGTCACAATATTTCTTTTGTATTTTAGGAAAGGGTCTATAGGGGGTTCAAGGTCTCACTACTAGATCGGACTCAGTGATCCACCTGTTTACAGCCTCCCAAGAACTGGCATTACAGGCGTGTACCACCACACACAGTCTCAATTGCAGTCTCAGCCTCCCTGGGGGTTAGGGAGTCAGGGCCAGGATGGCAGGCCTGGGGATCGAACCCCTGGCCCCTTTGCCTGCTTGCAGGTGCTTTAATCCACTGAGATATTTGGCCAGCCCTATAAACAACAATTTAAAACATCAGTGACCTACATCAAGGTCAAGCATTATAGGATTTGAAGAAAGTAGAAGAGAGTAATTAATTCCTTTAAAATAAGTACATTTTTAGGGGCTGGAGAGATGGCTCAATGGTCTAAAGCACCTACTTAGAACAAGCTTAGCAAAGCATCAGGGACCGCGGTTCCATCCCCCAGCACCACATGCCAGCCAGCCCTGCCCCCTGGTGGGCTGAGCTGGCCACACACAC
>NW_004524588.1:9697488-9706294 GCF_000260255.1 Octodon degus
GGAGTGAGGGAGGGAGAGACAAGAAAGGAGGGAGGGAGGGAGAGAGTGAAGAGTTTGAGAACTTAGTAAACATTACCTTTTCAACTTAATGCTATTTTTAATAATCATCCAAGAAAGAGCTATCTATGCAAAACTAAAATCTATGCAAAGGAAACATGAATACCTTCATCTATGTATATTTAACTGTGAGAAAATTAGAAGCTACCTCAGATTACATCAAACTCACAAATTTATCTGATCTAAGGAAAATGCATTTCCACGTTGGCTGATATCTAAAACTGAGCTTTATTTTACACCTGTCAAATAAATCTATCTCTTGACCTAGACATAAATTCCATCTTAGGCATATAGTCATTTGTGCTTGTTGGGTTCAAATGAATTTCAGTGTTTTTACTAAAGGAAAGGAGGGACAGAATGCCTTATTAAGTAATGCCTTTATTTACCTTCTCAGTTGAAGCTGATTGAACTCTGGTTTTGTACTGACTCAACATTAATGAATATACATAAATATTCTCAAAGTCTGCAGAGCTAGCACAGAGGTCATTGTGTATCATTATGAAATAGGTTATTTTTATTGAGTTGCCAAAAATGTATTGATATGTTTATAAAAATTGTTCTTGCAAGTATATGTACAACAATAAGATTTTTTTAATTTCACAGACCCATGCACATAGCTGCATGGAACTGATCACAACTTTCTTCTTAATTTCTGTAAACACTGCCCAGCACAGAGCTAAAATAGCCAACCACAGAGCTCACACCACCAACATGGCCAGATGGCTAATACTGTCATCAGAATCCTGCAGTTTCTGCTACCTCCTATATTTTAAATTTAATAAGAGCAGGAATTTTCAGTCTTGTGAAAACTGCTTGACACAGAGTTGACTCTCAAAATAGTCACTGAAATATTTAAAATATTAACCCTCAATCCTAACCATCAATTAATCCTCAAATCTTAATTTTCTCTTAGTTAAATACACATAGATTAAGGTATTCATGTTTCTTCTGCATAGATTTTAATTCTGTATAGATAGCTCTTGGATGAGAATTAGTAGTCAATTAAAATATTTATTTTGTTTATATTAGAATGGGAACTCTAAAGTTTAAGGACAAAACTGGAAGGCAGATAAAATGGATCTTCTGATATGATATTTTGAAAGAGAGAATGGCATGAGGGCCGACTCGAGATGACAGAATCATAAAGCCGGTATTTATCTGCTAGGAAGATTCATTTAGCAGATGTCTTGCCATTAAAAAGATGCAGGTAAACACTTATTGTCTGAGAGGCATATTAAATTAGCTCATTGTCTCTAGGATTTACATTCTTAGTTGAGATGGTACTGTCCCCCAGGAGATGGGTGGCAATGTTTAGACATAACTTTGGTTGCTGGGGGTGGTGGGAAGACTCGATACCAGCATCTACCAAGTACAGGCTGATGATGTTGGTAAGCATTCTACAATGTACAACGAAATCTCTACAATAACAACAATGAAAAAATCATATGACATGAAATAAAAAGCATTTGAGAAAGCCTGTCTCAGATCACGACACTCTGTGGTACCAAGTGCTTAAATAAATCAATACTATTTCCAAACGGAACAAGAAGTACGAAAAGACTGTACAACGAAAGGTACCTATTAGCTCTAACAACACATTTAGTCCCTTGCTAGGGAGATGACAAATAGTAGTTAGGAATGTGGAAAAATAAACCCATTACGGCACCAAGTCAACAGGCAGAATTCCAAAGAAGCACTCTTGTATTCCCTGGGAAATAATAAAATGAAAGATGGGAAGAATCTGAGGAGGTAATGTTAGCAGGAAGAGCAACTGGTGAATCTTGTCTGTTTTGGAAGCTTTCACAATACAAAATGTCGAATGATTAATAACCTATTTGAGGTTATTTTAGGGCACACTGCCTTGCTTAGGCATGTGGGGGTGCACATATGACATTTCAGTGGCTTGCTATGAGCTTCACATTGAGTTGAAAGGAATGTACCTAGAATACACTTCTAAATAGTCATCTAATGTATTAACATTTCTACAGATAACTAAGGGGTATAAGTCCTAATTTGAAGTATTTTTTAGAATTCTAAATGAACATACTTCTCGGATTGTGGTATATTATATTTAAATTTAAAGTTGGAGGGATCAATAATTATATGTAAAGCTTTTTAATTTCCAAGAAAATGTCCTTGTTTTGCCCAGCTTTTAGTTGATTGACAAAGCAAATTCTCTAGTCTTTTTTGACCAATACCAGTGCTCTAGGCTGCTGCCAATGCACAGTCATGAACTCTCTACTATACAGAAAGGGGAACTATCAAAAACTTAGCTCTGGAGGAAAACTTGTCATGGAAGTTTTCTATTCTCGCTGCTTCATTGTTGTTTAGTTTGATCCACAGATAAAGCCCGTTCTTCCAAAACTGCATATTCAGCCTTCATTGTTTGGACAACCAGAAAGTGTTTAAGATCATCGCACCATGTCATGCCAACCACTTGCTTTTACTCAAGTGAAAGGTAGTTTCTGGTGGTGATGTTGAGTCCACTCACTCTTATTTAACTGAGCCCCCTTAGAAAGTGAATAGAGCTCATCTTTATTTAGTAAAGAAGCACCCACTTCCGAGCATCAGTTTAGTTTATTATGATTGTTGTGTATCTTATAAATAATCCCACTACTCTCTTGGTTTCAACTGCTAGAAATCTCATGAGTGAATTTCTGCATACATCCTAGAATTTATACAGGACCCTGTTGTATGAAATCTCTACAGTTATATTTATTTTATCTATTTATCAGTAAAAATTTCCCTTAAATACTTTCTATAAAGTTGCAGAGCATAAAATGTAATTTTTATCATTAGTAGGTTTCTTTGTAATAGTAATATTTTTTTCTCTTTGCCTTTGAACTTTAACTGGCAATTTGAGAAGCTGTTGCTGGAGGAAAGTACTGAATGCCAAATGGCACATGATATGAGAATTCCTCTTTTAAAAATAAAGCAGTAAAGAGATAAAGAGATTGCGTCTGTTGTTTAACAAATGAAGGAGGAGGACAAGATGTGCATGCCCTAAACTTAAACACTGATGATTGAACATACTGTGCTACTTCTATGAGAAAATAAATTATGAAGACTTTCCTTCTCAGGTGCATCTTTCCAAAGGTGGTAAAGAAACAGGAGACGAAATACAATTAAATTGAATTTAGATTTGAAGGAGCATGGAACGTTTTTCAGAATTAAGATATACTTTTCTGTGAGAACACTTATAAGATATAAAGAGGATTATTTACAAGATATATAATAATCACAATAAAAATGTTTTCTTAGAAGTGTGATATGTCCTTATTAAATGTTTCTACAAGACTTATTTTAAATTGTATATTTTTCTTCTAAAAAGCAGAATAAAATAAAATGCCTACAAAGAAATTATAGCTCCACCTTGGAATCTTTTCACCACATTCTAAGAGAATACACTTTTGAATTTGAGAGTTTATGTATTTACTGCAGTAATTTTTATTGTTAAGTCTGATATTCCCATGGAATTATATCTTCTTTACCTGTGGTTTTTCTCCTTAAACAGTATGAGTCAAACACATGACTTTAAATATCATCTGATGTGGAAAAATAAACCCATTGCAGCATGCAGATGATTTCGAACTCTATTTTTCTAGTCTGGATATTCCATCTGAATTCCAGAAACATACATTGCACTGACTATTTGACCCAGATCTTTGATAACTAATTGTATCTCAAACCAACAGGACCCTTGCTTTTACTCACACCCTACAATGAGCTTCTCTCTCCAACTTCACAGTTTTAGTCAACAATATCCTCATTTACTTGGTTATTGGGTCAAAAATCTTGATGCTCCTCTTCCCTCATACCCTTCTTCAAATCCTCTGGTAACCGTTGTTGGCCCTGCATCCACTTAATTATCACAGTTGCTACTCATGAGTTAACCATTAACATAGCCATCATCACCTGGATAGCTACAGCGTCTGCCTCCGTCGTCTTTGACCTCTACCCTTGCCTCAGCTTTCCTCCAAAGATAAATGGCGACACTATAGTGAGGAAAATGTCTCCAGTGTCTTCCCAATGTAATCACTGTCAACCAGACCCTCCTTTACTATCTCCCTCCTCAAATTCATCTGTCTTCGTTTATCATTTGCTTACTGTCCACGATATTTGACTTCCTCTTATTAATACATGCCAAGCACTTCTCATTGCTTCTGTCCCACGTCTTTCCAACCAGATCTTTTCATGATACCTTCTTTATCACCAGTTGGGGTGAGAAGCTTTTCCTGAAAATACCATCTAAAATTTGTACACATTGGCAGGCCAGATGGCTCAGTTGACTAAACGCCTGTTTAGGCAAGCACAGGGACTAGGTTCGATTCCTGGCAATACCTGCTGCACCAGCCCTGCTCCTGGGCACACAGAACTGGCCACCCAGTCCAGGCGTGGTGGTGCACACCTGTAATCCCAGTGCTGGGGAGGCTGAAAACAGAAGGATCACTACAAGTCCAAGTGTATAGTGAGACCCTGTATCAAATACTTAAAAAAAAAAAAAACAGAAAAACATTTGTACACAGATGAGTAGGTTTGTTAGTCTTTCCTGCTATCCTACCTCTGCTGCTTGACTAATTGGAAGCCCAGTACTAGCACTAGAATATAAATTGAGAATGCAGCAGGAATTACCTTTAATCTATGTAATGGATTTGACATAAAAATGTACAGAAATCCTTATCTCTGAATGCCAAATTAAACAATTTACTGTATTAATGCGTTGGCTTCTTAACAGTTTATGTCCTGATGTTTAACCTTATGTTACTTTTAATCATTTTAATCATGTTAAAATCCAAGTTTAACATGTATTAAGTATGATAGCAGAGTGGTGTTTTCTTAAAAGAAGTATTCAGATTGTTAAGGGACCTTCAGAGGCATGACAATCATGGAGATCAGCAGGCAGGAACTGAATGAAAATATATGACAGTAATCGATACAGAAAATCATGCTGTCATTTTATCTATAACTTGGATCATCAAGACAGGTAGAAATAAAAATCCGTGTTCTCTATGCATAGCCTGATTTTTGCTTTGCATCACTGAGATGGAGAAAGCCAGAAGCTTCAGACAGAATTTATCCTTTCTATTGACCATTCTTAAGTAGTAGGCTTAACAATCAAAATAAATACCTTACATATCCCCAAAGGTCACTTGGTCCCACTAATTGACCAGATACCAAATATGTGTTATGTGAGCTCGAAATGAAATAATCACTTAATGGATAAGTCATGTCTTGATAAACTTTTGTGCACTCCTCTTTAAATAGTAGACATTCAGGTGAATGTATGTATCTTGTGAAACCTTCAAGTGACATCTGATGTGCTTTTCTGACTAGAAAAAATGAAATTAAAAGGGTGCAAAATTACCATTAGTAATAGAGAAATGACATCTCCCCTGCAGACTTAATACTAAAGCAATTTTCTAAAATAATCCTTTAAAATTAAATTTTTCTATCAAATACCTTTAGTTTTTCCATATCTACATTCAGGAACATAGCATTAATCACATGATTCTTTTCTCTGGTATTTACATTTTGAAAATGTATCTGTCCATCATAAATCAGTGATGTTCCCCAAGCCATACATCTGGTTAATACTTACCCCTGTGAAGAAAACATTAAAGCTCCTCAGAAACTGTCTCCTACTAACTTACAAGTCATTGCCCTGCCCAAAGTACATATCAGACTGGCTGCTGGAAGTGCAGGCTAGCTTTCTTCAGCTGGTGAACCTTACATGGACATTCCTACAGTGCATATTTCAATGCCTGATTTCCTTTTCTTCACACTATGTTTCTAAGATTTATCCTTATAGTTCTATACATGCTTCATTGCCTTTGCTATATAGCATTCTATTGTTGAAAGCATGCTAGAATTTAGCCATTCTCTTGAGCATGAGTTTCCTCTGTGGGGCTACTGCAAATGGTGAGCCTATAAACACCCAGTGCATGTATTTGATTCAAATATGTATATGCTTCTGTTCCATCCATGTCTATAAGTCGAATGGCAGCCACTTGCATGCAATCACTTGTGGTTAATTATCTCTGAATATTTTTACTCAAAATAGTGCATACTAAAATTATTGACTTAAGCAGAATATTGGCGCTTCAGAACCAAGTAGTCTTATTCCAAACGCATTAACATGCTATATAACCTCAAAAATTGTAGCTGACCTCTCCATGTCTATGAAATGGAGAGAACCTGAGAACCTACCCCATGTATTGGCTCAATACATGTGAGTTGCTATTGCTAGTTAAGTTCCAATCAAAAGAAAAGCTAGAGGGCTGGCGAGATAGCTTGGAGAATTAAGCACCTGGATTTGATCCCCTGACCACATGATGTGCATGCTGCACTGACCCCACCCTGAGGCATACTGACCCAGTCACCGAGAGAGCACATGGTGGTCCATGTCTGGAATCCCAGGGTTAGGGAGGCTGAAAACAGGATCACTATGAGTCCGAGCTGTGTAATACAACTGTGTACCAAATGCATTAAAAACAAGGAAGAGGAGAAGGAGGAGGAGGAGGAGGAGAAAGAGGAGGAGGAGGGGGAAGAGAGAGAAAGAGAGAGAGAGAGAGAGAGAGAGAGAGAGAGAGAGAGAGAGAGAAAAGCAAAGCAAAGCAAAGCTGTTGCATATTCATTTTAAACTAGAGCGTAGAATTTTATTTCTAGGAATTTAGCCAGAAGAAACAGAAATTGAGAAAAAGACTAAAGTCTAAAAATGCTCACATTAGCATTATTTATACAAACAAAATAAATAGGGAGAAAGAAGCAAATTAAAGCTCAAAATATGGCATAATACTAAGTAGCATTAAAAATAATGTGTCATAAAAATATGCAGTGACATAAGTAAATGTTTATGACATCATAAGAAGCCAAAAAGGAAGCTTTCAAATGCTATTACTATTTTGATTTAAAATAACAGCTAGAAAAAGGGATTAAAATTTTATAGACACACAGATCCTATATTTCAGAATCACATAAACTTAGGGCTATGAGAACACACTAGAAAAGCACATCATGTATTATAACAATGATGATTTGCATTAATTTATTCTTTTTCCCTGTGCAAGTAGGAATCACTGGTCTATGTGTATATCTTTTATAAATAGGATGGAAAACAAATAACTTCATGACCTCAAAAAACACCAGATTGAAATGAGGGTTAATCTCATTGAACTTTTAATGTAAAATGAATTATATGTGTGTTACATACCAATGTGAGATGAGAGTGAGGATCCTGGCAGCGTTTGGGGCTATGAAATTGTAATTCAAATTGTTTTTAATAAGACTAAAGTGATCAAAGATCATGCAAATGAAATGCAAGGTCTTGGCTGTGTGTATGCGAGTGTCTACAAGTGAAAGCTCAACAGATGGATTAACAATGGGATGTTGTAATAAAAATGCAAACGCAATTCCAAGATGCCAGTGCTATGATATCAATATCTCTCCGTATCGTTTAAGTTACTACCGAATGGTAATAGCACCAATGTCACTTTTTAAACAGCCACTACATTAGTGATGCTGAAAGTGCCCCTCTGTTAAGATGCTTCTTTCTAGGGTGCAGGGACGTAGGACCATAAATCAAGTCACTACTTCCTTAGAGAAAAACTTCTCACTAAAAGAAAAATCAAGTGAACTTCTCAGAATGTAGTTGGCTTCCTTTCTGGTGCTGGTTCTTTGTCTGGTTGCAAGTCTTCAAAAATTTAATGGTTCTGAGACCAAAATGTTACTAGCATTGCAATCAGTGATGCGCTACAACTCTCACAACCCTCCAAAGTCTTTTCATGACACTTTCAGGAAGCCAAAAGCTTATTTCTTGCCTACAAGACCCTCCATGGTTTGATCTCACTAAACTCACTTCCTCCTCATTTTCCAAGTTCTAGAGCTTTCAGTTCCTTTGTTTCTTCACCTCAGGTCCTATTCTCCTCTTCCCTAGACCTCTGACACTTCTCCCATTTGGTCAAAAGACTTGTTTTTTCTTGTCACTTAAGCCTCAACTCTGAGGTCACCACCCTCAGAGAAGATTCTCATAACATTTACTGTATATTACATTTTTTGTTTTATTTTTATAACATTTAGTACTCCATGAAATGCTCTTTTATATGCTTAATTATTTATGTCAATCTTCTTGTGGTCCCCACAAGGGCTCTGACCCAGATGCCTACTTCTCCACTATATCCTCACTCTGGAACTATACTTGGTTATCACAAATAACTACTTGGATAATTATAAATGTATGACTGAATGAAAAAAAAATTTGGTCTTTGTAGAACTGATATGGTAGCCTAAACCAACTTTTGAAGGCAGAACTTGGACTTTTATTTCTTGTCAAGCAAACATTTTGAGCTATTCTGTCAGCTAATATCTTTAGAGTTAATTATTGTATTTCAACAATATTTTTCATACATTTTTGTAAATACTTTCTGATATGACCTTTGTTATGGAGAAATGAGCATAAATGAAATGTTTTACATATTGAAAGCAGAATGATGCCTCTCGGGTAGGTGGATATTCAAGAAGAAGGGGGTGGTGATGAAAGCAGAGCCAAAATATATGAAAGATTCCAAAATATATGATAATCATGAGCCTAAGTAGTCATTTAATTTTAAATGACTATGTTTGTTTTTTGTTGTTGTTGTTGGGGTTTTTTGTTTTGGTTGTTTTTTTTTTTTTCAGAATCGAGGATTGAACTCAGACCTTTGCACTTGCCTGGCAAGCACTTATTCAACTGAGCTATCTCCCCAGCCCTCCA
>NW_004524588.1:9707050-9714979 GCF_000260255.1 Octodon degus
AGAGACAGAGACAGAGACAGAGAGACAGAATGAGGACATATCTAGATGATTACATAATAGATGATTATAGATAAAAATAATTTTACTATTCATCTCAAAAATCCAGAAGAAGGGCATTGGAAAATTTTCAAGATAAAGAAATGATAAATGTTTGAGAAGATAAATGCTTAACCAGATTTAAAAATCACTCAGTGCTTGCATATACCAAACATTGCATCATAGCTCATTAATATGTACAATATTGATATGCTACATATCATCTAAAAATAAACTAAAACATAAAAATAAGTTCTAAAAACTTAAAAAGGAAATAAAACTAAAAGTTTTAAGATAGTTTTGAAATGTTGTTCCTATGACTTAGGTTGGTTTTCCATGTCCCCCAACCATCCGTGGGTTTCCTGTGTGGTACTATTGGGAAGTGATAGGAACTTTAACACGTGGGGCCTTATTGGATATCGTAAGCCACTGAAGTAAGTGTGCCCTTCAGGGAGATACCGGGACCCCACCTGTCCTCTCCTGCTCTCTCTTTTACTTCTATCATGATGTGCTCCCTTCTCACAGGCATGAAGCAACTGAACCCATCAGTCATGGACTGAAATCACCAAACTGATGAAGCAAATCTTTCTTCTTTATCAGCTTATCATCTCAGGTATTTGTTACAGGAACAAAAAGAAATCTGACATACAGTTGTGGACAATTGTTTGTCTAAAGGAAAAATTAGTGGTCTTTATAATTCTTTTGCTTCCTAGATTTGTTTTCATTTTGTTCATTTAATTTTCATCTACATTTGGAGCAATTAAATCCCTAAAAATAAGGCACGTCCTATAACTAGGTTTTTAACTTATTCATGAGATGAAGATACGTTTTTATAATAGAATATAAACAACAAATTCTTCCTTTCACACTGAATTCAACTCTTGGCACTTCAGAGATACGTGGCAACAGATAAAAGAAAACAAGGCCATAAAATAAAGAATATCATGATTACACATTATATTTTTCTGAAAGGTTTATATATTTTTGTACAAAATATAAAAATAAAATATCAATCTTTCATTTATTTTTAGAATAAACTTGACCAATACAAAAATTTTAATTTGGTAATCATAATTCATAAAACTTTGTAATATTCTGCTAAAACTTTGAAAGATAGACATACCTTCATCAATGGGCTCATATTTCTGAATAATCTCAGAAGCAATACTTTGAGCTTTTTCAATTGTATATTGTTCTTGTATTAGAAATTCAATCAAATTACTTTCAAAAAGAATTCTCCGGTTTTCAGAATATGTGTTGAAAATCTCAACAATTTCTTCTCTGTGTGCAATGATCCGATAAATTGCTCTAAATTCTTCTATTGTGATTTTTCCTTGTTTCAGTCTGTCGTTATCCTACTTAAAGAAAATGACCAGCAGGTTCACAATGTGAGTATCAAAATATGTTAAACAGACTTTAACATATACATACAACATGACTATAGCAATTTGCATTTTAAAATGAAACTTACATTGGTACTTACTAAAGACAAATATATAAAACTGCATGGAATGATGCTGAAGTTCAAACAGGTTATTACATTGTCACCTCTTAACATGCAGAGGCCACAGGGAGTCTAGAAAGGGGTATGAAAGAAGATGAAGATTCCAGGTTGTCTTTCAGCTACCTATTTCCTTTTATACTCCACTTCACTTCAATACCTCCTAAAAACATGCAGCCTGAACCATAAATGTCAGAGAGAAACATAGATATCCAAGGCCAATAGGAATTGCTAAGGCTGGCATACTTATGTAATACAATGAAAAAGTGTAATCCAGGAAGTTGTAACATTTGGGGCAGAGGGAAAAAAAATTCAGCCTACTAAGGAAGAGTAGATTTATTTGACTTGGAACCCATGTTTAAATGTTTAAAGTGAAAGATAAGAATGTAGACTGGATTCAGTTATCCAAAGGAGCAGAAGCTCTATAAAGCTCTGAGTCAAAAATGACCAGCCAGGAGGATAAAGATGCCTATGCAGAGGAGGAAATTCAGAGAAATTCATCTGAATCTATGGGTAACTGAAAGGAATGAGAGGATATACACTCTGAAACCAAAATCAATCTGAAGTAAGAGACTTATAGATCAAGCGAAACATCAAGAACTCAATAAAACAGCCAGGCAGCCCACCTGGTCATGGATCTGGATGACTGCCCACCATATCTGCAATCTTAAAAGAAGGAATAAGATGGCTATACTAAAATAATGTGGCTAAATCAAGCTTGACTTGAGATATAGTGTCCTCTGCCTCATTTACCTTCCTCCAAACGGAGGACATTACAAACACTCAGTAAATTCTATAGACGAACAGAGAGGGGTGAGTTTACTGTTCCCTCCCTGAAAATCGACTGCTTTCCCTTTTTTCTTTTCCTTTTATTCCCCTGTATTTTGTACACCAGAGAGCTAACTGGAATCTCTAGGAACAAGGTTAAAGTCTACAGGGGTGCTTAATAAATATAACCACTAACCTCTCCCCTATACCTCTAGCTAAAGAGGTCCGAGAAATCAGCCTTGCTTCATGGGACTACACAGCCTGGCACCATCCCCACCTTGGGGGAAGAAGCATAAAAGCACCTCAGAGCACCCCATCACACCTCACCAATAAAGGTACAGACTACAGCAGAGGAGGAGGGTGGTGATGGGCCTTGTAAGGCAATGTGAAGGAAGGGAGCACTCCTCCCTTTGGCCAGAGTAAGTACTGGGACTGAGCAGCCATGGAAGGCAATGGAAGGAGCAGAGGACCATGCAGCATTCTAGCCCACTCTGTAACAAACAACCTGAGAGAACAGGGACTTGGCGGTGGAAGAGGAACACAGAATCTGGAACATGGACCAGAAGAAGTCAATGGTGCTGGGACTTGGATCGGCCAGATTCTGTCTGAAAGCAGACAGCCACAAGGAAAGAAATGCTAAGAGAAATAGGGTAAGGAAATAGGCTTCTAAGGGACATGGAGGAAGTACTGGCTCAAGAGTCTGGATCCAGACCTCCACACCTGGAAGCCATCAGCCTCAAATACCACACAAACTCTACTGCAGGTTTGGCAGTCTCATCCAGCAGTTTGGGGCTCTCAGTGAACATCAGAAGAACTTTGATTTGTTTGTTTATTTGTTGTTTATTTTAGTATATCATACTTTTCTTCTTTCTTCCTTCTTTTTTTCTGTTTTTTCTCTGTTATTTGTATTTTGTCCCAATCCATTAGTCATCTTTCTCCCTTTCTTGAACTTATCCCTCTAGACTTACTCATATTTTCATACGAGTGAAGAGTCTGTCTAACTTTTATGGTTAACTTCAATAATCTCTTGCCTAATACTTGTACTCTTCTGCCCTCTTCTCTAGTTTCCCAGGCCTGTGGTCATCCTTTGTCCTCCAGCCTTGCTTCTACTTTATTTCTTTTCAGCTATCTGTTTCATCCACTATCCTTGTTAAATTTCCCTACCACAGCATAAAACTACTCTACCAAGAAAAGACATGACTTACAAGCTCCTAGTTTATGATCCATACTGTTAAATAACTGTAGATATTTGTTCCTATGGTTTAAAGTACAAAATTAATAATTATCACAGTTTGTCACTTTCTCAACTGTGCTTGATGCCATTCTCATGGTTAATTATACTATCTCAGGTAGGCTGTCATATCTGTTATAATCAATTGTGTTTACTTCTGTAACAATACTCGGAAACTCAGGGGTAATAACATCAACACACCACAATGCCAAAGGATTGGGGGTTGAGCCAAATAGATATCAACATCTCACTCTTAATTAATTGGAAATTTAGGATCTTGGGGCAAATACAAGTATTCCCTCCACACAGAAGACATCCTTGATCATTTCTTTTACCTAAAGAGACTGTAATACTAGTGATAAAGCTACCTGCTACAAAAGCTTACAAGGATCAACACAAAAAACAAAATAAAATCTTTAAAATAGAAACTGATAAGATGCATAAGCAAAAGGCAACCTCAGACCTCCAGCACACCTGGTACAAGTCGAAGAAATAATGAGATAGAGGAAAATGGGAGACATACTTCCAATATATCTGAAATGATAGCATCCAAAGAAACAAATCCTTGAGGCCATAGAGAAAATATGATAAGAAACAATCTCTAAATTTAAAAAGGAAGTGAAGGGACTGGGGAGATGACTCAGTAGAATAAGCATTTGCCTGGCAAACACAAGGGCCTGAATTCAATCCCTGGTTCCATCAAAAAAAAAAAAAAAAAAAAAGTAAAAAGGAAATGAAAACAGTCATGAAACAATTGCTCAGTACATGTAAAAGAGTCATAGGTTAAAAAAAATAGAGACAACAGGAAAATGATAGAAGCTATGAGTAATCAATATAGGATAGAAATAGAATCCATGAGATGGATTCAAACAGACATCCAGGAAACTAAAAATTCCACTGAAAGCTGGCGAAACTGTTTGAATGAAACTGAAGACAAACTTTCGGATCTTGAAAGCGGGATCACAGCTAGCACTCAGGAAAATAACAAGGAACCAGTAATTCAGAATTTAACAGCTGCAAGATGATGCAAAGAATAATAATATAAAAATAGTTTGTGTCAGTGAAAAAGCAGGACTCCACACAAATGACACAAAAAAAAAACAACTCCTATTTGTAGAAGTGATAGCAGAAAATTTCCCAATCATGGGCAAGAATCTGACATACAAATTAGTGAGGTATATAGAAGTCAAAGTATCTATTATCAAAATAAATCTATACCCAGGCATGTAATCAGATCTCAGAAATTTAGCACAGAATAGAATATTAAAAGCTATTGGAGAAAAGAAAAATCACCTATAAAGAAAAGCTCATCAGAATCTTGGCAGATTTCTGAGAACAAACCTCCAAATCAATAAGGGGTTGGAATGAAGTATTTGAGGTCCTGAAAGAAAACAACTGGATTCATGCAGCCCAGATTCATGTACCCTGCAAAACTATCTCTCAAAATCAATGGAGAAATAAGACCATCAAATCAACACTACAAAGGATACTGAAAGATATTCTAGACAAAGATAAAAATGACTACAATTCCAAGAATGGCAACATAAAGAAACCATCAGGTAAGACAAGCAACTAAACAGGGGGAAAGCATGGAGCCAAGAGAATAAAAATCGCATGGCAATACATATCAGTTTTAACCATCTATGTAAATGGCTTCAATTTACCAACCAAATGAAACAAGACTGCCAGAAGAGATCCAGAAAGAAGATCCAACAATATGTTTTATAGATGAAAAGCATATACTCAAAAGGAAAGTCAGAGACTGAAAAATCAAAGGGTGGAAAACAATGCTCCATGCAATAGGAATCCAGAAAAAATCAGGAGTAGCTATTCTGTTGGCAGACAATGTAAACTTCAAACCAAAAATGATCAAAAGAGATAAAGAAAGTCATTACATAGTTAGTGGAAAACTTCAAGAGGAAGAGGTAATAATCATAAATATGCACGTGCCAAATAGAGAAGCACCCAACTATATTAGACAAATATTAATACACATGAAAAATCAAGTGAGCTATAACACAATTGTAATAGGGAATGTTAATAACCCACTGACACAAATAGATGGATAAACCAGACCAAAATAAACTAACAAAACAGAACCAAACCTGTGAAAAAATGAGCCTAGCCAATGTTTCCAGTGCTTCACCCAACATCACATTTTTCTCAGCTGCATATACTACCCCTTAGAATATACCTAAATAAATTCAAAGGATTGAAATTGTCCCATGCATATTATCTGACCATAGTGCAATGAAATTGGAAATTAGTGGCAAAAGAAACTGCAAAATCCATAATCACTTGGAAATTAAATAAAACCCTTCTGAACAACCAATGGGTCACAGATAAAATTAAAGGAGAAATAATTCAACAGTATCTATGATTAAACAAAAATGCAGCTACAAGTCTGGACCTGGTGGCACACACCTGTAATTCCCAGCACTGAGGACGTTGAAAACAGGAGGATCACTATGAATCAAGCTTTATAGTGAGACCCTGTACTGAATACATACATGAAAGAAATTTTAAAATGCAGCTTCAATGTAGTACAACCTGGGGAACACAATGAAAGCAGTCTTAAGAGGGAAATTTATTGTGGTGAGTTCTCGCATTAAGTAAAGAGAATGAGCACAAATAACGTTACACCTCAAGTTTCTAAAGAAGAGCAAGTAAAGCACAAAACCCATTCAAGGGAGGAAATTATAACAATCAGAGAATAAATTAATGCAATTGAGACTAAGAAAACATTACAAAGAATGAATGGATGGATGATTTTGTTCTTTGAAGGCATAAATGAGATGGATAAACTCTTAAACAACATTATCAAAAATAAAAGAAAAGAGAAGACTCAAATTTATGCATTGAGTAATGAAAAGGATGAAACCACTACTTAGCCTGTGGAAATTCAGAAGAACATTAATACCTACTTCAAAAATGTTTACATTCATAGGATAGAAAGAACAAAAGAAATGGACAGATTCCTAGATACATATGAATTACCAAAGCTGAATCAAGGGGACAGAAAAATTCAAAACAACCCAATATCAGTTAATTGAAATTGAAAACATGATTAAAAACTTACCAATGAAGAAAAGCCCAGGTTGTGATGGATTCACTGCTGAATTCTACAAGAAATTTAGAGAATATTTAATGCCAATATTCCTCAAACTCTTTCATGAGATTTAAAGGGAAGCAATACTGTCTAACTCATACCTGGAGGCAAAAATTGCCTTGACATCAAAACACAAGAAAGACCCAACCAGTAAAGAGAACTATAGGTCGATGTTCCTAATGAACATTAATGAAAATACCTCAGTAAGATACTAGGAAACAAAATGCAACAAATCATTAAGAAGATAATACACTATGGTCAAGTGGTATTCATCCCAGGAATGCAGGGATATTCAACACACACAAATCAATAAATATAGTACACCACATCAAAAGAGCTAATGAACAAAAATCACGTAATCTCAATAGATGTGTAAAAATCTTTTGACAAAATCCAACACCCATCAATGATGAAAACACCACAGAAAATCAGAATAGATGGGTTTTATCTTAATCCAACTAATGTCATCTATGAAAAACAAACAGCCCACATCATACTGCATGGATTAAAGCTGAAAGTCTTCACTTTAAAAGCAGGAACAAGCCAAGGATGTCTACTATTGGCACTCCTATTCAGCATAGTTCTGTAAATATTAGCCAGAGCAATAAGATAAGAGAGAAAAATAAAAGGAATAAGAGTAGGAAAAGGAGTTAATTTATCTTTACTCACAGATGGCATGATACTCTATATAGAAAACCCCAAAAGCTTCACCAGAATAGTTCTACATTTATTATCCAAATTCAGTTGTGTAGCTGGATACAAAGTCAACATTCTATAATCAACAGAATTCCTGAATCAATAGAAACAATAAATTCACTGACAGAGAATTTAGGGAAAGCACACCCTTCAGAATAGCGTCCAAAAAATGAAATACTTATGAATCAGCCTGACAAAGGAAATAAGAGATCTCTATATTAAAAGTTATAGTATTCTGAACATAGCAATAGAAGAGGATATCAGAAAATGGACTCATTTATGGATAGGAAGAAGCAACATTGTGAAAATGGCCATATTCCTAAAACTGCTATACAGATTTAATGCAATCCCAAATAAAATGTTATTTGTACAACTCACATAAATACAGAAAACATTCCTAAAATTAATCTTGAAACAGATGAGACCTACAATACCAAAGGTAATCTTGGGAAATAAAGGCAAAGCAGTAGGCATGACAATCCCTAACTTGAATTATATATTATAAAGTACTGTGATAAAGTCAGCATGGTACTGACAAGAGAGAGAGAGAGAGAGAGAGAGAGAGAGAGAGAGAGAGAGAGAGAGAGA
>NW_004524588.1:9715079-9723307 GCF_000260255.1 Octodon degus
TCCCTAACTTGAATTATATATTATAAAGTACTGTGATAAAGTCAGCATGGTACTGACAAGAGAGAGAGAGAGAGAGAGAGAGAGAGAGAGAGACAGAGACAGAGACAGAGACAGAGACAGAGACAGACAGACAGAGAGAGACCTGACAATCAGTGGAAAAGATTAGAAGATGCAGACACAACAACAAACACATTTAGCCACCTTATATTTGACACAGGGCCAAACATGTTCACTGGAAGAAAGATACCCTCTTTAATTAAAGGTACAAAGACAACTGGCTTTCTACATGCTGAAGGCTAATGCTAGACCCATGACTACCATGATAAGCTAAGCTCAGTCAAAATGGATAAAAATCTAAATAGTAATACAGAAACACTAAATTTATTGAAAGAGAAACTAGATAGAAGTCTTGAAGACATGGGTGTAGCCAGAGAGTTAATGAACAAAACCCAGCCTGAGAAACACTTCAAAGAATCAACAACTAGGATTTCATCTTATTAAAAAGCTTTTAGGGGCCAGGGAGAGAGCTCAGTAGAATAAGTGCCTGCCTGGTAAGGGCCCTGAGTTCAATTCCCAGTACCAAAAATAGAAAAGCTTTTGCCAATCAAAAGAAATCACCTCATAAAAGGACAATCAAGACAGTGGGAAAAATGTAGCCAATTGTCCTTAGGCAAAGGACTTACACCTGGAACATATAAAGAATTGAAAAAAATCAGACTCTGCAGATTCAAAGGTCTAATCCAATACTGGGCACCTGAGATAAAGAATGTAAATAGCAAATAAATATATGAAAAAATATTCAACACTATTCAAGAAATACAAATGGAAACAACACTGAGATTCCATCCCATCCCAGAAAGAATGACTATCATCAAGAAATCAACAAATAACAAATGGTGGAGGGTCTATGGAGAAAAAAGGAACTCCTTTCTGCTGTGGTGAGAGTACAGACCGGTACAACCATCATGGAAATCAGTATGTAGAGTTCTCATAAAGCACACACATAAGTGAAATAAACCAGAATCATGTGTATAAAAACACATTGTCTCCCTTGTATGAAAGACCAAAGAATAAATAAGGTTTAAAAGGTACAATAGGGGGCCAGGGAGATGGCTCAGTAGGATAAGCGCTTGACTGGCAAATGCAAGGATCTGAGTTCAATCCCCAGTTCCACCAAAAAAAAAAAAAAAAGTACAATAGATATTGTGAAATGGGAAGAAATTTTTCAAAAGCAGCTAGTATGGGGAAGGGAAAGATAGCACACAAAAAAGGAAAAGATGCAAGTCAGTTTTATTATTATATCCATTAGTTCATTGTAAAAGAAGGTTCATACTAATGCCAATTGGAGAAAATTTAGTGTGTATATCTTGTACTCTGAATAACTACTTCAATGATAACAATATGCAATGTGTTGACCATTAGTATTCTCCTGTTATTTTGTTATGAAATTTTGTTTTACCTTTTTTCTACAAAATTGAAAAAAAAATGACTAGCAAAAGTAGAAGCTTAGTATGCCTTATTGCCCCTTAGCAACTGAAAGAAATAGCAAACTGTGCCAAAATAGCAGAAAGATGCAATTCAAGTGGGAGGTGGTAACAGACATGAAGGAAAGCATGTCAATGAAATTATGAAGGAGTAAGATGGAAGGATTCTACATATTAGAGTGTCCAACACATGAGAGAAGAAAGGCCTACACTGGGGCAAGTTAGAACTATAACAGGAAAAATATAAAATCATGAACAACTAAAGAACCAACAAATAGGAAGTTCAAATGAGAAAGAGGTTTCATTACTTTATGGCGTCATTTAATAAGCATCTTAATTCTTTGATTACACTACAAACACCTCAGATCAGACAGTATGTGCTAAAGGGGTACTGTGGCATGGTGAAAATCTGGCAATGTGTAGAGATGAAACTACATCATAGACTCAAAGTGTGTGGAGTTTTGGATGCATGACATGTTCTAGTCTTAGACAATGAGACTTTCTGAGCTTTATATTTTATAACTACAAAAGATGAAACACCTGTATTCTCAGATAGCTGTGAGAATTGGAAATATGCAGTCAATGGTAATTATAAAATATCAGAGTATATGCATTATCTATGTCTGCTTCCGTCGCACCATCCAACCTCAAAGTTCTCAAAAATTTTCTCGTGCAGCATACAATATCATAGAGCCCTTAGTATATAACAGAAATTGATCTTTTAATTTCATTAGGAAAATATTCAATAGCTACTAGAATAAGCTGGGAACCAAATACGAAGAGCACTGAGTAAGTTTGAGGAGGAATGATCACTTAATAGTAGTAGCTGCTTGAAGATTCAGGGCTAGAATGAAGGGCCAAATGGGAAGTGAGACGGGATGTGTTGTGAGAAAACCTCGAGTCTGTGCTTGAGATACTGGGTCTTGAATCAGTTATTGGTTCTCCAAAATACTCTAAACAACGATGGCACCACATGACTGTTATTCCTGACTTGCCAATTTCACTGAATTAAGAAACTCCTTTCAGATTAGTGAAGCACACTCCAGGGTGTGTCTGGGTGGGTCCTGGAGACATAGTCTTCAGTACTATACGTTATCCTTTGATCATGTCACTTGGTGCAATTGCACTGCTTCCTGGATGCCACGACCCATTCCACCAAGACCTTTCTGGCTGGGAGCCCACCAGCCACATGCTGAACCTCTTGAAACCATGAACTGAATGAACCCTTTCCTTCTTTATATTGATTATGATTCAGTGATGGGAAGGCTGACTAATGCTTACCTTAAAATTACATAATCTTAAAATAATGCACCTTGTCAATTATATGTAATCAGGGTTGTATCACTGAAGATGGGAAGATCTGAGTAGAAAAAGGAAAGTAACAAGGGGTAAGTAATGATGGAAAAGACAGGACAAAATGAACATAGTAAGGATCAGGGGAAGTGAGAAAATGAAAAGCAAGGAGCAAGAAAGATTCAAGTCTGGGGTCTGACACACACAATATCAGCTATAACCTAGAGTACCAATGCATTACTAAGTCCCCAGACCCATACGCATGAAATACCAAAAGGTGAACTAACTCCAAAAGCACAGAGAACAATGGAAAGTCCAATCTTCTTACACAAATTGACAGCACATATGAAGAAATAAATTCTGTGCAATGATAATCTAAACATTTACTCCTTTCTTTTCCTCTGCTTCCTCTTCTTTCTCCTCTTGCTTCTCTCTCCTTTCTCCTCTTTCTCCTCTCTCCTCAAACTTCTTTTCTCTCTTCTCCTCCTCTCTTCCCCTCCATCCCCTCAGCTCCCACCCCACCCCACAGCCGATCCTGGGGGTTGAGTACAAGGTCATCACACTAAGATACATCCTTAACTCATTTTCAGTTTGTTTATTTTTAGACAGGGTCCTGCCATTGTCTTTTTCATTCTATAAAGTCCATCAAAAATGATACCTCCACTACAGCATCTTCCAAGAAAACCCAAATTAAAGAATCTCTTTCTTCTCAAATTCCCTGTTAGAATTTTCCATGAGATGATGACCTATTTAAAAAATAGTAACTTTTGCATTCCTTTTTCTTCTAAGAAAGAGATAACTCTTCATTCATTTTTTATCATAAGCAGTATCTAACAGAGTGTCATACACATATAATAGATTTGGTAGTGGTTGTTTGTTGTCTAGAAAATTGGAAGACTTACAATAAAATCTATTGTAAGAAATTCTTGAAATTAAATAGGAAACTATTTTGAGCAAAAAAAAAGAAGGAAAATATTTCATACACAACTAAAGATATAGTCTAAGACTGTATATATGCAGTGAAATTATGCAAGATTTCCTATAAAATATTTAAATAATGTAACAGTCTAAAATGGAAGTAATAAAATTTCATAACAAAAGAATTTCATAAAATTAAAAAATTGCTGCTCAAGCTATATTTCAATAATTAATCTTGTAGAAAATTCAGAATATATTGCCAAGATCATAAAGTTATATGTTCTTTACTCAAATTTACATTAAAAAGTCACCTTGTAAGAAAATAAATTCATGTCTAAATTTATGTTAGCTCCTCAGGAAATTAATGAGTATAACACAATTTTCTAAATTCTTTTGAAACAAACTGATGTAACTTCAGCTAATATGTTAAGTTCCCACTTTTTCCATTACTAGGCACATACATAAGTAATGTCTTATTTAATATCCAAAATAATCCTGTGATTAACTTATATTAGCATCCCTATTCTATAGATTAAGGAATTTATTCAGGGAGATTTTTTCTTAAGTAAAATAGAAAAATAAAAATCAACATGCAAAAATCAGTTTAATTTCTAAAAACTAACAGTGAAAAAAATTTTAAAGACAAAAAGTGGAAAAAGAACTTATATTACTCGGTATAATGTTGCACAGTTATTTTGTTTTGTTTTGTTTTAATAAGCTTTTATCTTTGTTAACTTTTGCCTAAGTATATTTATGTTGCTGGAAAAAACTCTTAATTTTGTTTTTGGATTGTTCATTGTTAGTGTATAGAAATGTGATTGATTTTTGTATGTTGATTTTCTATTTTTCTATTTTATTGAAGTTATTAGTTTTAATTGGTTTTTTGGTAGTTATCAGGTTTTTCTATATATGAGATCATATCATCTGCTTTTCCAACTTTTTTCTCTATATTTTAGGGCAGGGTCTACAGGGTCTACAGGGTCTCACTACATAGCTTGGACCTGTAGTGATTCTCCTATTTACAGCCTCAAAAGTTCTAGGATTACAGGCACACTCCACCATGCCCAGTCTCAGTCACCATCTCAGCGTGCCCCATGGGCAGGGCCAGCACAGCACACCAGTGATCGAACCCCGGCCGCTGTGCTCTGCCTAAGCAGGCTCATTAGTCTGCTGAGCTATCAGGCCAGCCACTGCTTTTCCAACTTGAATAACTCCTTTCTTTATCTTAACTAGTTAGTCTGAATAGGACACTACATCTTACTCTTCATCAATACACTCATCCTCTTAAACTACACTTAATCCCCAAAGAAAAAAAGAAAGTTTATAATTCTCCCTAACATAATTTAACTATCTTGAATACAATTGGCATGCAACAATCTCTTCCCCGATATTTGAACAAGTCAAGCATTTTTCAAAAATCCAAGTCAAAGAGGTGTACATTCCTGTAATCCCACCACTCAGGAGGCAGAAAAATTTCAGTGAGTTTTGGCCAGCCTGGGCTACACAATGAGTTCAAGTCCAGCCTGAATTATAGAGTGAAATCCTAACTCAAAAAAAAAAAAAAAAGTTAAATTTTCTTCTGAGACTCTAGGCAAACAAAGCATGAAATTCTGTAGAAAAAGAAAAAAGAAAACCAAACCATATAATCCCAAAGTACAGGGATTTTTTGCACAGGCTAAAACTTCTCATTCCAAATGTAGGAATAAATGGTAGAGAACAATCAGATCGAAGTCCAGTAGGGAACTATTCATTTCATATACAAATATGAGTTGTCTATCCAGTTTCTGTAGTTGTACATCCATGATACGTGAGAAGTAAGTTCCAAGGGCTTGGGCAGCCCAGCCCTATGGCCTTTCAGAACCCACAGGGTCTCTCTGTTGGGCCAGCTCCACTAATAGCCTACAGTTTTCCAGATATCTCTGGCTTTTTCACAGTACTTTCATCTTCATTTCCATAGCTTCACACACCGCTCTCTAGAGGCTCCATCCCTGGTCTCCCAGGCCTTCCTTTCCAATCTGAATGGAAGTGTCTCTGACTCCAAAACAATAGTATTCTGTACAGCAATAAAACAAACATCACTTGGGTGATGCCAACAAGGCTGTTGGTAGAAGCAACAGCCAGACCCCCTTAGACCATAACAGCAGCAAGTGCCCAGATCACTAAGCACAGTGCAATGCATCCCAGGGAATCAGTTCCTTAGGTGGCCTTTCTTTGTCCCAGTACAAAGTTCTTGCTCTCTTTTGAATAATGATAGTCTCTTCAGCAACTGCACCTCCTGTGTCACCAATTTCATACATCATTTTTAGGGCCAGATTTTAAGTTTTTGAAATTTTTCAGCTCAATTTATTATCCTGAATTCTCATTATAAATCTGACTAAAATCAGCCAATGGTCACGGCCTGACAATTGGCTATCTTGAAATTTCCTCCACCAGATCAATTAGTCGACCATCCTTATCTTATTCTTTGGCAGTCTCAATACAGGAGAAAAATATAGATACATTATCTTCCAGAATATAACAAACAAGTCCCCTACTCTATAAGTCAAGGCTGTCTTGTTCCCAACTGAAGCCTTCTGAGTCTGGCTTTTACTGTCCACATTCCCACTAGCATTCTGGTCTTCTGAGTTTTGACCTCAGTCACCCACCAATCTTGCTTATAAGATCCAGGACTTCTCTGACTATCATCTTCAAACTATTCCAGACTATTTCACAGACCTGTTCTGAAGGTTTCTAAATCACATGATTAAAGATAGTCGTAGAAATTACCTTATTTCTCCAATACCAATTTTTTATATTAGCTTTCTCATTACTGAGACATAACACCTACACCTACAACTTAAAGAAAGAGAGGTTTAGTTTGGCTCAGTTTCTGAATATTTAGTCCGTGGTCCACTGGTTGTAAGGCAGGAACCTTATGACAGAAAGGCATAGAACAGCATGAGATGTTTAGGTCATTGTACTCAGAAAGCAGAGGAGGGGAACAGTGCCAGGGAAGAAAGGGAGAAGGACTAGACGTAAACTCCACAAAACCTAACTCTTCCATATCCCACCCAGAGTTGTGCTTTGTCAATCTCCCCAACAGATCTCAAAGCTAACCACTTGGGCATCTTTTTGGTACTCCATCCCAGTCACTACTTATTCCTTCTATAAGCCATTTGCATTGCATCTATTTTGCATTTAATCATTTATACAATTTTGACATATGACCAATTCTAGTGGAGATGTAAGCATTCCTTCATGTTCAGGAAGTTATGCTACACAAATAGCCTGCTATTATTTCAAATTTAATCAGCAACCAACTTTACCTCCTTTCTAAATCTCTTCAAATTTATTATAAATATAGAATAATGAATTCATTTCATTCTTAAGAGACTGATTTCCTCTATACATTTTGTACAAAAAACATTCAAGTAGTCACTAATGTTTACTTAGGTTAAGTGCTTCTTAGGTGGGACAACCAAGGGGGGATATCATCTCACCTTAAAAATATGTTTCACATGAAAGTAATTGCACTGAATATCTAATTTTTCAAGTAATTTATGTGTTTTTTCTACATTAATTTTTCCACCTTTAAATTCATCCTGAATCTTCGACAAAAACCATGTATGCAGGACAAAAATGTTAAGGAAATTAGCAAGGAAAGCCATTACATATTAAAAAATCCTTAAATTTTTTTTGCTTCAGTTTACCTGTATTTTTTAATTTTAAAGGATAACCTATATTGTGTTTAAAGTAAATCGAAAAATCATTGTATGACAAGTAGTATCTGAAACAAACATAGATATACCTCTATCCTTTTGTAAAATAAAAAAGTATAAAATGAAAACATATCAGAAAAAAATAAAAATTGAAAGATGAAAAAGTAATTACTTAGGAAATTCCTTCAAACATTATTACAGTGTTGTGTAGGTCCTGTGGGCATGGACATAAGAGGCAGCTACACCTGGCCTCATCTGAGTTCTCTCATCCTAGAGGGTGGGCAGATCGATACCTAATCTCATGGAAAGGGGAATCATTAAATGAGCCCGTAATAAGTCATTCAACACAGTTTCTGATGCCAAGTCTTCAATGAATGATAACCATGATTTATATTATTGCTTCATTTTTGTCAACTTTCCTGTTATAGTCATGTCCCCACAAGCAGCATTTTAAATAACAAAACAAAAGTTTAGAAAGTCTTAAATGTGCATATTTGGTATGAAAGAGAAAGCTGAATTAATCAAAGTACTTACATAGTCAGATAACCTACACAAATTAGACCTATTTACGAGACTATGATGCAGATGAAATAATCAGACAACATATAACATTGTGAAAGCTCTAGGTAAAAAGTATCCGAAGTTCTACTTGATTTCAGATTGTTAGAACGAATAAGAAGTCTTTAAATTTAATGCCTATGACTAAATATTACAAAGCTCATACTCCTGTAGGAAAAGAAAGAGGAATCCATGGAAATCCAGAAAAATCTCAGGACAGATATGGAAGATAGTTGATATTTCATACTTAATTCCAAGACATTTAAATTCAAGTCTT
>NW_004524588.1:9723672-9732648 GCF_000260255.1 Octodon degus
GTTGGAAGGAGGGAAGGAAGAAAAAAAAGGAAATAGAAAACCCTTCCAAATGGATATTTCGTTTCAGTCCTTTCATGACCCGCCGGTGCCATTTCGTCGTTTCTCCTCTCTTAGAAGTTTCTGCTGGGTTGAGTTGCCACAAGTTCCAAATATAACTAATTCTGCCTCTTTTGCAGAAAGGGAATTTCTTGATACTCATCAGCTGTTTTCACTGGCACCACTTTTCTATGGGGAGAGCAGAGAACACATAGTTTGTTGCCTTGTTCTTTAAAACTAATTCATATCTAAATATCACAAAAACATCAAGCAAGACATGGGCCTAGCATGATCCTGCCTAAAACTTTTGGCTTCTTGTCTATATTCTGTTCATTTAGAAATGTAGCATTTCTTTCTGTCTGGCATTTTTGATGAATTGACATTGTATCTTGTTTTATTTTTACTGTTTTGTTGAAACCCCTCAAATCTTTCATCACAATGCACTTCCCCCTGGTCAGGCAGCTATCCTAAGGGCCTCAGTACAAATCAATGCCATTGTGATTACTGGAGGAGTAACATGTTCTCAAACAGCCAGTAGAAGCTGCTCAACTACTTCTCTAGATACCAAACAACACACAACACATAGAGAGACACACCACTTTTGAAGAAGCCTGTTGAGGAGTCTATGTTCTTAACAATCTTCAACACTGATATCACACTGGCTGGCTGGGCACCATGCTGTTAGGTGACTGTCATTTTTTTCCTTGGGTCTGAACACTCATTGTGATATCATCAAAGGTTCCACACTTCATACAGAAGCCTTCTTTGTGACTTCAACAGGAGCTCAGAGCTTGCCTGGCCACCTATTTTCATGGGTGGACATAGTAATCTCAAACTTGAATGATTAACACCTTGATGGAAAGCACCTCTCATGGAATGTTATCTCAGCTTTTGAAGACTCTCTACTTCAGAAGCTCTGCTTCTGCCACCACCAACCATGGCACTTAGTGTCCTGAGTCG
Source organism: Octodon degus (assembly GCF_000260255.1). Classification (NCBI taxonomy): domain Eukaryota; kingdom Metazoa; phylum Chordata; class Mammalia; order Rodentia; family Octodontidae; genus Octodon; species Octodon degus. Next base: position 9,724,669 of record NW_004524588.1, read on the forward strand.
GAAAGAGAAAGAAAGAGTCATTCGCAGACTGTTAATACAGGCTCCGCCAGGGGAATTTGTCAATGCCTTTGATGATCTCTGTCTGCTTATCCGTGATGAAAAACTTATGCACCATCAAGGTGAGTGTGCAGGCCACCAGCACTGCCAAAAATACTGTGTACCACTCTGCATCGATGGGAACCCAGTACTCTTGTCTCACCACAATGTAATGGGCGACTACCGATTTTTTGACCATCAAAGCAAACTGTCTTTTAAATTTGACCTGCTTCAAAATCAGTTGAAAGATATCAAGAGTCATGGCATCATTCGGAATGAGACAGAGTACCTGAGAGCGGTTGTCCTATGCGCCTTAAAGCTATACGTGAACGATCACTTTCCAGCTGGAAACTGCAATGTGCTGAGAAAAACCATCAAAAATAAGGAATTTCTGATAGCGTGCATTGAGGACCACAACTATGCAACAGGAGAATGCTGGAATGGTCTTTGGAAATCTAAATGGATTTTTCAAGTGAATCCATTTCTAACACTAGTAACAGGAAGGATTTTTGTGCAAGCTCACTTCTTCCGGTGTGTCAACCTTCATATTGAAATCTCCAAGGACGTGAAAGAAAGTTTGGAAGTCGTTAACCAAGCTCAACTGGCTCTAAGTTTTGCAAGGCTCGTGGAAGATCAAGAGAATAAATTTCAAATTGCCCTCTTTGAGGAATTACAGGAGTTATCCAATGAAGTCCTGAAAAAAATTCTAAGAAGGGATCTTCCTGTGACTCGCACACTTATTGACTGGCAGAGGATTCTCTCTGATTTAAATCTGGTGATGTACCCCAAGTTAGGATATGTCATTTACTCAAGAAGTGTGTTGTGTAATTGGATAATATAAAGGATTTCTCCTGGCAATTGTCTTGACCTGATATGGTTGTGGTTCTGGGGGGTGGTTCTTTTCCTAAAGTTGAGTAGGCCCTAGTGATGTTTATTTTACTACTAATCAATCCTATATGGGTTTACACAGGGAAAAGTATAAGAAGTAACTTTACTCAGTACATAATAATATGGAATGAAAAGATAGAGTAAATCTATACTTTATAGCATTGATGGTCATAAAGGTGGGGTAATTGATTAGAATATAAAAATAGTTTTACAATATGCAATACTCTAAAAATATGCACATAGCCAGGATCAAGATCATGAATCTGTGTGTGTGTGTGTGTGTGTGTGTGTGTGTGTGTGAGAGAGAGAGAGAGAGAGAGAGAGAGAGAGAGAGAGAATTTTTACTTTCTTTGAAACTGGGAAGTTATGCAAATAACTTCACTTTGCAAAAGTAGGACCAATCAGCTTTTGATTTCAAGCCTACAAGTTACCTATAACCACCACACAGATCACTCATTCCAGCAGTGTTACCTATGCTGTTGAGACCTTCAGGGAATGGCCAATATAAATCTCTAACAAAATCGAAAGCAGTGGGTAGTCTCCCCACCCGCCAATTCTGATTAACCTAGGAAGCAAAGTACTTTGTGCTTACAAAGATTTTGAAGTGCTGTAACTCAGTTTAATAAACATTGGAGGAGATAAAATGTTTTTGCAAAATCCTTTGTTTTCTTCAGCTGGTGCTTCTTAGAGACACTCAGATTACGGTAGAAGGGTATCTTTTAAAATACAAATAGCTGAGGCCCATGCGCAGATTCTGACTTAGATTGGGCTTTTGCTTTCATTTCTTTTCCTTTTTTTTTTTTTTTCCTTGTGTAGAGGCTCAAACCCAGCACCTCTTGCAGATTAGTCAACAACACTGGGCCAAATCTCACCTATACCTATTTGATCGACTTCCTAGCTTTGTAAGTAAACAAGCTACCTCACTCCTGAGATGAACATCCTCTCTGGTTAAGGTTAGCTATCAGTTGCTAGGCAACCTAGTGTCATGCTTTACTAACTTCACAAAAGTGTAAATAAAGGACCGTTTTGTTGTGAAAAAAAGAGAAAAAATATATACATATACATAAGAGAAGATAAATATGCAGCTACTATCTCTTAGTTTAATGAGAATAGAAGTTTGTACTAATATTGTACAAACCAAACATATCACATCTGCATCTTGTCCTCTGAATAACTACTATGAAGAAAATATGCTATGTATTAATTATTGTAACCATCCTACTAACCTGTTTTGAAACTGTTTTATTGCTATTTTATCTTTTCTTCTCATTAAAACAAATAAAAAAGAAAGAAAAAGATTAGTCAAGAGCAAAAACCACCACTGAACTATACCACTAGCCCAGCATATCTCCATGTTTACCAAGTGTCTGAGAGGACCCTAATGCAAAGAGTATCAGATAACATTTTAAGAAATTGTGTCCTAATCTTAAAATAGCATGTTCTTGCTTTCTATTTGCCTGATTAAAATCATTTCCCACAAACCATCATTCCTAAAAGTCATTGGTACTTATTCTCCGGATTCACTATGCATAGACCAGATAAGCCTTTGTCTATATAAAACTCCTTGAGTACAAAAATTTAATTAATTACATGTTAGATACATGACAGATGCACCATAACAAGACAATCATTTCTCTCTTCAAATGTAATTTAAAATTTTTAGCATTTTGTTATGAATTATACTATGATGAACATACATTTGCCTTTATTGTGAATTATTTCCCTTAGGATAAGTACACCCAAGTAGCAGACTGAAAAGACATAAAGATATTAATGTTCTTCTACACATCTGAAAACTGCTTCCCAAAAGCTTTTTACCAAATTTATAATCTCTTCCGTAGCACTGAGAGGCTATCTGTCTCACCACAGTGATCTTTATAATAGTAGATAAGAAATTCTTAAACCAACATTGGGCAAACATTAACACAAAACAAAAATTTTCATTAACTTGCATCACATTATACCAAGAAACACTGCTATGAGGATATTATGAGGTAGTTATGTCTTTATACAGAGCCTGGCATAGGCAGGACCGTGCAGTTACTTCTTTTCCCTATACAAACACACACATGAACGCAAACACACCCTGAGGTCTACACTATGAATACATGCACACACACAAACAGACAGAAAATAATTCAGGTTCTGAGGAATCAGTGAGGTATAGGGTTAGAATTTCTAAAACATATTCTAATGTTTTCTCCCCCCAGTTCTTCCAGTTGGAATGTAAGCTTATCAGAAAAGTCACTTTTTCCATTCCAGGTCCCTAGTCCCACTACTGTCTGCCAATACAGTAAGTATTCAATGATTGTCGGTAAGAACAAGGAAAGAAATAAAGTAGAATAGAAGAGAAAAATGGAGATTAAAGAAGATGGATGACAATGAACTATGGTAGATCTAGCTGGCCTTAAGATTTTATATATAAAGCACCAATTCCTGCTGTCCTTAGGAACTATGAACTCGACTCAAATTCCTAATGCTAATGTAGTCAGCCTTATAAGGTAGCTGGTCCCACTGGTCTCCTCCTGTTCCAATGACCAATTTGCTCCTTTCTCCAAATGAAAAGTTTTCTTCAGTAATTTTAAGAAAATAGAGTTCTCCAAGCATCATATTAATTTAAATTCTATTTCTCTCTACCAAAAATTTTCTACCTTTTCCCTTGGGGGTTATTCCAAAGAGCTAACTGAATGAACATATTGTATTCTACTCAACAGAGGTCAGGAGAGGCAGTACATCTTTCCACTCTCCCTATGCCAGGCTGAATCCCACATATTCTGGAACATTCCCTAGCTTCATGCTGACCTTGAGGTCAAAGCAAGTTTCACCTGTCCTTCTGTGTTTGAAACTTCATCCTGAAGTACAAGATCCAGCTACTGTGCTCTATGTATCCTGTGCATCTGGGATTACCCAACCAGAGATCCCATTCAACACTTTGGATGTTCTTAAGTTCATAAAGGTCTTTATCTATGGTGATTAAATTTTTGGAGAGCAGTATAGAAGGGTTTCCAGTTCATTTTCATTCAGCTCATATGTGGCCAGGCAATTGACTGATCACACCTTCTCAGTCTTCTCATTGTGGTCTACCTCTTAAGACTCTGGTCATTTCACTCCAGTAATTTCAACTACTACTTAAATTTACCACTATTCTTACAGTACAATTTCTTTCCTAAATTCTGGTGAAGTCTGTCTCAATTTTACGTTACTCATTTCTCTTTAAATGAATCTTATTTTTAACACTATTAGGTTTTCTACTAGGCCTTCTCATGATAAGATTTGAACTTTTTCTATTCCGAGCTCAGCTTTTTCATTAGCACATCATATAGAAAATTAGTTTCTTTCACTAAGAAGACATATGCTTAAATATAGATCTTTATTGTCCTAAATGTTATTTTAAAATTGTTTTTCTCCTTCCAAATAGTCTCCAAATAAATGTAAGCTCCTTCCTGAGACTTAGGCTTGTCTTTCTTACAAAGTTCTCAGGCCCCTTTGCCACTAAAATCTTTAAAAGACAATCATAGGGTTTTTTTTTTTTCTCCTTCCTTATTGCTTTTTCTTTTCCTTACAAGAATATCTTTAATTAAGAGCATGCTGTACTCTAGGCACTCTGCCAAGCAATTTCACCTGCCTCTTCAAATCCCTCCGGTAACCATACAGCAGGGAACTATTTTTTACAGTTTAGGAAGCTAAGTCTATTCCAAAGTTATTTGTCCAAATTGATATCTCTGGTAAGCGACAGGACTGGAATCCTAGCTCAGATCGGTCACACCTCTAAGTCATACCCTTTCCACTCCCATGCCGTCTTTCCCCATACTTTCTGGGTTCTAATTCAACAGACTATTTAAAATCCATTCTCAAAAGCTAACAACATACGTTGTTTATTCCAATGAACTTCCCCCAGGTCACATCACAATAATTTATTTTTTATCTTTTAAAAATTGTATCTACATCTTAGTCTACCCTTCTCTAACTACTTGTGTATTTCCTTGTGTGCTGTAACCCATATCTAAATATATAAGCATCTTCTAGACTTTAGTTCTCTATCCTCTTCTTTCTTATCTTTATATAGGCACATACTTTTACTGTATGTATCTTAATGAGCCTGGACATATCCACACACTCATGAAAATATAACCACAGCTGCAGGAGTAAGTATATCCACAACCTCATAAAAATTCCATGCCTCTCCCATGAGTTTTTCTGTAAGAATATTTAACATGAGATTAATTATCTTTGTAGCATATGTTGAATGCACAGTATCATCTTATTAACTACAGGTACCATGTTGTAAAGCAGCTATCTATCGTGTGCTCATTTTGCGTAAGAGAAAACTTTGTACGTACTGAAGAAGTGTTTCCAATTCCTCCTCCCCAGTCCTGAGAAGCCCCCCATTCTACCCTCTGCTTTTATCAGTCTGAATATTTCAGATACTTCAGTGTAATCTTATAATAATGTAGTACTTGTCCTGTGATTGGCTTATTCTACTCTGCACACTGTCCTCTCAGGTCATCTATGCTGTCTCAAGTAATACATTTTCTTTCCTTCTTTTAAAGACTAAATAATATTCCATCCTGCAAAAATGTATTTTCTGTATATCTTCCTCAATTAATAGAAAACTACGCAGCTTCCATAACTTGGCTATTGTAAACAATGTTGTAATAAGGGTGAAAATGATGCTATTTCTTGACATTCTGATTTCAATTCCTTTACAGATACACAAAGTTGGATTTCTGGATGATATAATTGTCCTATTTTTATTTTCTAGGAACTTTCATGCAAATTCCTACAGTGACTAACTGTACCATTCTACATTCCTACCCACAGTATATATGTGTTCTGGTTTTTCTATATCTTCATCATTTGCTATTTTTTGATTTTGATGAATACTTAACTGTGTAACGAGTATAAAGAGATATATTACTGTGCTTTTAATCTGTGTTTTCTTGATGATTAATCATGTTGGGCACCTTTTCATATCATTCTCATTCACTAAGAGCTTAAACAAGTATCCTATTCCTCACAATCTTCCCCAGGTACAATGTAAATGGCAAAGCCTAAGTCTCACTATCCATGGCCTATTCCTGAATGTCTTAGTTACTCTTCTCTTGTTGCCAAGATAAAATACCTGACACCCAAAATTAAGGAAAGAAAGGCTTATTTAGCTCATAGTTTGTGGAGGTTTCAGGCCATACTCAGCTGCTTCAAGGCAGAGTGGCACATGGCAGACGGCAGCAGTTCATAGTGGAAAACAGCAAAACAGCAAGAGCAAAAGGGAGGAGTGACAGCGACAGAAAGCAAGTCCATCTCCCTTAGGCTGCACTCAGGCTACGCACCCCACCTGGGTGTAGCACTCACACCCATAATTCCAGGACTGGATCATGAATCAATTTCACAAACTCTAGAAGTCTCCCGTATAACTGCATGAGGCTTAGAGGGGACAACTAGACACAAACCATAACACTGAGTAGTAACTCTTCGGAACTGTTTTCTCATAGGCTATGAACCATTTCCTCCTCCATTTTGGCTTTCAAACTTGCTGCTGCTACTGTTTCTGCATTGTGGTTGTTTGGAGGGAATGTTTGGTTTTGTGGCTGAACTTTTCATAAGTGTGTGTACAGCTTTGACCAGAACAGCCTTGAGTGAACATCCTGTGGTTCAACCAGAGCTCAGGAATGTCTTACCTTGGCCTCGCTGCTCCCAACCTTACAACCCTAGCTCACCCAGTCTCTACAACAAGACATTTGCTAATGAGATGGATGACTAAATCAGATTTGACAATTATTTACATCTTTCCAACCTTACCTGCTAGCCAAAGCCATACAACATTTCTAAACCTGAATATCTTATTTTTTTCACAATCTTGCCTCCTTCACACAGTTTAGCCTTCTGTTCTGCTCATGTAAGTGTCATCTTACCATAACTCAAGCAAAATGGAAAGCATTCCTAACTTCCTTCTCCACTTCTTAACATCCAGTTCACTATGGAGTGCTTTTTATCTCTGTCTTTGCAAGTACTTTTCTTACTATTCCCTTTATTATTTATTGTCATCCACCCAACTTTGTAACTGGTATGCTTTAATTTCTTATTCTATGATGTTCTTCCAAATTAATTTCCATAAACCTCAACTGATGTGCATCCCTATTATTCCCCACTGTCCTGATGAAATATTTCTTAATAATATCTTAATGACTAGGGAACACATTCTGAATTCCCTAGCTTAGTTCCCAAGGTCTCTGTGATCTGGTTGGCCTATTCATTCTATGGATCTATACTGACTCCACTGAACTTCCAGCATCTTTCCCAGAAGCCTGCTCCGATCACCTCACCAGAATTTCTATCTGCATTCCCTAAATGTGAGCATCTCTTATCTCTTACCTTGGTACTTTTTCACCCCACTTTGATTCCTAGAAATACATGTCTGCCTTGCTTTTCTTCATGGAATGGAAATCTACAAAATGTTGAGTCAGAATATTCAAGTCTTTAGTCTATCAATTACTATTTTGGTAATATTGGGCAAAGTTAAATGTGACTTCTTTGATACCTACTTGCTACAGCTGCTAAGTGGGGAAGATTTTCTCTGCTCTAAAATGAAACAGTAAGCTCTACAGCACTTCTCCAGCCATAAACCTGCAGATCCAGCAAGCTATCTCACATAGTTTGTGTGAGCAATAACTGGCAAGTGAATGAATAGATGTTCACAGGAAGAGAACTTCCCTAGCTCTCCACCTTTCAGGATTCTAATTGATAGATGCCTCTGACTTGGAGATGCAGCTTCACATTTTAAAGGTCTTTCATAACACCTTGCACATAGAGCATAAATCTCTATATTTTCCTGACAAGTTGCTCTGATGTGTTATTAATGCCAAATGGACACAAGTTTCTTAAGGAGATTCCAGGGACAAGATTTGTCTTCCAAATTCAATAAATCTGGGTCCCTAAAGGAAACAGATGACAAATTGAATAATTCAAAGAAAGTATAACAAAGTTATTACCAGCAAAGATAATTGAAGGAGGAACACAGGGAGCACTGAAGGAACATGAAAGCAGATCATATTTTAG
>NW_004524588.1:9732918-9752704 GCF_000260255.1 Octodon degus
GAGGAGGAGCAGGAGGAGGAGCAGGAGGAGGAGGAGCAGGAGGAGGAGCAGCAGGAGAAAGAGGAACAGGAGGAGGAGCAGGAGGAGGAGCAGCAGGAGAAGGAGGAGCAGGAGGAGGAGCAGGAGGAGGAGGAGCAGGAGAAGGAGCAGCAGGAGGAGGAGCAGGAGGAGGACAAGTTGATATATTGAGGCACTCTGACAAGAGGTGCAACTTTCTATGGCGGGACATTACCAGTCTGAGAAGCACCCTCCCCCCAACCCCCTAAGAAGGAATATAAATATTCCACTCCTTTCTCCTTCTTTGTCCTTTCTCTTCCTTCTGTTAGAAGTCCACCCTGGCTAACCTAGCCAGAAAACATAGGGCAAGCCTGTCTATTAGTATTGTCCACACACATCAAACCTCCCGTGGTCAAAAGCAGAGTTAAAAAGGGACAAAAAGTCCTAAGGGGAAAATGGAAGATATCACACACACACACACACACACACACACACACACACACACACACACACACATTGACCTCAAAGAGATTTTTGACACCTTACAGAGGTTTATTTTTTTCATTCATTTTTCATTTATTTTTGTTAGCACATCCTTGCATATATAATGATTGCATTTATCGTGGGGAGTTGGTACATGCACATAATGCATCCCAATCCTTTTTTTGTCTCCATCCCACTCATAATTCCTTCCAACTCTTCTCTTTTGCAAAGACTGCTTCCATTTAATCTGAATTTTTTTCATCCTCTTTTCTTCCCCTTCTTTCTCTTCCCCAATCTTTTATTCCTTCAGTCATGTGAAAAAGCTCTTCCTAATTCTTATTTTCTAGCTTTTATTTTGCAGAGCTTTATAGGAGAGGAGTGTCTATCATTCACTAATATATTCGATCTTTTTTATTTAGAAATATTAATTTAATCAACAGCTTTATTGTGTGGAACTGTATAAAAGATTTATTTGGAAGATTTTCAAGGAACTTGCTTCATATATTTTAGTCCCCTTTAGCTCCCCTGAAGAGGACAGCTTCTTCTAGGCTATAAATGCAACAGCTTTCCTGAATTAATTTTGTTACATAAATATAATTCTTACCATATTGTTCTTATCTCCCTAGTCACTTTTTATCCTTATTTTAGAATATGTAAAGTACCCTTGCTATGCAAACACCATGTTCAAACTCCAAGCTCCTACGACTACAGAAGAATTTACAGTACACCTAGGATGTACTAAATGGACAGATTTACTTCTTCATCCCTGGGTATGAGTGTGTGGCCCTACTAACAGGCAAATGCCATCTTCAGCTCAGAGGTAGACATGGCTGAGGTTTGGAGTGAGTGGGTTAGCTTGTTGGTATATAGCACCACTCTCCTGTCAGACCTGGGAAACCAGCACCAAGGGACAACCTGTAGGCTATGTCAGCATTGCCACTGGCAAGCCAAGCAACTGTAGAATGCAAAGGAGGGTGTATTGCTGAGGAAAGGAGAGGACACTATAACCATCGTATGTGTTTTACTGATGCTGCGTAGTGACCCTGTGCTTTTTAGTGAATATTTCCTGTGTCCGCTTCAGGATTTCTGATTGTACCTCATTCTGAATAGAGTTTTCTGCGAAGAATTCCCCTTTCCTCTGGGTGTTTCCTCACAGATGACCCAATTTTTACTTTGAAAACTGTATATTCAAGCCTTCAGCTGGTGGATCACTTGTGAGCTTGGAAAGAGTTTGAAGGTTTTCATGATTTTAGGGGAAAGAGGTATTTCAGTACTAGGAAACAAACATAGGGATTTCATGTGGCCATACACCCCTAGCCCTTTTTTAATTCTTTATTTTGATGCAGGGTCTTGCTAAATTACTATGTTCTCCAGGCTAACCTCAAACTTGGGATCACTACCTTGGCCTCCCAGAATGCTAGAATGTACCACTGTGCTTGGCTTGGCTTGGGGTGTTTCATTTTGTCTTCTTGTTGTTACTATTTTGTTTGTTTTAGTTTGGAGTTGTCTTTAACTCAAAAGACTGAGATCATCATAGAGGTTTGTCTCTTCATTTATAGTTTGGGGCCTGGCAACAAATCCCAAAGAATTTGAGTGCTTTGTTGTTAAATCATGATATTTTAATTAATGATGCACAACTGGCCCATTGCTACGTCCACATTTTGCATAGTTTTCCCCATAAGCTCACAATGCAACAGAGCATCTAACTGTATACTATGACAAAGGCAGCTTGCTAGTGTCAGTCTCATTTCCTCTTTTCTTTTTTCTGACTGGGGAGAACTTATCCTAAAACAGTTCCAATCCCATTCATAGGATGATGTTAACTATGAGTGGATGGCACCAAGAACAAAAAAGGGAAATGACCTACAATTTCTTAGTACATCAGCTTAACTGTGATGCTCTTAAAAATGTTACAGGTAGCTCTTTGAACATTCTGTAGTTGAGGGTGAAATTATCCATGCCTTGATTTGGAAGTTATAAGCAGTTAATTTAGTCTTTTCTTCTAATATACGAACACACTAACACAACTGCTCAAGTCAACAGAAAACCGTAATAATGTAAACAGAAAAATTAGCAAGGTGCCATGTACAGCACAGTTTATAACCACCTGTGGTGGGTAGAATGAGCTATCAAAGAAATTTCAATGCAAACTAAAGCCACTATTAGATAGATAGATAGATAGATAGATAGATAGATAGATAGATAGTTTTTTTTTTTAATTAGAAGCTGGCTCAAGTAAATCATGTCAGGGATGTTTGCAAGTGTGCATGCCTGTGTGTGTGTGTGTGTATGTGTGTGTGTGTGTGTGTGTAAATCCATGCTGTTGCTAGGAGGAGGAGTGGGCTCCTATTTTAAAGAAAATGTGCCCCAGTCCTAGATGCTATGTCACCATGCTGGCCACCAAAACTAGGAGTGTTGGCACAAACCTCTAATCCCAGCACTGGGGAGGCTGAAGCAGGAGGATCACTACAAGTCCAAGCTGTAGTGAGATCCTGTATCAAACAAATAAAAAAATAAAATATTAAGAAAAATTAAGATAAAAAAATTGTTGTGGTTTAGAGCTAAGATAGCTTTCAGATCTCCCTTGTTTGGAAGGTTACTGGATCATAGAGGACAAAGGGGGCAACATAGAGGATTTTCTATTAGGAGGAGAGGTGTGTTGGAAAAAAGTGGAAACTGTGGGCATGACCTGGAAATGTGTATCTTCCTTTCTACCTTCTCCCTTCAGTCTCTCTTCTCGTTAGTTGCAACCTGCTGGAAGGTTTTTCTCTTCCAAATCCTTTTAACATGAAGTACTGCCTCAGAGCCATCTGACTTGGGATGTAAAAGACAATAAAATAAACTTCTCCACTTGAAAAAAAAAATTAAGGAAAATGTGGTACTATTGTCTGTCAAGTACTCAAAGAGTAAACCCGGCACTCTCTAGTCATTGGCACGTGTTACGACTTCGCGCCTCCACTGCCAAGTTATTTCCTTCCAGTGTTCTCATACTCAGACAGAGATGTTTGCTGTTATTGTTATGGATTGTGTCTAGATGTCTCCCAACACCTTAGACAGTCATAAGCAGGGCTTTTTCAGAAGTAGTTGTATCTAGAATGTGTAACTGACTCATGGGGCAATGCTAGGATTAAAGATGGATTACTACTAAATCAGCCCACTGATTGGTTTGGCGCCCATTCTAATCCTGGTAGCCCGGATAAAATTCGAGGGACAGAAGGAGTCCCTTGCTTGTCTTGTCCCTTGCTGTTGGCTATCTTCTGCTCACCATGAACTGTTCTCCTCTGTGAAGCCACCCTAATCCTCTACAAACTGTGAGCTAAATAAACCTTTCCTCTCTTAACTTTGGGCTCAGATATTTTGTCACAGCAATGAGAGAAGAGTAAGTGAAAAAGTGGTGCTGCTTGTGGTGACTGACAGTCAGTAGCAATTTGAAAAGACATCAGTGATGAGTGAACAGGTAAGTGTGGCTGACACATACCCAGGAGTACCACAGCCAGCAAGATACAATGGACGAGACGAACACAGAGCAACATGGGTGGATCATCTGCTGGTAAAAAGAGCAGTACACAAAGCAATCACTACCACAATAGCAAAGGCAAAAACTGAAAAGAGATGCTCACAAACAAAAATGCACATTCTCAAGGACATAGTTTTTTTAAAAAAAAAATACACATTAAATATATTAGACGTCATTGCTATCAAGGAGAAAAGAGTGGAAATGGGCTATGAAGAATTTAACAAAGGCATACATGGGTGAATAAATAGCTTAAACAAGAAAAGCAAGGAAACAAACCACAAATAAACAACCAGAAGAGCCTATCCCAAAATAAATAACGATGTGGGATATCCAAAGGCCTTAGGTTCAATCTGCAGTGCTTAAAAAAAGCTGAAAGGATAAAAGCATAAGTTTAAAAAAAAGTGTCCCTTAATGCTGGAAAATACGATTTCCTTCACCTCCCCACCCTCATCATCTCTCTCTCACATAATGACACAGTAATCAGACCAAGCTGGCGGCTGGGTGAGGGTATGTCTCAAATAGTAAGAAATGGCCCCAAAGTGTGGAAGGATCAATTCCTCAAGATAAGCACCAGCTGGAGTTAAATAGAAACTGTCTCTTTCTTTTCTAAGCAGTGATTGGTAAAGGTGACTTTGACTTCAGATGTTGCCTCTGGTATCAATGTATTAATTAGGAGAAATCAAAAACATCCAGGACTCATAAGTGATGTAGAGACCTAATGGGTAAGTTGCTAAATTTATATATTTCTTACCAGCTCCAAAGATCCTGAAAGCTTGACCATCAAGGTAAAAATAGCGCAGCTTTCCTTTGACACACTCCAAATTGCCACAAATGTCTTTTATAAAAGTCCTTCACAGAAGAGCTCATAAATTTCCCGCTTCTCCAGTTTTCTGCATTTTAATTCTCAAGTCTGTTCATGGAAACCTTATTGCTTCACTTACTTTCCTGATGGCAAAGAAAATTAGCAGAAAGAAGTTACTGAACTATCCATTTTTTAATTTCAACGTATTAGTTCAACGAGTCTGTCAGAAAAAGCAGAACTACGAAGATAGAATCCATTTCTTTTTAAACTGAGTTCTGCATTAGAAGGAATTTAGCTGTAAAATTATTAGTGATACTTTTCTGGGAAATGACAGTGGAACAGAAAATGAGTTGACACTTTTCAAATAGGTATTGGAGATGCCTTGGCACTCTTGACACAAGATTACACATATTCTTGGGATGCCCTGGAGTTTCTTGCACTGAGAACAGACAGTGTTAGATTTCCTATTAGGCAACCAATTTGCATCTATCGCAAGTTAGTGACTGTGGAGAATATAGTACATTTCTATACCGTATACCACAGCAGTAGAAAATATTATGGGCATTCCTGCAGCCAAACTCAAAATATATACAATAACATTTTAAGCATGTAACTAACATATAGCTTTTACACACTGAAGCCAAAAGGCATTTGGAATAATTAAATTGGAATATTTTATGAAGTCACTAAAATACAAGAGTCCCTTCCAACCCTTTTGCCATGACTATCCATCTAAACACAGAGCTAGAAATCAACATGTGCTTTCAAATGAAATCATGCCCCTCTTCTACATTCCCACCATTTTTCCATGAAAAAACCTGAGATAATGCCAACAATAGACTCTTTCCAGAAGTTTGTAGAACACAGGGACATCCAAAGCAAGCTGAACACATCTGCCCCTGACAGAGTAAAGTGTAAAGCATGCTGTTGATGCATTGGACCTATAAATTAAAGAGTTTCCTTTCCATAAATTTTTTTAAGTCATTGTCCCCAAAACACCCTTCTACCAGGAACTGTGGATTTTGAAAAGCAATACAAATAATTAGCCCTGCCCTTCAGGAGCTCAAAATCATGATAGTGCAATGCTAAATTAACAGAGGGACAACTCTATGTCAAATAAGTTGTGCTCTAGAAAAAGTGACAGTTATTATCACTTGAAGACGTTATTTCAGGTGTTATCTCATGCCCTACCATTTGGAGAAAATAATGTAACAGAGAATATTATACTGATGATTAATCTTGATTGTTAATGCGATTGTTTTGAGAGATTAGGAAAGCATACTTCTGAGTGTATCTGGGTAGATTATGGGGCATGACCTTGGGGGCCATATGTGATCCCCACCCTCTGTCTTCTCAGGATCTTCTTTGTACAATGAGCTTCCAGCTTCCCTGAAGTTGACAGATTCCCCTCACTAAGACCTTCCACCATAATATTTCCACCTTGGAGCCAGCTGAACACAACCTGGCACCTCTGATATCATGAGCCCAGATAAACCTTTGTACCTTTAAGCTGTCAGAGATTTTGTCCCAGCAGTGGAAAGCTGACTAATACAGTAACTGAGAAATTAGTATCTTTGCCTTTTGCTCCTGTGAATATCCTCCTCACCTCAAAAAAATAAAAAGAAAACATGGAAATTCACTTCATACAAGGAAAAGTTTCGGATTCAGGAATTCTTCATAGTACATTTACCAACACTTTCTAATTCAGGGCCTGAGGAAGTGAATGAAGTCGGTTTATCCCAGAGTGGCAGGAGATGATAGATTTTGTGTATGGAAGGTAAAGATAAATGAGCTAATGAAAATCTGGCAGAGATATCCTTACTGTTGCTGGGTGGACCAAATGCCAGGAAGTGTCAGAACACTGAGAGGGTGACATATGGGCAGAGGGAGAACTACTCCTATCTCCAAGTGTGTGATTGAGCACAAGCATTCTACTTTCCTTGCCTTCAAATATCATGAATCCATTCAGAAACATTCCATGGAAGGAAGCCAAAATCTGATTTACAAAAAAAAGATAATTCTAAAAGTGCCCTTACAATATCTTAATCTACAAATTTCTGGACAGATTATTTCCTATTCTTCAGTCTTGTGAAATGCAAGAATATTTATTGTTTCGGCAAATATTTATTGAGTTCTTTCTTCATGTCAGACCCTGAATTAGGCACTAGGAGCACAAAAAGAAAATAGGATGATGTTCTTGCTCCTGAGTAGGTCCCTGGTGAGGAGGGAATTGTAAAGAACTAAATTACATAATAAGTACTACCATAAGCCTCATACTGCGAGAGAACACAGGAGGCGGACTAATTCTCCCCAGAAAATTTAGAGAAGGCTCATGCAGTGGATGTTGCCACCACCCACACCCACTCTAGGGTTGGAGCTACTGAAACCTGGGCTAAGCTGGCATGAGCTATCTCTCCATGACCATCTGACCACACTCCCTTCCCAGAAGCAGCCCACATTCAAAGACCCATCCCTGCTGGGAGGCAGTATCCTGAATAATTCAAGACAACTCAGCAGCTTTCTCCCAGCTCCCAAGCTCCTTTTAGGACTAGTGAAGGCTTTGCTAAGAAGAGTACGTCCTCAGTTCAGTTTTCACCCTTCTAACCCAGGAACAGACTTTTTTTTTTTTTTTCAGGAAGAACTGAAAAGTAAATGTTTTAGGTTTTATAGGCCACACAAGGTCAACTGCTATTGATATTTTTTCCCCACCACACACCAGAAATGTAAAAACTATTCTTTCTTAGCTCTGGGCTAAATCCTGATCAGATTTAGTTTGCTGGGCCCTAAGACTTCCAAAATAGCTTTGCTGACCTGCTTTCTATACATGTTGATCCCAATAAGGCTCCCTGTTTAAAAGTGCTGCATGAAAATCTCTGTTGGAATCTGCTTATTGGGAAGCCTGGCCATGATAACAATACAGAGACCTGAAGTTTTAACAAGAGTTCTTGGTTGGAAAAAAGAGCAAATCTTACTCATCTTTGTTTTTCAAAATCCCCCTGTCTCTCAGCAGTCTAAGAAATGAAAAGGACTTACTACAAGAGCTGCCTCCACCATGTAACAGAAAAGACTCACCATACACACTTTCCCCTCACCCCTATAAATTCACAGATGACTCCCTGTTCATTTGTGGCAAGACCAGAAAACGTACCATGAAAATTCTCATTCTTCATTTCATAACTGATTAACTGATTTGTTTATCCACAAGCTTAACACAAGGATAAACTTCCAGGAAGGAAGTCTTGGAATCAACAGCCTTGAGGAGCTGGTAAGGAGAGCTGCTGGTGGCCTAGGGCTCAGCAAACCTAATCTCTTCCATGGCCTGTTTGTATATAGTCCTGAACTAAGAAATAATGGCTTTTATGCTTTTTTTAAAGCATTTTTAAAATGTAACTACATTTCTTATTCATCTGAGTGGGATTCCTTCTGATTATAAAGTCAAGAAGTTCCAAGATCATCTTATCTGTAAGCTATATCTCCTTCTCTAGAAGATCTAAGACAAAGCCACCTTGCCAGAACATTCTCCTCTCAAACCTACATTGTTCTGCCTTTGCAATATTCTGAATAAAATTGTCTGGGTTACTTTTCCATCATTGCTGGGACAAAATATCCAACACCCAAAATTAAGGAGGAAGGGTTTATTTAGCTCACAGTTTGTAGAGGTTTCAGTCCTTACTTAGCTGGGTCCAAGGCAGAGTGCCACATGGCGGAGGGCAGCAGCTCATGGTGGTGGAAAACAACAAAAAGAAAAGGGAAAAGAGAAGAGCAGCAGCAGTAGAAGAGGCAAGCCTCTCTCCTTTCCATACTTTGCCTTCAGGCTTTCTGCCTCAGGGTAACTCTAGCACTTATACCCATAATCCCAGCAGTACTCAGACCCACAGCAGTACTCAGACCCACAATCCCAGCCTTGCATCACTAATTAATCATGAACTCTAGAACTGCACCCCATTGACTGCATGAGGCTTTGGGGGGACTACACACAAACTGTAACAAAAGTCAATTTCTTACTTCTTCTGGGTTTTCCCTTTGATAGAGAGGATATGACTGCAGGCCCAAGAAATATAGAACTCAAAGACACTCATGTCCAAAAGGACATGATATAGTCAAAGAGACAATATCAGTGCTTACTAGAGAAGCAGATACAATATAACACATGTAAATATATAAGAACTTACAGAGTGGTTTACAATGGCTACCCAAAGAGTCAGGTGTGGAAGAGTGTAAAAGATCTGTCTCACCACCAGGGTTCTGAAGAATCCAGTCTAAGGCCTGGAGCTCAGCGTAGTGTCCTCTGCGAGTCTCTATCAGGAGGCTGAAGGGTCAGTCATGAAAGCATTGAGAGATGATGACTAAGGTGATGGTGAAAACTGGAGTTCCTCCAAAGAAGACAGAAGGAATCCTTCCTTCTTTCTTCCCTTTGATAGCACTCTGGTGATAGTCCTCTCTAGTCTGGGTGTGGAAGACCCATTCTGAGCCAATTTAATAGGCCACTCCTGACGTAAGTTGACATAGCCATCCAACCATCACAGAGGCTCAGCAGGCTGATGCAGTGGGAATCTGGCGCTGTGGCTGGGCCCAAAGTACAAGTCTGTAAATGAAGCTGGAGCAGGAAGTTGAGGTTGACCTTGAGATCAACCTTACATATTAAACCAACTAGTCAATCTATAATGCTGTGAAGTTCCTCAGGCCCTTTGTCCGGGTCCTTCCTGAAAACCAAGGGCCTAGGATATTTGTCAAAGAAGAACTGTTTCTGCAAAGAGGAAAAGATAAACATTAAAAGTTGTCACCAAGAAAAACAGTCCCCTAAAGAAAAGACCTTCATCTGACAAATCTTTAAATTTCCTCCAAAGAATTTGGGAAAAGTATGTATCAATTTGCACATGCTTAGGTTGATGTTTAAGATTTGCTTTTAAAAATTTAAACATATGGTTGAATTCCAGACTCATTGTATTTTCATTTTTGAATAAAATATACCAAATTTTTGAAAGAATCCAACGGTACCTACCTTAGATTTGTCCATTTAAAAAGTGAACAATTTTCTCATTTTATATAGTTTCTTTGAGGACCTGTGGGATAGCTCGGTTGTTTGAGCACCTGCTGTTCTAGACCCAGACAAGTGCAGGGGACCACAGTTCGATTCCCACCTCCACATGCCTACCAGAACCACCCTTAAGGCAGCCTGAGCCAGAAAAAAAAAATTCTATGTATTTTCTTTGTCTCTTTGAACTTTTTCATTTCCTTTCACCAAGAAAATTTTTCTCAGCATATTGTTATGCTAGGAAACCTTTGACTGGTTATTCTGTCAACGACTTTTACTACAAAAATATATGTATAATATTTTTCCTATGCTCATAAAGTTGTCTTGTTGGTTTGGTTTCATTTGGTTTGGTTTGGGTCTAACCTAGTCTAGTTTGGTCTGGTCTAGTTTGGTCTGCTTTCATGATTCTGAGATTAAACCAAGTGTTTTCACACAAAGCTCCAATTTCTTATTTTGAGACAAGGGCTAGCTAAATTCCTCAGGCCATGCTCAAATTTGTGATCCTCTTGTCCCAATTTCCCAGAGTATTAAGATTACAGGTATGAGAATTATTTTTCACTTTTCTTCTACAGATAACTATTCAAAACAAATTACATGCAAGAACTATTTAATGAATTTGATAAGTAATTATTAATGGTAAAACATACAATTTATTGGAAATGCAATTCACAGCAACATGGACTGAGCTAATTTATTGCCTATTAGCTGATGCATCTATGAATGCTTAATACTTACTGATAGAGAGTTCAGCATGGAATCTATTTTTATTTTTATAAATATGCACAATGATCAATGTTGATCAGGTTATAAAGGATGGGAATGAAAAGAGTTTTCTTAGGACAATGTCACACAGTTCTTTAAACTACTAAATGTTCAACTAAAGAAATCGGACAGTGCTCTATTACCAAAAATGTTTCTAATGATATATATACATGGACAACTTGCTCAGACACCATTCTATTACAATGAGTGCATGGGATAAGAAAGAGATTCATTTGCAAAGCACTTTGTTTTTTAGCCTATCTCTATAGTCATCATTACTCTTAGTTTCTAGGGGAAAAAAAAACACAAAAAACATCAGGCATCATCAGTGACAAACCAACCTTATGCCTATAACTCCTTCACTTAAAGGTGTCTTACTTTGCCCAATATATTCAGTGCAGAACAGACAAATCAAAATATGAAATGCAATACATCTTTAAAACACATCAGCATCTAGAATTTCAGAGTCAAACCATTTAATTAGTGGAAAAAAAAAAAAAACCTACCTTGGAAGCTAATTAAGCAGAATCATCCAGCCAGAATTTTTTTTTTAAATATATTTGGTTGTTACAGAGTCTCATTACGCAGCTCAGACTCATAGTGATCCTCCTGTTTTCAGCCTCCCCAGCACACTGGGATTACAGGCATGTGTCACCATGCCCAGACTCTGTGACCAGCTCAGCTCGCCCTAGGGGCAGGGTTGGTGCTACATGTGATGCAAGTGATTCAAGGGCAATCTCTGCACTTGCCTAAGCTTGCCTAAGCAGGCGCCTTAGTCCGCTGAGCTATTTTGTAAGCCCGCAGATTTTTTTAAAAATCAAATTTGAAGTTTTTATTTCCAATAAAAATGTTTTTATATTTTTTAAATTTAAAAATCTCACTGAGAAATAAATTCAAATCAGATCTTGTAACATAGATTACCAAAAATCATCAAGACTAAAATTCCTAATATAATCTACTCGTTTTCTTTATTTTCTTTTTCTAGTACATTTGTAGTGAGCTATGTGTCCAGTCCGTTTTTATTTTTTTCTTTTGAGACAGGGTACAGCTAAGTCATGAAGTCATGTGGGCTAGGCTTGAACTCCTGATCTTTCTGCCTTAATCTCCCAGATTGCTGGTATTGAGAGTGTACACCACCAGGCTCAGCTTTGTTTTCTTACAATTTTAAAACAAGTTGAAATGCCATAATTGCAGGATTCTTACATAAAATTATGTTTTATTTATAAAGAGAGGAGCATGCAATCACTTAAAGTACTTAGTAAATGTTAAATGCGTGCATTAAACTCTCATTTCATTCAATAAGAATGTATATAAAATACATTTTAAAAAACTCTATAGTTGAAATTCCCTGTAAATTTTATGAAAGAAATGATTTGAACTTCTAAAAATCATTTTTTCCAACAGTCAGTGTATAATTTTTTTGATACTAGGAATTAGAAAATATTAATTATCCTTATAGATGAAAGAAGATTAGACTGAATGAAATTAGAATATGTTATGAAGTGATTTGAGAAAACAAGTGAACTACTTTTGCAAATGCCAAACTCCAGTCTGAAAGAAATCATGTAAACTGTTCATTTAAAAAACTTATCCCCCCAAAAAAATAAAACAAATTAAAATTTTTACCCAGCTTCTTAAAAAAAAAAAAAATTGGCAGCCAAAAACTTTCAGTTCTATGTAGAAAAGAATCAGCAATCTAATTTTTACTCCTTTGGCTCTTCATTTTGAGCTAGTAACACAGGTCAAGATTGGCTGTTGGAAATAGTTGTGAGAATCTCTTACCTGTAACAGGCAAATCCATTTCTCGAGGCACTTTCTCAGGGAAGGTATGTTGTTTTTCAATACTGAAGGCAATGGAATGGGCAGGGTCACCCATTCACAGTGCATCTGAGTTCGGAACACTGACGACCCTCAGGCAACACACAGATGGCCTATGGCTCAGTACCTTGAAATGTTCACATTCTGGGAAAGTGCACCTTAGTAAAATGCAGCTTGGGTGTGAGTGTACCTGCTATAGACAAGCAAAGATGCTACGAAGGATGGTGGCAGAGAGAATCTCCTTGGCCTGGGGCGGTAGCTCAGCAGCACAAGCTCCTGTCTAACAAGAGTCAGGTCCTGAATTCAATCCCCAGTACCAAAAGAAAAGGAAGAGCATCTCTTTGAACATGCAGGAGAGCTATAAGCCTTATTTTAGGAAAAGTGTAAGACGTGGAAACTGAGGATGCAGAAAACGACTCCCTTACTTTCCTTGCAAAGGCCCAAAGGTACTTAGAGTCCAGTGTAAAGACTACTGCCACAAGACTTGTGCAGTGTAACTCTGAATAGAAAGCTCCTAATAAGGAAAGGAACAGAGGAACAAGGCATCTGGCAAAATTGTTTGCCTTTCTGTGTGTTGCAGAGATTTTGTATACCTGCCTCTCTAATATCTTTATTAAAAAATGGAGTCAACCTGCTTATGCAACGCTCTAAGGGCGATGTAACTGGAGGTCATCACTCCCAGTCTTCTGGAGGGCAAAGAAGAGCATAGCCTATACTCCAAGTAAACAGTGACCAATCTGTCGCCAAGAGCCACCTCCTAAGACAGGGAGAGGAGGGGATGAAATGGCATACAGGAGCGTTACCGGAGCATTGCATTAGGAACAAGTTCAACTCCAGCAAAGATAACTTTTGGCAGAATAGGCAAAGATTTATTTATTACTGATTTTTTTGACAGGAAAATAAGAGATTTTAATGAAAAACTCTTCAGGCCCATATCTGCTTCTTAGACTTTTATTTAACTAACTGAAATATAAAGCAATCCATCAATTCACATAGGGCATATAAAGTAGAAAGAAGTTTCTTTTTTGGCTAACAATTTATCAGAATTGTTTATTTTCAAAATTATTGAATACCAGTACATGATGCATAATTTGTATATAAGACAGATAAATAATGAGGGATTTAGCTTCTCAAATCAAAATACTTGTGTATTCTTCACATTTAAGATAAAAAAATTTAATAAAATGAAGGAAGGTCTTGCTATAGAAAATCTAAAAGAAAAACTACTTGAGTGCTTTAATTTACATTTTTAAAAATTAATCTTGCAACATTTTATACAAAAATCTTATAATTGGCTCTATAGTTAATTAAAATTTCATTAGCGAACAGATATGAAAAGCACAGCTTATTTGAAGTATTTATTATTCCTTCTTGGATTGATAATGAATTAAAGCCTCAAGTGCATCTGTATTAAAGTCACCTTCCTGCTCATTTACCTACATGTTCAGAAAGTAATATATTAAAATCAAAAAGGCTCCATACACTTGGTACTATTATTTTTCCTAACTGAATTACAAATGTAAATTTATTCAGAGGTACTTCCTGAAAAATGAACTATGGTTGTAGCTTACAGAGTCTTTTCTAGTTCGCTTACTTTAATAATTAAGATTCCAGTTGAAGCTCATTTTCACTTAAGCATATTAAAACCTTTGTCAACACTTTTCTCTTCACCCAAAGGTCACTATGAAGTCACATAAACAGCATTACCTTTTGTGATCTGTGACTTTTTTATGGAGTGAGATGCTACTGCACCTTCTGAAGTTTGGTTTGTACTTCTTAATCCATTTAAAATAGATCTTAAAAAGCCCAACCATTGGACGTACTCCAAGCACAATATATACATGTATAGATATGCCACAACCATACACATGGATTCCCAATTCATTCATTCATTTATAATGTAATTTTAACTCAAACATTAAAGAATTTTATTAGCATATGTTAATTTTACAAAATATCATTTCATTATGGTGCTTTCAATGTATTTATGATATATTTTGGTCATCGCATCTCCCCTTATTACTCCCTTTTCAAAACAACCTTATCATTATTTTTCTAATTATTAAAATAATTAAAAGACTATATTTTGAACTGTAAATGTTATGCTTCAAAAATTGATCAAATTACGGTATCCGCAAAGTAAAATGCATGTATACAGTATATGTATGAATTTTTTTAGTCATAACCAATTTCATTCAGATATTTCTATATTCAAGAAGTCATAAAAGCGTTCCTAAATTTAGGGCTCAATACATTTCCTGTTATGAAAATTTCTCACTGTTAATTAATCCAATGCTAATTAAAGAAAACTATTATAATTATGAGCATTACAGCAAACTTACTCTTCTAAATATAGCACGGTGAATGTAGACTCTAGGGCTTGCGGGTGCTAAGTGCATGCTCCGTGGCTGAGCCATCCCTAGCGCCGGCGTTCGCTTCCAGTCCGCTTCCTCCGTGGCTTTAGATCATGTTTCTCACCGAGAATCTCTGAGGAGAGGCCGGGGCTTCTGTCACGTGGGGAGGATGATTCGTGGGGGGCTCTCCAGCTCCGTTGCTTCCTCAACCAAGTACGCTCTGTTCTGATCCTTTTTTTCTTTTTTCTATGTATAGTATGGGGGTCCCAGCAACACATTTCTTAAAAGAAAAACAAAATTATACTTCCAAAAAGTGACTCTGAAAAATCATAGGTGGGTATGGCATCACAGAAAGATATTGAAATGATTGTATTATAAACATGCACAGGTGATAACTCAGAACAGACGCTGAGACCTTGAGAGAAGAGTGGAAGGATTTCCCCCCGGGCTGCGGTGCAACGCTGCAACAAGCCCAACCCGCTTCAGGCCTTACGTGCTTTCCAATTTAGTATAATACGACTTAGGGCTGTACCGTACTATCTTCAATGTATTAATGAAGGATCCGGGGATATAGCTCGGTGGCTGAGCACCTGCCTGGAATGCATGAGGTCTTGAGTTTGATTCCTGATACCCCCCAAAAAACATACCGTTGAGTAATACTACGCCCTCACATGGCAGGACCTCAGTCCTCCCTCTCCCCAGGCACTTCTCTCAGGTCCTCACAGTCCTCACACACTGCGCTGTCCAGATGCTTCATCAGGAGTCTGCTACCACCTTCCATCTTCTCAAGCTTCCTCCTAATGAAAGTCACGGAAGATTGAATGTCATATAACTGATGCATTCTGACCAGCTTGAAGAACAGTGAGGTCATGGACCATTCTAAACACATAATTATGTTTTCAGGCACTTTATGATAGAAACTTAAATGTCAGATGCTAGTCAGAGGGCCGTCCCCAGGTTTCTATCTCTTTCAGAAAGAACAAAAAATTATGAAATGTCACCTCAGAGCCAGGAAAAGAGGATCCTAATGGATGGAACATTCTGGGTGTAGAAATGAACTTGCTCATCATCACAGAGCTCTGTAGGGAGCCCCAGGTAAGTCATCATTGTTATGGTTTGTGGGTAGCTGTCCCCCAAAGTCCCATGCAGTGACTGGGGCATGTTTCTACAGTTCATGATTAATTCATGATCCAAGGTTAGGATTAGGTATCTGAGTGCTGCTGGGATTATGGGTGTGGGACAGACAGCCTGAAAGCAATATAAGGAAAGGTGAGAGGCTGTCTCCTACCACTGCTGCCCCTGCTTTGCCTTTTTGCTCTTGCTGCTTTGCTGCTTTTTGCTACCATGAACTGCTGCCCTCTGCCATGTGCCACTCTGCCTTGGTGCCAGCTGAGTAAGAACTGAAATTTCCAGAAACTGTGAGCTAAATAAGCCTTTCCTTCCTTCATTTTGTGTCAGGTTTTTTGTCCCACCTATAAGAGAAAAGTAATTGAGACAATCATGAAGCAATCCACTTTAGCAACTGAAAGGGTAGAAATGGCAGGTCATTCTCTTAGAAGAAGAAGGGACCTGATGTTGAGTACATGTTTATGGAAATAAAGTATCATGCTTAACCGCATGGACTATTCTCAGAATGGAGGACAATCCATTATAAATTCCAATTATAAAGTCTGTGATTGTAGATCTAGTGATGAAAATGGCCTATGAAATTCACCTCTTGAGTGAATACATACCTTATAATAATTACCTTATAATACATACCTTCTTATGCCAGTATTTTAAAAGTTGATTAAAGAGCAAAGTCTTACCACTGGCTAGGAAGAATGGAAAAAACTACTGTAAACCACAAAACACTAACAATACTGCACCTGAAGATGCAACTATTATATCAAATTTAGAGTAGAATAAAGGCATTTCTAAAACATGATAGTGATGGTGATAGTAATGATGACAATGATAAAAGTGTCCAACCAAGCAGATTTGCTCTAAAAATTGGACATTTTAAGAACTTGGAGGGGCCGGCCAGATAGCTCAGTGGACTAAGACTGGGCATGGTGGTGAGCACCTGTAATCCCAGTGATTGGGAGGCTGAAAATAGGAGAATTACTATGAGTCTGATTTACATAGTAAGACCCTGTAGACCCTGCAGACCCTGTACCAAATATATTTTTTTAAAAAAACATGGAAAACATAAACAATTTATCAATAAGTGAGATCAAGGAACAATTTTGAATGTATGACAAGGTACATTTTAACAAGGACTTTAAATTACATGCATTTCCCCACGCAGTGTAATACTGCTGCAATGTATTTCTGTGAATCACACCAATTTTTACTCTTCTGTCAGGAATGCAATGACAAGAGTGGAGATCCTGGCCTCCATCACTACTTTATTGACACTTGTTAAAATGTATTAAATTCCTATATGGACTATCACCTTCTGTGTTCCCTCTCTTAAGTCCCATTGTATGTTTCCAAAAATATTTTATTAGGACATTGTCCTAATTAGCCCTTGTCAAAGGGTTTTGGCCACCTTTCGGTGGGTCCCGTCTTCTAGCTTGAGATATCAGTCAAAATTTGTTTTCCCATTTGTTGGGATTCCATTAAAGATACCATAGAATTTGGAAAACTGAACTGCATTTCCCACAGTTTTGAGCTTTTATGATCTCAAAGCACTATGCTAAGTGCTTTTAAAATTTTTCATATCTTACTATAGGTATAAAAACTCCAGGAAGTATCATTATTATTTCTGATAGGTAGGAAAATTAAGTTTGAGGGATTTGTTAAAGCTAGTAAGTGGAGAACCTAGTATGTTGACTTGGGCCAAATTGGTACCAAGATCATGGTCCTAACCATCACGATATACCACACTATCTGTGTTGTTCATCTTCCCATTGCTGGGTCAGAATGCTTGAGAAAATCAGCTTAAAGGAAGAAAGATTAATTTTGACTCTAAGTTTTGGAAGTTTCAGTCCATAATTAGTTATCTGACTGACTTGGGGCCTTTGACAATGCACAACATAGCGAAGGGGTGTTGAACACCTAAAAGCATAAGGCTGCTCATTTTATGAAAGAAAGGAAAAGGTGAGAAAAAGGAGCCAGGATCCTAACATCCCCTCCAAGATCAATTCCAAGGTCAGGTCCTTACTTACTTCCATTAGGCTGCCCTCCTAAATAACCCAGCAATACCTAATAGTGCTGACAACCAAGCCCACAACATACAGGTTGCTGCAGGACATTTAATAACCAAACACAGCACCACCTTCTCATCAAGGGTTACAGTGTAGCTCAAAGAGCTCAAGGTCACTCCTTAGGGTTGGAGCCAAGAACTGAACACGGAGAACTCCTTTCCTGCCTCCCTTTGGTGTCTCATTGGGCCTCCCACTTGGCTGAGTCCTGCTCTCAGGGCCTCCTCTGGGCACATCTGGAAGCTGAGGTAGCTAGGAGGAGGGTGGTGTGGATCTGGAGGAGCACACCTAAGCTCTCAGCGTTCTGCACAAAGTGCATGCTTTGCTATTCCTGGAACGTTTAAATGAACAATTTTCAAAGACAGTGTGACTTTGCAGCACGTATTTTTAGATAATTGGCATGTTTTAAAATTTCTTTCCTAATGATTACATTAAAAAGGTTTTCTACATCTCAGGTCTCTGTTAATACTTCTTGCTTCAGAAAGTATTATACATCATTGAGATGCTCAGGATGTATGCTTTGATATACACAGAATCTCTTCCGATTCTATTCTCCTTTGCATCGCTTCTTAAATTCTCATACACATTTCACTCTGCATACTGTTTTTCTTTTAAATTTTCTACTGGTTTTGTTATTTTTATCAATGAAGTCCTGAATATATTCACCAATTTGATATGACTCTTTTTAAATTTTTATCTTATTTTTATTTTAGTTCATTTATTTTTATATATACATAAGTGTGCATATGTTTTGTGCATACATTCCACTTAGGCTTCTTAAAGTTAATATTTTGTTTTGTTTCTCTTTTTAAGTTGAATTCTTATTTTAAATTGAATTCTTTACTCTCTTGTAAATGTGTAAAACATGTAAAAATTATTACTTTTAAGTAAGAATATCCTTTGTAAATCATATGACTTTTAATGTACTTATTTTTTCTTTGCTGAGCTAATGAATTTTATTTACTCTTTGATATTATTCTAGTTTGAGATGATCTTTCAAATATCTAGTTGGAGAAGTTTTATTATTAAGGCCAATTTTATTTTAAGGAACCAAAGAGTATGATCTATATGGTTCCTCAATTCCAGAAGATACCTGTTAGCCTACTGTATCCACTTTTGAAAATTTTTATCACTAGTGAATGTATCTATCAATAAACTATATTACTATATGCTTTTGTATTTATATAAATAATATCATACTCTCATTTTAAATATTTTCATTGATTTCTAGGTAATTTTATAAAGATTTTTATATCTATACTTGGTTGCATACAATTGTAGGATTTGTGTCAACCTCTATAGAGATTTTTAATTGCATGTGCAATCCACAATTCATGTAATTGCTATTCTGTAGATGAGAATGCAAGCTAGCTCCAGTCTTTGTCAGTGTGAGTGGTCTTAACATTCTCATATAGATCTCCTTGGAATAGGAGGAAGAGTTTCTAAAAGGTGCATAGAACTGTAACTGTTACCAGATTCTGGGGGTCCTGTAGACTTTTTTTGGTGATTCTTTCCAAGTTCTTGTTGTGCTGAATGAAGAACTGGGTATGACATGCAAAAAGGTAGCAAGGCAGTTTTACACTTATTAAACATAGCAGCTATGCAGAGTGAGTGCAGGCCACTGCAAAAAGAGAATTCATAGTAGCCATGAAGTTAATAGCATTCTTTCCTCATTCTTCAGGCTAACATCAGCTCTAGACCATCCTGTCAAAAACCTGCTTGATTTTACACACCAGAATTTAAGGGGCCAGGGAGATGGCTCAGTGGAATTAGTGCTTCCCTGGCAAGCGCAAGGTCCTGAGTTCAATCCCCAGTTCCACCAAAAAAAAA
>NW_004524588.1:9752829-9767858 GCF_000260255.1 Octodon degus
GGGTTTTGCATCTCCATGACTTAAGGATCACACACACTTGCTTACTTGACCATACCCTAATCTCCTGCCTCAGAACCAATGATAGATTATGCATAGCTTCATCCTGTCAAGATACTGCCAAATTGCATTCCAAACTGTTTCTAAGGACCTCTGTGTACTTTCTACCTTAGAAATGTATTGAGAGTTTCTTTGTTTGTTTATTTGTCAGTTTCTGTACAAATCTAGATTTCACTGGAATAAGTGACCCTTTAACATTTGAAAACTAAAACAGTTTGTTGTTTTATGGATTACAAAAGTCAGATACCAAACTATTAATTCAAAACTGTTAATCACATTATTGAAATATATATCATTTGTCTTGTGGCTCTACATTTTGGATGAATAGAAATATGCTTAAATTACCCACTATACTCTATATATTTCACCCTTTGTGTATCAATTCTTTGTTGGTTTTTTCTTACATACTAGGATGGAAACTTTACAAGAAGTATTCTGAAAGCTATGTCCTAAGCACCAGAACAGGGTCGAAAAATACTATTCATAAAGCTGGTTATATAAATTATAGTATGTATTATTTCAAGATCGTCTTAATTTTGTATGTAATTATTAACCTTGTGAAATAACTGTCCTGTCTTGTCTTTATTTCTAGCTATTTGATATGAGTAAACTCCATCCTAGCTTTCCTAATTTTTCACATGTTTTCCGAATAAATCATTTTGTTCTTGTTTTAATCTAGAATGGTGTTCTCTTCTATGAAATACGTCTCTTAGTTTAAAAAAAAGTCCCACCCTGAAGTTTCATTTATTAATGCAGAGATTTAGTCCATTTACAATACACATAATAATTGTTGTTTGCTCTAATTTCAGTCAGTTTATTGTAGGTATTCTATTCTTGATTACTTTTAAAATTATTTTGCTGTTATTCTTTCAGATATTAGAAGACGAATCAAATTTATTCCTACTAGTGGATATGATAATCTATAGTAAATTAATAAGTTAACTATGACCTATAACAAATTAACTATCACATTCAATAATGCTATAATAGTATTTTACTTCCACTTTTGAAAAGTAGAGCCTCCTACTCTAGATCCGTGTTTTTCTAATACTTACAGATTTACAATGTTAATAATAAGGATAATAATGACAGCATAGCTACATTTATGAAATACTTACAGTTGCCAGTCATTGTTGCAAGAAGTGCATACATATTAATTCATTTCCCTTCTCTGTCATTCCATGACTGTTACTCTTGTTCCCAGATGCAAGTAAGAAAATTAGGTTTCTGACAATATTCTACTTAGTGTGTGGAAGAACAGGATTTTAAAGTCAGACTCTAGAATAAGAAGCCATATACACAGCTACTATACTCAAATACTTTCCTGAAATTTAATACAGCATTGTTTTATTTCACTGTACAGTTTATAAAGGAAAAAAATCTTTATTTAGTGTATCTATGTAATTGTTACAATAACCTTAATCCAGCACCTCCTCCCTATTGTCATGCAAATGTCAACTTTTCAATCTTGGCTGTCATTTAAAATTACCATACTCCTCTGTTCCTCCCCAAGTTAAGTATTTCATCACATTTACAACCATCAACAATAGTATACTTGACACGTGTTGCTTTTGTTTTTTCCTCCATCTGAATGTAACCTTTATAAACAAATTGGTGGGACCGGGGAGATGGCTCAGTGGAATAATCACTTCCCTGGCAAGTACAAGGGCCTGAGTTCAATCACTGGTTCTGCCAAAAAAAAAAATGGCTTACAGCTATATCCCAAGCACAGGGACAGGGACATAACAATCATTATATAACATTTAATGAATGAATAAGTAAATGAGATGAATTGAGTTCTCTGGTGACCATGGTTCCTTCCTGTGGTCATCTCATTCCCAATGTCTTGTCTTCCACTCATTTTTCCTTTTTTCTTTCCTATCTGAGAAAGCACTTTCTGAGAAAGAATATGTATAAATCACTATTTACTTCTGCTTCCCATAGAACTGTTTTATATCCATTATATTATTCACTGGAAGAGAAAAGAAACTAACTTAGTTTTCTCATCTTATACAGAATCTGAAATTTTGAAATTTTATTTGTTTTATTGGGCAATTTTTTGGAAGCAGGAATGCTTATTCTAACATCAACACTCTAATTTAAAACCTTCCAACACGATATTGAACAAAAGGCAATGTTCGAAGATTTTAACCTTCAATATGACATCACATAAATTTTAAAAAAGAAAGCAAAGAATAACCGCATAAAATTTTAATTTATGTATAAGGAATAAAAAAGCAGTAGAATCAGGCAAAAAAAAAATTATAAGGAAGCTAAGTTTTTCTGTACCAAGAGATTGACCCTACTTAAGTGTAAAAGTAATTTTAACAAGCTCTTACCTATAACAGTTAATCTTAATATCCAAAAATAAAAATCAGCAATCTAAACATTAGGGCACAGTCTCTGTATCCTTCCTTTGTGACAGTGGAGCGGAGTTGTGCTTTTAAAGCTTGCAATAATGACACAGTATCTGATGAAAAGACATAAAATGGGACTGATAACCTCCTCTCAGGTGTCCACAGTGACAGAAATTCTGAAGCGTGGCTCCACAGCAATGAGTAAAAGCAGAATATTGGGCACCGTCTCCTCAGCTGAGAGTGCAGGTCCTGAGTGTATCAGCCTCCCACTGCCTCTGACAAAATACTGAAAGTGTAGTGCCTTAAAATAGTGTGTGTGTGTGTGTGTGTGTGTGTGTGTGTGT
Organism: Octodon degus; assembly: GCF_000260255.1. Taxonomy (NCBI): domain Eukaryota; kingdom Metazoa; phylum Chordata; class Mammalia; order Rodentia; family Octodontidae; genus Octodon; species Octodon degus. The sequence continues at coordinate 9,755,588 of NW_004524588.1, forward strand.
GTGTGTGTGTGTGTGTGTTCACTGTTCTACAGTTCTGGCGGCCACACATCTAAAGTGGGCTGGCAGCCCTGTGTTTCAGCTAGTGGTTCTCTGAATGACTATTTCCTTAGCTTTCTCAGCTTCTAGAAGCCACTTGCATCTCTTGACTCAAGGTCTTGGGTCACTCCAACCTTGGACTCTGAATCTCCTGTCACCCTTCTGCACGAGCCCTTGTGCTTGTGCTTATGTTGGACCCACCAGAATAACCATTCCGCCTTGAGATCCTCAATCTAGTCACACCTACAAAGCCCCTTTGCAGTGTGAATTGACAGACTGACAGATTTGAGGCACTGAGAAATGTGAGTGTTCCAAATCCCTCCTTTCTTTATCAAAACGAAAGATGATGCTAGAGTATGCTAATGACAATAATTTAGTAAGGAGAACCAAAGGATGCTGCTAGGAAAAAAAAGATGTGATAACAAAGTCCTTAAGAAATGAGAGGAACAGGATCCAGAGATACTTCTCCCACTTAACACTACTTACTTAGAACATTTTAGGTGCTTGAAAAGTATTTACAAACACTACAAATCTACTCCAAACTCAAGCATGGGCCTAGCAAGAGGAAGAAACTTGTTCTCTATTTACAGCCTTCATAGCAGAATTAGACAAAAACAAAGCTCTCCTATAATAAAAATGAAAACTGCTTTAAAATCTTAACTACCTTAAAATACAAAAATATTGAAATGATACAAATATAAATAAAGCACTTCAAAATTTATGACTTTGCCAAAGTAATCTATAAAAGAAAATATAATTTTTTGAAATATATATGTTTGCAGTCATCACCCTAAGATTTGGGAAACAAATAAAACAAATAAACTTATAGAAAAGAAAAAATAAAACAAAGAGCAAAAGCAGTCAAGCTTGGGAAAAGAGAGATCAAAGATCAGTAAAAATTGATCACCAGAAACAATAACAAAATGGGAAGAAAGAGCTGAAGCAGATGACCTCAATTCATCTTCTCCCTTCAGGAAGTGGGTCACTAATGCCCCGTCCCTCACCCCAAGAAGGATACATGTGCCTTTCTCTTTGTCAATCACAAGTCTGGGGAACTGTTTCAGGAAAAGAATGCATTTCTGAAAAGTCTTTAGCAGGAAGCTCTGACTCTGGGCTACCAATAGTAAATAGAATCCAGGATCCATGGCACACGACTCCTTAGACAGTGTTGCATGCACTCTTCAATTTCCCAGTGTTTCACAACTGAAATGCTCCTTCCATTAGAGCTGCCCCATTTGCCCCCATGCAAAGCTCTATTCAGAGCCAGAGGATCACTCTTTGCTGATCTCAACCTCCTACCTGCCTGCGTTTTTTACCTGATTCGGTAAAGCCTGGCACAGGATAAGTTCTCTGATTCCTACAGGTCTGACCATCTAATTCAACCCTATGCACTGGTAGCTCAGTGCCCAACAGAAAAGCTTGATGGAATTCATCAATTGTAAGTCATGCAAAGCATGTGCTAATCTAAACTTTTAAAAGATTATTTAAATTATGACAAATAGTCTCAAGTATTGTATTGATTCCAACTACTGAACAAAATATCATTCATATTTTACATACAAAAATAAAATATATTCAAAGACAGACATGGTGGCACACCCCATCCTAGTACTAGGGAGCCTGAGGCAGGAGTATTACTTGTTCAAGATCAATCTGGACTACATATTGAAACCCTGTCTCAGGGGCCGGTGAGATGGCTCAGTGAAATAAGCGCTTCCCTGGCAAGAACAAGGGCCTGAGTTCAATCCCCGGTTCCGCAAAAAAAAAAAAAAAAAAAAACTGAAACCTTGTCTCAATAAGCCAGAAGAAAATTAAAAGAAAAAAAGTATCCAAATAAATACAATAAAGAAGACACAAATTAATAAAATAGTTACATGTCACATGTGAAGAATGTGTCAAATATTACATGCTGTTGCATTCATATATACAACTTTATCTTTTATGTATCACTCACACTTTTTTGTGCAGGGTCTCACCACACAGCTCAGACTCATAGTGATCCTCCTGCTCCCCAGACTCCATCACTCACATTTTTAAAAATAAAATCAAAGACACACATCATAAAAGTTTCGATTGCCATAGATTCATGACAAAACATTGTTAAAATTTCCAAAACAGCATCAAATAATGGTCAGTAACTCTTTAAAATTAAAAAAACGTACAAAAACAAATAAAAATTTAAAAAATAAAATAAAATAAAAAAACAGTGCAAACTTCTCCACGAGGCAAAGACAATTTTACTTCCAAACTCTAAAATGAAACACCAGAAAACATTAAAAGACCATTCTCCATTATGAAATGATATTCTCATATGTAAATATTATAAAAATAACCAAAGATTCCTTCTGGGATTTCAAATTAATGTAGCGCAAAGAAAGTAATCTGAGCGACTCATCATATTGAAAAGGGGGGAAAAACTAAAATATTTTTTATTTTTAAATTCTTATTCATTTTAATGAGAAAAAAAGACAAAATAGTCAATGAAACAGTTTTAAAACAGGTTAGTAGAATGTTTGTACTAATTAATACATTGTATGTTCTTGTCTTTGTAGTAGTTATTCAGAGGACAAGATGCAGACATGATATCTTGTCTAAATAATATTAGCACATACTTTTATTCTTAGTGAACTAAGAGAGCTATCCTAACTTTTTTGTGTATACATACATTTTTTTTCCTTCCCTTTTTTTTCCACAACAAAACTGTCCTTTATTTACACTTCTGTGAAGTTAGTAATGCATGACACTAGGTTGGATTGCAGCTGATAGCTAACCTTAACCAGACAGGATGTTCATCTCAGGAGTGAGGTAGCTTGTTTGCTTTAGGCATTAGGCCAAATCTCATTACATATATTTTATTGATTTCCTAGCTTTGTGACTCCCAACATAACCCCCTTTTTCATTTTGTTTTTTCAGAGATGGACGTTCCACTACAGTGAGAAAAGCCGTATTTGGAGAAGCCTTTAAAGGTCTTCTTACCTTTTCATACTTGAAACCAGTTTAAAGATTGTAGGTAGTTGAATTTAGAAAAATAACACAATATAGTCCAATAGTCCATAATAGTAGGGAGTTACCAGCACAACTGGCAAATGTCTAAACTTGTTGACTTCAGCCTTTTACAGCTCAGCATATTAATATAACCTTATTTTTTTATACCTCATGTTTATACATTTCTTCTGGATGGTTAAGACCAAGTTAAAACAAGACACCTATATAAGTGTAACTTTTGTATCTGACAAGGTCAGTCAAATCCCCTCAGGATTTATGCTGTAACAGTACACAGTACCTTGTAGATCTTTCGTCAGTGTCAGCCTTCTGGATGAACCATGGCCATTGCTTGACCAATTTGCTGTCTGTGAAAGCCTGAGAAAAATTTTTCTCTCGAGGTTACTCTCATTAGGCACTCTATACATCATTGATCACTTTCCTCTGTGGCTCCATAATCTCCTTGATCAGGAAATTTGGGACATCACTGAGTTACAGGATGTCACAGCACAGGTTCACTTATGTCCCAAGTTCTCACTGACCTTGAAGTGATAGGACCAAAAAATTGGCTATCCTTGTAGCCTCTCTTTTTCTCTAATTTTTGGTATGCAAACTTTAGTTGTTAACCATCCAAAAGAGAAGCTCAATGATATCATTACCCTGTAACAGAGGCAATTGAGGTTAACATTGCTATCTATCTGAATATCAAACGTGTTAGACATAACATGGAACTGCTATTTTCCAGAAACCATGGATATTCTAAAATTTAAATCCCCATAGAATGTGAAAAAACTAATTACACATTTTTTCCCAGAAATTTAGAAATCAAACCACATATAATATTGTAGCAGGACAATCCTATGACATTTTTTCTTGTCCCTTGTTTTCTTCCATGCCTTTTAAAAAAATTACTTTAAAGAAAGTATAGCAATAATTGGTATGACATTAGAAGCAGTATGCATTTAGAAGACCAAAATGACAGGTGTTTAAATCATGGTTTTAGTATTACACATTGCTGTAATTTAGTATTACAGCACATAGAGTTAGTCAGGGTGAGAATTCTACCCATTAACTTCTATTCTTAGGACCATTGCCTTAGTCATCTTGTTTAATGATAATTAATCATATTTCCTAAATTTTCTCCTTTCCTTTCTTCAATGTTTAATCTTTAAATTCTTGCTTTCTACTTAACTGTGTTATATCTTTCAATTTGTATTTCTTCTTTATAGTTCTTACACTAGGGAGACTATATAATATTTACACATGTGAGTCTGGTTTATTTCACTTATGAGTATATCTTGAATTTGTATACACATATATATGAAGGCTTTGAATTTATTTTTCTGCACAGATGACTAATACTACATCATACAAAAATACCACATCTTTTTCATCCATTCCACAGGTGACAGGCATTTTGGTTATTTTCAAGATTTGGCTATCACAAATTGTGCTGCTATAAACATAGGTGCACATATATCACTATGCTATGATGTCTTCAGTTCTTTTCAGAAAATTTCCCAGAAGGGGAATAGCTGGATTAAATGGGATTTCCAGTCTCAGTTTTTTGAGAAGACCCCACACTGCTTTCCATAATGGTTGCATCAGTCTACATTCCCAAAAGTAGTGGAGAAGGGTTCCTTTTTCTGCTCAGCCTCTCAAACATCTGTTGTTGATTGATTTTTTGATGATAGCCATTCTTTCTGGGGTGAAATGTTATCTCAGAATTGTTTTAATTTGTATTTCACCAATGGCTGGTGATTTGGAGCAATTTTTGATGTACTTATTTGCCTCTTCTATTGTTTCCTCTGAGGAAGTGTGTGTTCATCTTGGATGCTCATTTTTATATTGGGTCTTTAAATTTTGGAGCCCTAATATTTTTGAGTTCTTCATAAATTCTAGATAGAAGAACTTTGTCTGAGTGCTTATTAGTTAAGATTTTTTCCAAATTTGTGGATTGTCTTTTCACTCTGTTGATAATTTTGTTTGATGGGCAAAAACTTCTCAATAAGAGGAGATAGGAACTCCTTCCTATCTAGGAGGTCCAAGTTGTTAATTCTTTCAAGTACTTCCTGTGCAGTTTGATTTTTGTTCATGAAATATTTGCCTACTCCCATGTCTTCAAGACTTCCACCTACTTTCTCTTCCAAAAGATTAGTGCTTCTGTTTTAATGTTTAGATCTTTAATACATTTTGACTATAGTTTAGGGCATGGTGAGAGATCTAGGTCTAGTTTTAGTTTTTTGGGGTGGGAAGAGCCAGTTTTTCCAACATCGTTTGTTGAAGAGGCTATCTTTCTTCCAATAAGCATATTGACCCTTTTGTTAAAGATAAGATGGCTGAGTGTGTTTGTAGTTGTATCTGTATCTCCTATTCCATTGATCTTCAGGTCTGTTTTGTTACCAATACTATGTTGGTTTTATCATAGTAGGTTTTTTTTATTTTGTAGTATAATTTCAAGTCAGGAATTGTAATGCCTCCTGCCTTGTCTTTGTTGCTCAGGCTTACCTTTGCTATTCTAAGTTTTCTCTGGTTCTAAATAAATTTTGGGAATGATTTCTCTAGGTCTATGAGGTATGTGGGTGGTAGTTTGGTAGGGATTGTATTAAATCTGTGTAGCACTTTTGAGAGTATGGCCATCTTCACAATAGTGGTTCTTCCTATCCAAGAGGAAGGAATGTCTTTCCACTTTCTGAAATCATCTACAATCTCTTTTTTCAGAGTACTATAATTTTCATTGAATAGATTTGACTTCTTTAGTTAGTTAATTACTAAGTATTTCATTTTCCATGGTGCTATTGTAAAAGGTATTGTTTTTCTAATTTCTCTCTCAGTGTGTTATCTGTGTAGAGGAATACTATTGACTTTTGAGTATTGACTTTGTATCTTTCTATGCTACTGAATTTGTTTATCAATTCTAGTAGCATCTTGGTGGAGTTTTTTGGGTCTTACAAGTAGAGTACCATGTCATCTGCAAATAATGATAATTTAACTTCTTCTTTAGCTATACTTATTCCTTTTATTTCTCTCTTATCTAATGGCTCTAGCTAATCATTCCAGAACTATATTCAATAGGAGTAGTGATAGAGGACATCCTTTTCTTGTACCAGATCTGATAGTAAAAGATTTCAGGTTTTTTCCATTGAGAATTATATTAGCTGTTGGGTTGTCATAGATGGCTTTTATCAAATTGAAGTAGAGGCCTCCTATTCCAATTTTCTGTAGCACTTTGAACATGAATGAGTGTTAGACTTTGTCAAAATCCTTTTCTGCATCAATTGAGATGATCAAGTGGTTTTTGGATTTGGCTCTATTGATATAGTGTATTACATTTATAAATTTGTGAATATGGAACCATCCTTGCATCCCTGAGATGAGTCCTCCCTGGTCATGGTGTATAACCTTCTGAATGATTTGCTGCATTCTGTTTGCTAGAATTTTATTGAGGATTTTTGCATCTATGTTCATGAGGGATATTGGCCTGTAGTTCTCTTTCTAGTTGTGTGTTTCTCTGCTTTTGGTATCAGTATAATACTTGCTTCCAGGAGTGATTTTGGGAGAATTGCTTCCTTTTCAATTTCATTGAAGAATTTGAGGAGCATTGGGATTATGCCTTTCATCAATTTCTTGTAGATTTCAGCTGAATCTATCAAAACATAGACTTTTGTTGTCTGTCTTTGATTCAGTGAGAGTAAAGATTTTTTTTTGTTTTCTTTCTTTCTTTTTTTTTTTTTTTTTTTTTTTTGCAGAACTGGGGATTGAACTCAGCCCCTTGTGCTTGCCAGGCAAGTGCTTATTCTACTGAGCCTTCTCCCCATCAAGATTCTCAAAATATCTATTGATGATCTTCTGAATTTCCACAGGGTCTGTGGTAATTTCACCCTTTTCATTCCTTATTGCTTGAATTTGAGAGTGTTTTTTCCTGTTTTTCATGAGATTAGCTAAGGGCTTATCAATTTTATTTAGCCTTTCAAAGAACCAGCTTTTTGATTCAGTAATTCTTTGAACTGTGTTCTTCATCTCAAGTGAATTAATTTCTTCTCTAATCTTCATAATTTCCTCCCGTCTTTGGGCTTTAGGTTTCATTTGCTCCTCTTTTTCTAGACATTTGAGGTGAAGTATTAGGCTATTTATTTGTTCCTGTTCTGTTTTCCTAATGTGTGAATTCACAGCTATAAATTTCCCTCTAAGAACTGCTTTCATCACATCCCATAAATTATGATAAGTTGTGCTTGAATTTTCAATGAATTATAGATATTGTTTAATTTCATTTGTAACCCATTTATTGCTGAGTAGGGTGTTGTTTACTGTTCATGTATTTATGGGATTTTTCTGGTTATTTTGTCATTTACTTCAAGTTTCATTGCACTGTGATCAGATAATATGAATGGGATTATTTCTGTTTTCTTGCATAGACTTAAGTGTAACCTATGGACTAGTGTGTGATCTATTTTAGAAAATGTCCCATGTGCAGCTGAAAAACAATATGTATTCAGATATAGTTGGGTGGAATACTCTGTATATGTCCACTAAGTCCATTTGTTCTAAGCTCTGGTTCAGTTCTGCCACTTCTTTGCTAGTTTTCTGTCTGCTTAGCTATCTTTTTGAGATGAGGGAGTGTTAAGCTCTCTGTTAAGACTGTGGTATTGGATATTAGATTTTTCATATCCATCAAGATTTGTCCTATATAGTTGGATGTTCCCGTGTTTGGTGCATACATATTTATGATTGTTACCACTTCCTCTTGTATTTTTCCCCTAACCAGTATATAGTGGCCTTCTTTATTTCATTTGATCATTCTTGGTTTGAAGTTGAGACTGTTTGCAAACAGAATTGCTCCCCCCACTTTTTTCTGAGGTGCTGGGGCATATAGTATTGTTTTCCATCCTTTGATTGTCAACCTGTGAATGTCTTTATGAGTTAAGTGTGTTTCTTATATATAGCAGATTGCTGGATTTTGCTTTCTAATCCATTCTGCCAGTCTAGTTCTTTTAATTGGTGAATTGAGTTCATTTACATTAATAGTTATAATTGAGACATATTGACTTATGGTTGACATGTTGTTTACCTCTTTTTCTCCTGTGTTTAATTGTTTGCCATATTTGGTGGGTTCTTTCTGTTCTCGTTCGTGGAGTTCTGGTTATTTTGGTCCCTCTCTAGAATATCTTTTAGTATTCTGTGTAGGGTTGGCTTTAACATCAGGAAATTCCTTAGTTGTTCTTTGTCATGGAAGTATTTCACTCCTCCATCAAACCTGAAAGAGAGTTTTGTAGGGTATAGCAGTCTAGGGTGGAATTTTTTTTCTTGGAGGACTTGAAATACTTTACTCCATGCTCTTCTTGACTTCATGGTTTGTGAAGAAAAATCTGCCATTTTTCTGATGGGTTTTCACTTAAATATGATCTGTTTCTTTTCTCGTGAAGCTTTTAGGATTTTGTTCTTGCGTTGGATTTCTGAGATTTTAATTATTATATGTCTGGGTGTTTTAATTGAGTTGATGTTATTTGGAGTTTTAGATGCTTTGGTTACCTGAATGTCAGATTGTTTCCTCATATTTGGGAAGTTTTCTGCAATTACTTCTGCCTGTATTCTTTTTATATCATTTATATTGACTCCTTCTTTGTCATTGATATCTTACGTTGTTCATCTTTGCATCATCTTGCAGATGTTGAATTATTTTTTCCTGCATCCTAGGTGTTTTTAAGAGACCTTTTCTTATCTTTTCACTAGTTGCAATGGTGTTTTCAAGGTCTGAAAGTCTATTTTCACTTTCATTCAAATGGTTTTGCCAGCTTGTGATTGAGGTTTTTACTTTCCTGTATATCACTTAAATCTGCTTCATGCATTCTATTTCTTTCCTATATTGCTCATTCAAGGATTCCATCTTTTTTATTCTCCTCCATTTTTTATCAGTGTATTCTTTAGAAGAACTTAGTAATTCTTACATTATAGTTATCATTTCTTTTTCTTACATCAGAGATTATTTCTGATTTGATTTTCTCTGTACATTTCTGCAGTTGTTTCTTCACTTCAGACACTATTATTTCACTGACTTCAGGTGTGTGATTCCCAATTTCCTCTGTGTTAGTGTCTCCCACATTTGTTCTGGGTGAGCTCAGAGGCTGAGATTGTATTTTGCTTCTTCTCTTTGATATTTTGTATAACACTGTCCTCTGACTTTTGATGTAGAGCTTTGGTGCAGTTATTACTTTAGCATCTACCAAAATTCTTATGCAAGAGAGATTATGTGGTTAAGGCAGTTACAGTTTTGTATTTACAGAACTACAATTAGGAACACTAATAATGGGTAGTGATACTTAGCAGTTGACAAACTTTTATAACTAATGGGTTTGTATTTTAATCCATAAGAGCAAACTATGTCTGTGTAGCTAAGCAGATATTAAATTGGGAATTTGTATTTAAATTAGTTTCCTTAACTTCTGTCTGATCATCTCCCCTTGATGTACATGGGGTCTTCCAGACTGACTAGTTTACTCTGGTTACCTGTTGCACCTTCTGTTGATCAAGAGAAAAAGAGAGGATTCTCTCATAGATCTGTGCCTCACAAAGTGTCTCAACTTACCAGGTCTGGATCTACCAAGCTGGATCTCCTCCAAATGTGTCTGCTTTGGGTCTGGCTGCTGTGTTCGGCTTTTTCCTGCTGTAGCACACCAGGCCTGGGCTCTGACTAGAAAGGGATCTGGCGAGGATACTCAGAAGGTCTCACACACAAGCCCTGCCTGGGCTCTGGCTGGGGAAAAAAAAAACCTAAAATCTTGTAAGTCAGTAAATACCAGGACAGATTTAACAAAATTCAGCGTTTGTTCTAAATTCTAAGTCTAAAGTAAAGGAGCGTTTCTCAACTGCCCCTCAAAGGTTACAACTCTTTCAAGTTCTATGATGATATATTTAATACAGATTTTCCAGAGTTATTCCTTTAAAAAAAATAACAAATTTTCCTCTTTTAACACTTGTATTTAATATAGTTATACTATTGGCAATCCGTGTGTTAGCATTAACAGTATTATTCAAGCAGGGAAAAAAACAAGAGAAAATACAGAATGAAGATACAAATGAATCATTTGCAAATGGTATCTACAAAGACAAAGGCAAAAAGAAGAAAAGACAAAAGGAAGGAGAAAGAGAGTAGAGAGAGAGAGGAAGGAAGGAAGGAAGGAAGGAAGGAAGGAAGGAAGGAAGGAAGGAAGGAGAAAATGCAAGCCTACTGGGACTGTTCTCAAAAGCAGTAACCACCAAGGCTCCACGCTGCGAACTAAACCCACTCACTTAACTGCATCTCTTCATGAAATGATACCTGACTGTAATAATTTACAAGCAGAATTAATTTCACTGATAATAGAGGTCAATGTATTTAAATGATAGAATATTCATTTAATTTTGGTCATTAGGGTTTGAGCGGGTTTTTTAACAGCACAATAAAAAAAGACATGAGTAGCCATAGCCGTAGATTGTATTTCTGATGGGGAGCCTTAATTACAGTGAATGTCAATATCATGCCTGTTATATGTAACAAATTAATGCTAATAATAAATGGCATTTATTGCTTGGTGTGTGGCAAGCATCTTTATACAAATGGCTTTAGCTGTTATTTTCCATCATTTGTGCTCTATTTTTCTAGTCCCTTGAGATAGATTCAATTCAAGTCCCCGCTTTATAGAAAAGGAAATTGAGGATAAGAGAGGTCAAGTAATTTGTCTGTGGTTATTAATAAGTGGTATCTGACTGCTTTCAGTGACCCCATTCACTACTTCATAAAAAGTGAAAACCCCTGAAGCTTATTGAAAAGAGTGGAGAGGGCTGGAGAGATGGCTCAGTGGTCTAAAGCACCTACTTAGAACAAGCTTAGCAAAGCATCAGGGACCGCGGTTCAATCCCCCAGCACCACATGCCAGCCAGCCCCGCCCCCTGGTGGGCTGAGCTGGCCACACACACACACCACACACACTCACTGTCTCTCTCTCTCTCTCTCTCTCTCTCTCTCTCTCTCTCTCTCTCTCTCTCTCAAATAAATAAAAAAAAACAATTAAAAAAAATTAAAAAAAAAAAAAGAAAAGAGTGGAGAAAAGTAGCTACACACTTTTCCCCAAAAAGATAACATTGGTGAATACTTTGAACTAGATTTTTAAATGCTTCAAAGTAGTGATCACTATATGGTTGTGGGGTTGCATTTTTTTACCCTAACCACAAATGGTAGATTCGATTAAAATTTAAAAAGAAGTAATTTGTTCACAGACAATCATGATGTGTGTTTCTGCCAAGTATTTAAACTTCTTCAGCACTAATCTCAGTTCTGATCCAAAGTGCCCAACACTTCTAACCTGGCTTCACTTTATGTGGGCAGGAGGTGGTGGCCTCAGTAGGCTGTGTGTGACTCTCTGTGAGGGCCTGGGGTGTCCCCCCAACTCTAAGGGCTGTTCCAACCTATAATACACCTCCATACATCTACCATTCCCCTGAATCAGAGTGCTTCCTTGCAATGATTAATATTTTCTTTTTTGTTGTTTTCTTAATTTTTATGAATCTGGTCCTGCTCCCATTTACAATTGAGCTATTTCCCTGGCTTACTTTATACTTCATGTAATGAACTCTATCTAGTTCTATGCACTTTGTGGCAAATATTCTCACATTTTCATGCATTCATCTGCTTATAGACATTAAGGTTAATCCCATATCCTAGCTGTTATGAATACTGCTACAATAAAGATAGGGCTGTATCTATGTTAATTTCATTTTCTGGGGCATATATAAGTACTAGTAGTGCTAGATCACATGGTGAGGATATTTAAATAGTTTTTTTAAAATCTCCATAATGTTTTTTATAATCATGTTCTCACGAACAGAATATAAGCATTTCTTTTTCTTCATAGCCTTAAAAGTATAAGATTTTGATCAATGTTGTATGCCTGTATCTTTTTTTTTTAATTTTTTTTATTTATTATTTGAGAGAGAGAGAGAGAGAGAGAGAGAGAGAGAGTGGTGTGTGTGTGGCCAGCTCAGCCCACCAGGGGGCGGGGCCGGCTGGCATGTGGTGCTGGGGGATTGAACCGCGGTCCCTGATGCCCTGCCAAGCTTGTTCTAAGTAGGTGCTTTAGACCACTGAGCCATCTCTCCAGCCCCATGCCTGTATCTTGTAACCTGAGAAACTACTTTAAAGATAACAATATGAAATATAATGACTATTGTTAATTTCCTATCATCCTGTTTTGAAATTCAATATCTGTTTTTTTTTTTT
>NW_004524588.1:9768248-9774449 GCF_000260255.1 Octodon degus
AGCGGGAGAGGTGTGAGGTTCGAACTCCAGCAACCTGAGGCTGACAGCTTTGTGGAAGCAGCCACTTAAAGGCCTGAGCTAGGGCCAGGCCCCCCTGTTTAAATCTTTAGTCCATTTTCTAGCATCTAAACTCACTCAGTGGTTCATCCTAGTGCCCCTAAACCCCCCGCCACAAGCCCCTCGAGGCTGCTAGAATCCAGAGGTGAATTGTGTGGTATGGATCCTTCAGACGGGTAGGATCCACGACTCATCTGATTCTTTGTCCTCTCAAGTTGAACGGGATTCCTGTCATTCTGCACTGATGATAACCCCAACGTGGAACAAAACTTAGTCTTCCAAACTCCAACCTCAAAGACGATTCTCACCATCATTCTGTTTGTAGTTGTCCATTTGCTTCTCCAGGACCCCTGGGGAGAGGAAAGTCTCTCCTGCGATGGTCTACGTGACGCGTGTAACTGATACAAAAGACTTGATCTTCAGGTCCGTTAGTGCCCTGCAGCACAGGTCACAGATGCTTAATAACCACTTTATTGTAGTTCATGAGTCTCTAAATCAAGACTTCAGATACAGCCAGGCATGGTGGTGCATACCTGTACTCCCAGCACCAGGATAGCTGAAGCAGGAGGATTACTGCAAGTTTGAGGCTAGCCTAGGCTACACAGTGAGGTCAGGTCAGCCTGACCTACACAGGAAAACTCTGTCTCAAAAAAAATAAAAGAAAGAAAGAAAAGAAAAAGACCTTGAGCAGATCTCCATACGTGATTCTTCTGCTCCATGTGGTGCTGACGGAGGTCATCTCTTAATAGTCCCAGACTATGTAGCTTCCCTAACACATCCAGAATTTTGTCAAAGATGAATAAGTCAAACTAGTGGAGATCTCCTGCCGGAACACCTAAAATGGCTTCTGCAGCAGGGAAGTCCTGAGTCCTCTGTGGTGCCTCATGAAGCTCAGAGACTGTTTGGAGAAAGAAAATAAAGCTGACATATTCTTAGACTTAGTCAGGAGATTGCCACCGTGCCACTTCTGCCTTCTTCTATTTATAAGAGTGGGCACATGCCTCTGCCAGATTCAAACTGAAGGAAAAATATACTTGCAGGTCTTCTGCTACTGAAAACTACTGAGAACGTATTTATCCTGGGGCCCAGGTACTAGACTAACAACTCCATACTGCCTCACCAGTGACTGGGTGTGGGTAGAGCCCATTCCTGGAAGACATAGGGTATGTCTGTCAGCCACCTTGCTTGCAGGGACTCTTCCACTCTTTTCCCAGCCTTTCCTGGATAAGCAACCCAAGATGCCTCCACTCTTCCCTCTCCGCACTTGGGGTCAGACGTGCACCCACTCTGCTGGCCTTCCTTGCTCTCTTTGGTATTGTCTGTTTCCCATTATGTAAGCATTGCCTCTAATAAAATCTATTCATATTTGATGCACTCTTATTGTCTGGGACTCACATTAATGTAATATTTTCCTTTCCAGAAGGAAAGGAATCAAAGGCCTTGTGGCTATCTTGAATCCCCACATCATTTCCTCTTCCCTATTCTGCCCTTGCAGCCTTCTCAAAGAATCTGGCTTCACCTGAATTGCACAGTCTCTTCCCTGGGTTCTCACCCCAGCCCTTCACCAGCTGCAGCTCATAGGCCCCTACAGGCACTCTTGAGTTGGACAATGTTCAGCTGGGTGAGGCAAACGTGATGTCTCTCCAGAGAATGTTAATTAAAAGGCAAAAGACGTCTGTCCCTTAGCTGCAAGGAGGTGAGCTGCCAGAAAGGGAGCCCCAGCAACCTGGGTCAGCAACACAATAAGCCAAACTTATTGAGGAGCAGAAACCAAAAGCCTCACAAAAGAATCAGACTTGGAGAGAAGAAAATAGAGCCTGCACACACAAAGAAGCTGAGAAGACAGGCAGTATAGAACTCTTGAAGCCGGTAAAGGATGTTCCAGAACTTTCCAACTGATTGCTAGTTACCAGGAGGACCATTCAGTAAAAAACATTTCATACAAGGTATTTTGCGATATCTGCTATGGCTTGAATTTGTCCCTGTCCCACCCAAGAATCACACATTGAATTCTTAATCTCTAGAATCCCTCAGGTCGTGATATCAGTTGGAAATAATGTCTTTGCAGATGTAATTTAGAGTACAGCAGGCCCCTAATCTAATATATTGACACCCTTACTAAAAAGAGGATGTCTGGGGACAAGCACACACACAGTAAGAAGGCCACATAAAGAAGAGGCAGAGGTGGGCAACACTTCTGTGTACCAAGCAATGCCAGGAATGCCAGAAAATCAGCAAAAGCTACAGCAGAGGCAACGAATATGCCCCTCACAAACATTAGACACAGCCAACCCCAGGAACACCCCAGTCTTGGACTTGAACCTTCCTGAACATCGAAGATAATTAATTCATATTACTTAAGCCAGGCAGTTTGTCATACTTTATTATGGCCGCCTTAAGACACTAATACAGCCTCTGTAATTCCACTTCCATGTGACCCATTTGAGTGGGTTTCTATTCCTTGAAAAATCAATAGTAAGAATCAAAACACCTGAATGATACCTGCTGCGCTCTCAGTTATAGTGGAGCCAGGATTTTTCCTAGAAAACCAGTTTTAATCTCCTCCAGGACAAAGATCAATGAATGAGCAAAGTTTAAAGGTTCTTTTCTAAATGGCATGATCAAAATAGTTTCAGCCTGAAAAACATTAAAGGCAGATAAAACTAAGATCCTTCCTTGGCAAAATACACTCTCGATAAAGCAACCTTCTGGGCACATCTCTGAGCAACGCTAGTTTCTCACGTCCTATCATGATAAACTGTTAGTCAAACCCATAGCAAAGCAAACATTTCTACATGGATTACTATTTACGACCTAGTCAAAAATTAGAGAAGGGAAAAAGACATATTTAGGCATATGTACAGGATAGCTCTGACAATTGTACTTCAGATTTCTGCTGGTCCATTAAAAGGAGCAGTTAATGCTTTTTTTTTTTTTCCTTTGCAACTTTTTATAACTTTTTTTGACCAATTTTGTACTCTTATATCTGGTACTCTGAACAACTAATTTGAAGACAACAATATGCAATTTAATAACCATTGTTGGATTCTTACTATTTTGTTTAGTGAACTTCTGTGTAATTTCTAATGGGTTTTGGTTTTTTACTATTTTTTATTCTCTTTAAAAAATTTAGAAAATAGGTTCCCTCCCAAAATCTCTTAGTTTTATAAAAGTGAAGTAGATATCCTTTTTTTAGCAATAATCAGGTGGGAAAGTCATTCTGTTCTCATATTAATATATATATTCATATGTGAATATATATGTATGTATAGATATAGATATAGATCTTTTATCTATATGCATCTCATATATAGCTATATATATGAACAATGTGTCTTGCATACCAAGTGTATGCTTTTAGTCTATAAGTGAAAAAAATCAGGCTTATACATGTAAACATGGTATTGTCTCCCTAGTGTAAGAAACTGAAAAGTAAATAAGATACAAAAGGTACAATAGAGACTGTGAAAGGGAAACAAACTGCTCAAGAGGATAGAACAGAGAGGATGGGGAAAGGGAAAAAAGAATACACACACACAAGATAATTAAGATAATGGTACTACTACTTTCTATTAGTTCTCTGAAAGGAACAGTTAGTGTTTCTATTGTTTGATCAATTTTGCATTCCTATATCTTGTAATCTGAGCAACTACTTTGAAGATAACAATATATAATATAATAAACATTGCTAATTTCCTATCATCTCTTTTTGAAATTCTCTATTATTTTTTGTTTTTATAGTCTTTAAAATTTTTGAAAATTAAATTTAAGAAATTAAAACCCAAAAGCATGCTAAAAAAAAAAATAAAAATATAAATTTAAAAGAGAGGGAGCCAGAGAAGGAATTAGCAATAAGCAAAACCTAACTACATGCTGGCAATTTCTACCTCTTACCTGGAAGGAACCATGAATCACTGTAAATCCCTCAGAAGCACAATGATTCAGAATATCTACAGTCATAAATTATCTACTATTGTTCCTTGTTTAGTGGGTATGGAGTAGCCATATATAAAACCTGACTACTTCTTAAAATATTGGCCTGAGAGTTCCAGACTTCCAAGCAAATGACAGATTTGTATAGAATCCACTACGAATTATTGTGCTATAGTTTAGAGATGCTAATAAATTGCTCTTTACACATAGAATACTCTAAACTCAGGCCTCAGTAGGAGATTATTCTATTTTTATTTTAAATATGATAATTTGGTTTCAGGATAAGTCTTCCTAGGCTCTGGCCTTTGTAATGGAGTTTAATATTACATGTTTGCTAAAGGCCAGGGTTTATAAAATTCATCATTTCATGTAAACAATTGTAAGCCTTTTGATTTTCTCTCCAGAAAGAAAAATTCTTTAACTTAGAAATAGGAATGTAGATATTTGAAAACCTCAGGGAAATTTCCCCGAGTGCTCTGACTTCCAAAAAGGCCTTGTCTCTCCCCATTTCTTTTGTATATTGGCTGTTATTCATCAGACACATTAATATTATCTTCTTTTCTTCTTTTCATTTTTGATTATCTTTTTTTTTCTGAGATAGGGTCTTGGACTTGCTATGTAGTCTAGGGTGACGTTGAATGCATAACTTTTGAATGCCCTCCCTAGCAATGGGATTACAGATGTGCTTATCTTTAATTGAAAAAAATGCAGATATTTAGCTGAGTGTTGTGGTAAGGGCATTTAGGGGCTGAGGCAAAAGGACCAGAAGTTTGAGTTCAGCAGGCAACTTAGTGACTTCATAAATCCTGTCTCAAAACTTCTAATTATCTTTAAAAGAACTGGGGCTATAGCTCATTCAATTCCCAGTACAACAAACCGGCATAAAGAAACTGACAAATTGAATGTACATATTTATTATGCACAACATATTTTGAAATATACATGCTCACTTATTTTCATATTATCCTTCTAATTTATCTGTCTTTTTAACTTCACTCAACAGTGTTTTATACGTTTCAATCTCTTGTTAAATTTATCCTTAAGAATTTTACATTTTCATATTATTATGAACTGAGCTTTTATCTCACTTTCTGACTGTCTTTTCTAGTATAGAAATCAAAACTTGGTAAATAATAGCTTTTCTAAATCCACTTGATTGTTCTATTAGTTATTTTGCAGATTTCTCAGCATTTTCTCCATCAATACAATGTTACCTAAGAAGTAAAGGTTTTGATGCTTTTCTTTGATATGAAAGATATACTGATAACTGGACCAGATTCTTCCTTGCTTTGTTCCTAACCGTGGAGAGATGAGGGGGAGAACCATTTAGTCTTTCACAGTTAAATGTTTGCTACAAGCATTTGTAGATTTTTATTTTTCCAAAACAAAAAATTGAGCTCTGATTGCCCTTCCGTCCTCAATCACTGCACTTCCTAAATCTTTTAAATGGCTGCCTACACCATGCAATTTCCGGTTCCACTCGGGACCCCATTTCCTGCCATTTTCCCCACCATCAGTCTTCCCCACTGCCCGTCAGCCACACTGACAAACCCTACCCTCCTGTCCCTGTCTCCACCTTTGCATAATTTGCTCCTGCTGCCTAGCATGCTCTTCCCAGAGAGTCACAGGGCTCTCTCCTACTGGTCTCTCTCAGATTTCACCAAGTTAGCAAGCTCTTTCCTGACCACATCCCTACCTGATGTTTGCTAAGTATTCCCTGCTCCTTCCTACTACCTGGCTTTTCTTCATAGACTGCATTATCACCCATCTGACACAGGAGATACTGCTTTCTTTATCATTTTATGTATCTTTTTCTTCTAGAATGTAAGACCCTTAAGGGCCAGGGTACTGTGTTTTAAAATTATTGAGGGAACAACACAGAACCACTTGGCTGGACCACCGAGAGTAGGAAGTGGAGCCAAGTCAGTTATGTTCAGAGAGGACCCAGGCCGCGGGATCCTGAACAGACCCAGAGCGCAGGCCCGGCGAGTGAGTGAGAACACCGGGCCCGCTGGATCCTGAATAGACCCAGAGCACAGGCCTGGCAAGTGAATGAGATGACCCGGGGCCGAGGAATCCTCAACAGACCCAGAGCAAAGGCCTGGCGAGTGACTGAGAGGACCCGGGCCGCGGGATCCTGAACAGACCCAGAGCGCAGGCCTGGTGAGTGAATGAGACGGCCCGGGGCCCGGGGATCCTCATTTGACCCAG
>NW_004524588.1:9776420-9786306 GCF_000260255.1 Octodon degus
AAAAAAATAATAATAATTTAAGAAAAAATTATTGAATGGAAAAATATTTTTGTATAGTTAATATAAATGGTGGTTCACCATGTTTGATAAGGACAATGGTAAACAAAGTCATCACCATCAGCAAAAGAATTCAGAGGGTACCTAAAAGCTACATTAGATCCTACTACCATCTTCTTAATAGTCTAGTACAAGGATCCGGGTTTGGTAATTTAAGAAGGAAATAAAATCAGCTTCTAGGATGTAATTATCCATGGCATGATTGGCATAACTACGCCCATGGAAGACATCTCAATTAGCATCTTAGAAAGCAATTTTTCTTATCATAATAATGCAGAAGCACTATCCTAAACTTTGTCAACCTCAGATTACTTCCTAACAGACCAATGACAGTGGCTTTATAAGCACAGTTGATTAAAAATTATACATTACATTTTCATGGTAGAACTATGTGTGGCCCCCTCTGTCAAATATTTAACAATTTGCTTTCCTTCACAAGTTCTAGACCTTCTGCATTTCATCTAGATGGATGTAGAGCATACATTTAAAGCTATATTTTAAAAGGTGAACTAGTATTAGTATGCTCCTAGTTTATTAGTTGATCAGCGGTGACTTTTAAACTATTATTGGAATATCATGAGGACCCCAAAAATCTTGAAACTAGAAAAAATAACATTCCCTGTAATGGAATACATATATAGCAAAAAGGATTAGTCAGTTATGGAAACAGAGAAAACAGAAGGTTATAAGAGTCAACATCAGAGGAGAAACCTTCAGGTTAGTGACTTATCTCTTTGCTGCAGAATTATATTTAATCTGCTCATCTGAGGAAGGAATGCATGAAGCAATCCTCATGTTTATTTGATCAAGTATTGAATACTAGGTACTAGAAATTACTGATTAAATGCTGTGCAAGAGATAATAAGCAGGGCCAACCAAATAGCTCAGGGGATTAAAGTGCCTGCAAGCATGGGCAGGGGCCAGAAATTTGATCTCCAGGCCTGCCATGCCAGACCCACCCACAGGGCGCACTGAGACAATTGATTGGGTGCGGTGGCGCACACCTGAAATCCCAGCACTTGGGAGGCTGTAAACAGACGGACCACTACAAGTCCAATCTAGTAGTGAGACCCTGAATGCCCTGTAGACCCTTCCCTAAAATACAAAAAAAAAAAAAAAAAAGAAAAGAAAGAAAAAGAAATAACAAGCTACCAAAAAAATGAAAGCAGTCTTGTCCATTGATAATAATTTCCTCCTTTCTCTTTTATTTCTTCCTCACATAAATCTATAGGATTTTCTTGTCATGGCCATCCCATGGGAATCAAGGCGTAGGCCAGTATCACCTGTATCCTAAACAGACATTCTGAAGAGGCTTGAAAAAGATATATGAAACCTCTTGCTCCACTGTATAAGGTGCCCACTTTTCTAGTACATCTTGGATTTTATAAAAATGTGACTTAGTATAATACCATGTTTTATATCACTTAAATGAATTGAATGTATGAAGTCATTCCCATGTATGGTGGTGACCTGCCTTTGAGTCCCTGGTTTTATTTCTGCTCCTGGTTACTGTATGACCTAACTCTCGGAAGAAATGGCATTTTCTTCAAGCAGAACTTGACACTCACTAGGCACATTGAAAATACATGAAATGTCCTCTATTCAGAACTTTATTTAAAGCAATCAACTTACTACTCACTCTTTATTGGCAGCCTCTGCAACAACTTTCCCAATCTGCCTAGCATATTATCTCATGGGAAGGTGTGTGACACATTTCATCCACTTTAATAGTTGAATGACCTTGTCAGTTTGAGTAAGAAATACCCAGCTAAATTGGATCACATAGTTTTGAGTGTGAAAGATGCCCTGCTCTGGAAGGATTATCTCCAGAGTGCTATGAAGGGGAACTAAAAGGAAGGCCTGCTTCTGTCTTCTTTGGAGGACTCATCTTCACTTTCACCTTGGATGGTATCTCCCAGCTCCCAGTGTGGACTCTTCAACTGGCAGCACCAACCCTTCAGCCTTCCATCATGGACCCACAGGCTTCCGGATATGGGCTCATACAGGACACTGCAAGGAGCTCCAGGTCTTTGACTGGACCCTTCAGATCCCAGCACATAGATGGAACTTCTGCACCTTTCCACACCCAGCTCCGTGCTCAGCCATTGGGCAGCCACTGTAAGCCAATCTTGTATCACATCTTTTTCTCTAGCAAGCACTGATGGATACATGCACGATGACCACTAAAATGCATATAAATCACCCTTTGAGAAGGGATAGTGTGTTCACCAGAAACTGTATCTTGTATTCCATTCTTTGTGATTTTCTTTAAGGGTTGAATTAGGAAATATCAATGCTTAATTAACTTTGTGGAAATTTAATATATACCCTGATGACCACAGACATAGCTCCAAACCTAAAGCAACAACAAACACATTCTAAAATGATTACAAAAATGTTTCCTCTTTAGGTATATAAAAACCATATTTTTATGAATATTCTCTAGACATGATATTAAAACCTAGAGAATATTCTTTCATGTCCCTTCAGAAGAAAGTAAGTGGAAAAAAAAACTAATTAAGAATAGTTCTTAGCTAGCTCTGGGCTCTAATTTCAATGCAAAGCACAAATGATAGTCACTTATTCATGTATGATTGAAGATTTATCTCATGCTGATTTTAACAGAAGCAATTCTCATGAAGAATGAAGATACAGCTGAAAAGAGTATTTTAGGAAAATTTGAAAAATACACGTCCTGGTAGCAGGAAGGAAAATATAATTTATATGAAAGCATACTTTGAACACTTCTAACTTTTTTTTAGTAGAAAGCAAATGGACAAATAATAACTAAGCTGACAGCTCAGCATCATTTCTCTAAGAGCAAAATGAACATGAATATATTATTTCTCCACCACAAAAATTGATTAAGTGATTTTATTTTTATTCATGTATCTGTATTTATGCCTTTTTCTTCTTTCTACAAAGAAATTGAAAGATGATGAAGCTGCTATAGGTAATTATAGAATATTAAAGTATTTTAGCTTTAAGATTGGAGTTTGTTCATGTTTATTACACAAAATTAACCTACATCAAAATTAAATTAGATTCCAATTATACTCTAAATCTTAGTACCTAAAATGCTGATTTTTATCCAGCCCAAAGATAACATAAACTCTCCGTAAAAAATACTTTCAATTTATGGAAGAGTCTTAATTTTATTTTAAAGCTGCATAATCAGATTATGGCTATCATCATTCATGCCTTTGATGATTCTTATTTACATGAGTGCATTCTCACATATACTTTTACAGATTTACTACTTTGTCCTTTGCTCTCTGTTCAGGTCTTGTTTATCAATCCATTTCACCTAAGCTAATCAATGTGAATTTGACTACAGAGAAAGACAACACCTCTAGGACACTGTGCAAATCCTTCAGCCTTGGGTTTTTGTTTGTTTGTTTGTTTTGTACTTTAGGGAAGGGTCCACAGGGTGTTCAGAGTCTCACTACTAGATCAGACTTGTAGCGATTCTCCTGTTTACAGCCTTCCAAAATGCTGGGATTACAGGCCCGCACCACCATGCCCAGGCTCAATTGCCTTCTCAGCATGCCCCGGGGGCAGGGCCAGCATGGCAGGCCCAGAGACCAAAACCCCTAGCTCCTGTGCCTGCTTGCAGGTGCTTTAATCCACTGAGCTACTTGACCGGCCCCAGCCTTGGGTTTAGCATAGTAGTTATTTAGTTAAAGCTAGAGAAATACCTGGCAATTTGGGACACCTGAAACAGAATCAGAATCTTAATTCCACCTCATTTTGTGTCCATGCAGTGACTATGGAGCCAAAAATTAATCTAAAGATTTTGTGTCCATTATTCATACCCAGTTAGTGTTCCGCTGTTATGCCCAGAAGAAGGAGATTAATGCCTGTAAGTACCAAGGTTAAATTTATTTTGGGCACACCATAATATGCTTCTGCATTGTAGACTGCTGCCATGGTATGAATTCTTAATGTCTTCATAGCATTAACTTTGCATTCCATCACAATTTAAAATATTAGTGTTTATGTTGTATTAGTATGTAGAACCAAAAAGACCCCCGTCTAATCATACTTCAAATTCTGATTGAAAAACATGATTATATATTAATTTTAAAATAATTTCAAGTGCACAGTAACTTTTCCCTGTCTCAGTAGCTTGGACAAGGGGGGGAGGAAATGCAAAACATTGTCACTTTCACTTCTAATCTCTCTCTATTTTCAAATAACCTTAGCATAACACAGCTTTAGCTCATTAACTGTAGATATCCATCACTTTTCAAATTAGGTATGCTTCACTGAATTTTGCCGCAATGTGAATTTACACAGAATAAGTCCTGGATTTTTTCAGTGACCTCCCCAATAGAATAGAAAATAGAATAGATAGCATTGAAAAGTTTCCTCTGTAAATTTTAGGCACGAAGTAGGTTAAAGGGACAGGAAGAGGACAACATCAGGAGGCTCCCTCAGGGTGGAGCAGCAACTGGCAGCTTCAGTTGTCCTCAGCCTGAGCAGCAGCTGCAGGCCTGATGCCCAGTGCAGAGGACAGCAGCATCTCAGAAGATGCTGTGTCCTCAGTCAAAAACCTCCACTTATGCTCCATGGCTCCCTCCTGTCTCCCTAAGTACACAGACAGGCTGACATCTTAGTGCACAGTTCTTCATTTCTAAATCCTGAAATCCCAGAAGTCTCACTGGCCAAAAGTTTTTTTGGCAACAAAACTGATCTGGCCTGAAACATTTGGCTACAAAGCTAATCTGAACTGGTATGAGGCTATTTATAGACTTCATTAATTCCACCTTAGGTGAATATTCATGTTTCTCTGCCAAAATATGAATCTGTTTGATTACAAGGAGCTCAGACCTTGCTGGGTCTGTTTATATAATACATGATATTTGCACTCCACTGCCTTCTAAATTCTGATATGCAAAATACATCTGGCACCAAGGGACTTGGTTAAAGGATAGGAAAACAATGTCTATCAAAATATATGGACATGAATTTAAGTTCTTGATCTGCTCCTAGTTACCAGTTACATGACTTTGGATAGATTGCTTAATGTCCCTGGACCTGGTTCTTCATCTATGAACATGGAGGTACTCACTAGACTACAAATGCTTTGGTGGCACTTGGCTAACTCATAAATTCTTTTTCCAGCATTGCCTTTCCTTAAACAGTCACCCTTTCTCCTTACTCTCATTAACTAACGTTAATAATACATGGAGGACCCAACATTCACCATCTATTAAATACTCCACATATTTTTTCCTAGATATACACACACCTAACAAAACCAGACCCTAACAGCATACTTACGTATCACAACCTAATATGATCCTCAAAGACAAGAAACATGACTTTACCTTCTTTGGAAAGACCTGCATCTGTTAGACGGGAAAAATATTCCAAATTGCAAATAGGACTCTGGTGTAGATAAAAAGGAGATGGAGCCAGGCAAGTTGGTGCATGCTGTAACCCCAGCTAGCTGGGGAACGGAGTACTGAAGCAGAAGGACTGCAAGTTCGATGATAGCCTGGATAGCCTCTGTCTCAAAAGAAAAATTTTAAAAGGGGATGAGAGTTGAACCCAGTAGAGTGCTTGCTCAACATCTATGGGCCCTTGGTATTAAAGCAAAAGGAAGCGGGGAATGCCACAGAATGCCAAATGAAAAGACTATACCCACCGGCATCAGTACAGGCTAGTTCCTTAACACTTTCGGATTGTTAGGTCTCTTCTACGGTACATTCAGCCTAACTCCCCTCTTCCATTCCTTCCTTGTAGACGGGGAAGTGGGCCTTGTGACACTCAAGAAAAAGAAACCTGTGACACTAGGCAGGAAAGAAAAAGATGGTCAGGAAGATGTTTCTATAACTGACTATAAAAACACTCGGTATCTATAAAATTCCAT
This sequence comes from Octodon degus, assembly GCF_000260255.1. Lineage (NCBI taxonomy): Eukaryota > Metazoa > Chordata > Mammalia > Rodentia > Octodontidae > Octodon > Octodon degus. The sequence goes on from NW_004524588.1 coordinate 9,782,356, forward strand.
GTTTTTGGATGAGAAAATAAAGCAATATGGATCTTCTTGGGGTTTGAGGTTGAAACCAGTTCTTCGAGCTACTGACTGATGGCTTCACCACACTCCAGTAGGATGATGTGCAGTAAATCCTCCTCACATGTCAATAGAATGTGTTAAGTAGAAAAGAATGCTATGAAAAATCAGAAACTGGGTGTTGGAAAAGACGTGAGAGATGAATATCCTGAAAATGTGAAGCGCAGAGCAATTTAGTGACTTGATTAAATTTATACAGCTGGTATAAAGCAGAGCCAGAAGGACTCAAATCTGTATCTATTAATAAAATTGTATTAATAATACTTGTAAAAATTCCTATATTAATAATAAGTATCCTTAGACAAGGAATAATAAATATTCTGCAGAAAAAGCATGAGAGTGGGGAACTTGGTGACCTAAATCCAGCCGTGACTCTGTCACTAACTTAGGTAAAACAAAACAGAATCTAAGACGCTTTCTTTTTTTTTTTTTTCCTCCAAGTTTTGTGTATTTATTTATTTCTATATATTTTTAGTTGAGGGCATAAAGGGTCTAACTAAACAGATCAGACTTGTAGCAATCCTCCTGTTTTTCAGCCTCCCAAGCACTAGGACTACAGATGCGCTCCACTACGCCCATTCTCAACTGCCATCTTAGCATGTCCCCAGGGTGGGGCCAGCTAGGCATGTCAGGGATTGAACCTGGTTCCTGCGGCTGCCTAAGCAGGCACTTTAATCTACCGAGCTACTTGGCTGGCTCTCATCTTTTATTTTTTTTTGTCTGTTTTTTTTTTTTTTTAGACAGGGTCTGGCATTGTAGGCCAGTCTGGTCTCAAACATGCAACAGTGCTCCTGCTTCAGTCTCCCAAGTGCCGGGATTACAGGCAAGTGCCACCATACCTGGCCTTTCCCTAAGACGCTTTCTGTTGTGTGATGTTCATATAATGAATGATTCTTCCCAAGTAACACGAGAGACATGTAGGCTCCACAGAATGAGAAGAATTTGATCCTCCAATAACCTGATCCAGTGGCCTTAGATATTAAAGTGAGTATTAAATAGAGTTTGATCTGATTGCTTAAGATTTGAATGTATCACACCTTTGAAATTCTGGTTGCACAGACTCTTTTAAGTCATAGAAAGTGTTATTTCTCCCTGCTTGAAAATTATTAACAGTTTGCATTTTCTGCATACCTCAAGCCTTCAACTTTTTATGACTATGCAAAAACACGCTGAACTTCTCTGTCAGTGACTTCTAATCAGAGAAGGCTTTCTATGCACTCCACACAGACAGGGGAGGAGAACAGTGAAAGGCCATGGTCACTTGCTGCAACACATGACATTTAATACAACCGTGTAAGATGCAATCTTCTCAGAGGAAAGAAGTTATTAAAAGGAAAAAGGCAGAAATGGAGACACATATGAGAGATTTTTCAAAATCCTACCCTCTTCCTTTATTTTATTTTTTAATATTTAACTCACCTTATTTAGGAAATCCCTTGTGCTTTTGTCTTATTTATGTCAATTTAGTTCTTTTTTCTTTCTGCATATACTTGACTTTCCTCTTCTTAAACAGCCACGCCTCAGAAGCATCTAGATAGCAATTTTCCGTAGAAGTCCTTCAATATTATTGAACTTCCTGTCCCTGGTTGTTTGGACTTTTATTATTTTTCCTTTTATAGACTGTTAACTTCAAACCATGTAATATACTTTAAAACATGTGCTTCCCTTTTCACGTGTTCTGGGGAAATAGACTTACCCCATTGGAAAGAATACAACTTAACATCAAGCTTCCCTCAAAATCTCTTATAAAACGTTAGGGGGCAATTATCTGAATTACAAAGGATTTCTTTCAAAGCTACTTCCTTGGTGTATTTAAGTGTTTATTTACTCAACCCCCAAACCTCTAGTGGGAGAAGTGGCTTAAACAGCCCCTGAAAAATGAAGGTCCGTCCTAACAGAAAAGGCTTCTGGGATAACCCAGGGCAATTGGGTCCCATACTGCAGTTAGTCTCCATCTCCTTAGACAAAGCAAAATATTCTTTTCTAGATATATTACTACTTAAGTCACCTTAAATCGTGACGCTTATACTAGGTATAGGTATAAAACAATTCTGATAATTAAACATTAGCCATTAAAATATAGTTTAATTGTTGCCAAGAATCAATAAGAGAACCTTTTAACAAGCCAACAGATCACAGCAATGTGTCTTCCACATTCAATATATGGCTTTTTTCAGTACTGCTAATGATCCAACTTAAGGTCCATTAAGGCAACTGTAATAGAATATTGCTCCACAAAGTAAGTGATAATTATAAAAGCCTTCCACACTGTATAACTTAGACTTCATAGAATTGAGAATCTTCATAAACAGTAAATGTTCTTTATCCCAGAGGTAACAAGATTACGAGAGAAAAAGATATTAAATAATATACGCAGCCTATGCACAGATTAAATTCCAAACTTGAGGGAAAAGTTACTCCTGCAGTTAGTGAGTTCCTTCTCATGTTAATCATCATTTATCTGGGTGAGTAATGATGTAGTAAGTCAATAAGTTCTTAGAATAACACTGATAAACCAAAGGAGCAGTAAAATCATGCTAAGTAGAAACTGTGATTTTTTTAAAGAGAATAAAAAATAATAATAAATTAGAAATGGTATAGAATTTTTCTAAACAAGATATTAGGAATTCAACAAGAGCTTGTCATTTAAAGGAAAAATGTTTCACAACAGATGACCCAGGTCGCTGATGGTGAGCCTATGGCACATGTGCAGCACTGGGCCCTCTCTGCCATGCTGTCACCAGTTGTATGAGTTATTTTTTTCTAAACTAAAACCCAGGCATCCAGGTTTAATTTCAGGGTTGGGACTTTGTGATAAATAAGTGGGGTTTGGTTTCCTGTGGGACACACAGTCTTTAAAAATTTCACCATCACTGACTTAGGTAGAAGTCAGAACATACAGTATAATATAAACTTACAAAAATAAGAAAATACAGAAAGTTTTCTCACAAAGTTGCACGTGGAACATTAGTTTGTTTTTTTTTTTTTTTTTTGATCCACTCTGAATGAGTAGTTATCTCTTTTTAAAAAAAATAAATCAGTATTACTTTTGGAGAGACAAAGATCAGACATGACCAGAATGGTTCAAATTTGTTTTGTTAACTGGTTCCCCTGGAGACTTGGTGCCTGCTGTAAGTCTTTTACTTTTTCCAAGTAGCTTCTGAAGTGATGAAGATGGAATTGATGCCATGGTAGTGAGATTGCCCAATAGCACCACATCAGGGGGACTCGTTTGAGCCATGAGTAATACACCCCAGTGAAAATGATGGACAGGGTGGCCAATGTTAGCAGCTGATAAGACTAGAGGAATAAAATAGGAATGAACAGGCTGCAACTGTGAGTTCATCTCAAAAATCAAAAACACCCAACTGTCTCTCTATGTCCTTCCTAGACTGCTTCCCTGGCCTACAACGCTTGTACACCTGTAGGGGAAAATTACATGCAGAATTTATGACTAAACACCAAAATGGGAAGAAACACTCCATTTTATGTTTCTATGAGGAATGCCCCAGTGAGCCAGCTCTTCATTGATCTGGCCAGTCCCAACAAATGTGATTTTTGTCCATCAATTATTGAAAAATCTTAGCTTCACCATAATAGCAAGAGGCTGTATAAATCTCAGTTTTATGAAGCTCATCAGCTAGAAAGTGATACTCAAGGCCCTTTAGAAACAATAATTGAGTTTAAACCAGAGACACTAAAAGTCCTGGATGAAAGAGGATGCAATGTACATGGAGAAAGAGGAATGAGAGAATCACACAGAAAGCTTTCAATGGAAGGTCAATGTTAGCAGCTTCTATGAGTACACATTTGAGCAAGGGAGTTGCATTATGCATCTCTTGTCACAGTAATACTACAGAACCATTCACCCCAAAACTCATGGTTGGA
>NW_004524588.1:9786776-9815574 GCF_000260255.1 Octodon degus
CAAAGCTAAAGAAAAAGACAAGGGGCCAGGAAGATGGCTCAGTAGAATAAGCACTTCCCTGGCAAGCTCAAGGGCCTGAGTTCAATCCCCAGTTCAACAAAAGAAAGAAAGAAAGAGAAAGAAAGAAAGAAAGAAAGAAAGAAAGAAAGAAAGAAAGAAAGAAAGAAAGAAAGAAAGAAAGAGACAAATAGTGTCCAGGAAGTATCTCTTTCTTAATAAAACCCATCTCAAACTGCCATGGTGGCCTATAACTATAATCCCAGCACTTTGGAAGGGTAAGGCAAGAAGATGACAAGTTCAAGTCCTACCTGAGCAACTTAGAGAGATCCTATCTCCAAAAAGTAAATAAAATAAAATAGTGCTAGAAATATATATCTGAAGTAGATTGCCCCTGGGCTTGATACCAAATACTACACACACACACACACACACACACACACACACACACACACACATACATCCCAAAGACTGTTAGTACATTAGTAGACAAGAGGAAGGGTATCAGGGAAAGGTGGGAAGAAATTTAAGGAAGGGTAGTGAAAGTGATGGATATGACCAAAATATGTTTCACATTATGTATGGAAATGCCAAAATAAAAATCCAACATTTTGTAAAATGAAATACACTATTAAAAAGCATATATTGGAAACAAAATTTTTTAAGACTATGCCAAAACATGTAATGTAAAACAAATGCCATTTAATCTGCTTACTATTCAGGATGAGTGCTCTTCAGATCTCCAGCAGCAATCCGGCCACAGTCAGGTAATCTAAGATGTCCTTACGCACAGCTGCCAGTTGAGGCTGGCTAGCAGCTGGGACACGTACATCCATAAACTCACCCAGGATTTCTCAGGATGGCTGGTTCACAAAAGTGATGAGAAAAGGCAAGCCCCAAGGCACGATAGCTTTGTTTCAGGACCATTAAAGTCTCATTAGTCAAAGAAAGTCGCATGATCAAAGAAAAATCAGAACCAAGCCCAGCATCAGTGAGGGAGGTCACACAAGTACACACACACGGGGAGAGATGATTCCTGGGAGCTGGGAATCCACATGGATTCAGAGAGAAAAGTAATAGAATGGCATCCTCAATGGAGTTAATGTTGCACTAGAAAGAATGTGGAAGAGAAATTCAAAGAAACTTGGTAACAGTATATTTACTACAGCATTTTAAAAATGTAGTAATGCCAAAGTTTTCTTAAAAGGGCTGTAGTGTGTATATTTTCCCCTCAGTGTATATATTTTTAAACAATAATATAATTCTCCTAATAAATCCAATTAAAGTTAAACTGTATCCACAGAAAGTATTTCTTTGGCTGCAATTCATGTAGGGCTAAGATATAAGCATTCTATAAGTTATGTAATAATAATTCTTAGGTGCCATATTTTCTGGAAAAAAATATGGCAGTGAAAAAATTAAAATTTAATGTCTTCATGAAAAAGAAGGGGGACTGTAACTAAATATCTCTTAGGATAGCTACCAAATTCACAATGAATCCCCTCAACTAGGTATAGCCTCTCTCTCTCTCTCTCTCTCTCTCTCTCTCTCTCTCTCTCTCTCTCTCCTCTCTCTCTCTCCAGGCTGGATTGGTTGAGGCTGTAACTCTGAAATATGACTCTACCTCACTAATAACATACACTGATTGAAGAGAAACACCTGGCCTACACTGGGTCAAGAGACTTTTCCATCCTTGTAAGTTAAAATTTGAGAATGAAAAATTCAAGCCAAGTTGGTTTTGTTGAAACTGAATCAAATTACCAACCAGTCTTACTCATCTGAAGTTCCTAGACCCGGCCTGAATCCTGCTTTTCCTTAGATAGCCAACACTTGCCTGGATTCTGTAAGCTGTCTTGAAGTTTTGCCTATAAATTCCCCTTTTATTTTTTTCTCACTTAAGACAGCTAGATTTATTTTCTATGCATAGTGAATGCTGTGGTGGGGCACTTAGAATACCCTTCAGGGCTGAGACACTCGTTTCTCCAGCTGCCAGCACACAGACACATACCCTCCAAAACTCTTTTTAGATAAATGGATTGTGTTTTCCCTCCCAGGAGACAGTCCCTGATATATCACCATTTCTAGAGAAGACCCAAATCAACTACTACTTAGTGGCAATTGTATTTGACTGCACCCTTTACCTCTCAGAGAGAAAATAGTCCTTCTTGATAAAGATCAACACATACTTCCAGGATGTGCTTTCTTTCCTGCCCACAAGAGGTTCTCCCACACTCTCTGATCCACTGATATGGGAAGCCCTGCTAACACTCCATTGGATGAAGAGACAGACATATTTCACAGAATAGCAAGTATAGCAATGGTTATGTGCATAGGAACCAGTGAGCTGAAAGACTAATCAGACAATTTTTTAAAGGCACAGCTGAGACATCAGCTTGAAACATCATGTGAGAATGGTTTACTCCATATGGATACAAACCATATGTCACTGGGGGTACAGCATATGCCCCAAGCAGTGACCGTTGTATGGCCCTAAGTTCCTACTAAATAAAATACAAGAATCATAGAGCTAAATTGCTGCAAGAATGGATCTGTCTGCTACCACTCCTATTGGACCACTTGGAGAGCTTGTGTGTCCATCACATTGGAAGTGAACTCTACCAGGGATCCATGGATTCTAGTCCCTTTCACTCTCTTTGATGCTGTAAAACTAATAGCTCATGCTAACACCATGTTATGCTGCCTCAGCCCTGTAACAAAAGCAATAGAGCTAACTTACCTTGGACTGACATTCTCAAAATCATAAGCCAAAATAAACACTATCTCCCTATATGCTGGAAAAAAGGAAAACAGAATCTTAGAGAATCTGTTTCTAAACCAGATGAAATTACATTAAGAAGCAAGTAGATCCCAGAAATTTAAGGCATATGTAGAGAGCAGGATGACATGAACCTTTGATAATAAATGTTTTCTTCCCCAAGGAGGCATCTGTTGGTTGCTGACACCTGAAAGCTGTGTCTCTCACAGGGAAATAGCCTCAGTCAAGGGCATCCACCTGATCTGAGTTTATGTTCTCTCCCCTGAAGCAGCCCACATCCACCATCTACTAAAGACAGGGACACATACACTGAGCTTGTGGTCCCAAATTGGAGCATCTTGGATGGCTTCCCAGCTTCAGAGGCCCCGAGGGATCACCTGAGGCCCAGGCAATGATTGCATCACAGATCAGCTCTTCCTTCCCCTGGCTTCCTGTCAGACTCTAGGACTACCTGACCATGTAGTTTGCAAGCTTTTGGGAATGGTTTATCAGAAGAGATAGGAAGGTTTGGAGATGTCACTGACAAGAGGAGTGCTGAAACAGCTTCAGCTACGCTGTATGGGAGATTCTGGCCAGAGCTCAGAAGACTAGAATTCTGATAGAAATCCTGCCTGTAAAGTCCAACCTGGGGCGGTTTCTGCTGGGAAGAAGGATTGCATTGCTTGTTGGACTCCGATGATTTGTGTTATGGCTTGGCAGAAAGTTTGTCCAAACTTTGCTCATATCAAGAGACTTTGCCTGAGACTGAGATTTAAGTGTAGCAGACTGATTAATCTGACAAAAGAAGGCTGGCCAGATAGATCAGCAGATTAAAGCACCTGCTTAGGCAGATGCAGCAGCCTGGGCTTTGATCCAAAGGTCTGCCATGCCGGCCCTCCCCCCAGGGTATGCTGAGACAGCAATTGAGACTGGGTGTGGTGGTGCACACTTGTAATCCAAGTACTTGGGAGGCTGAAAAACGGAAGGAACACTACAAGTCAGATCTGTGCACTGAGACCCTATTCTAAAATACATTAATCATCATCATCATCATCATCATCATCATCATCATCTGACAAGAGAAATTTCAAATGAGTTGAATGTTGAAGCAGTGGCATGGCTATTTTGGAGGGCTTTTAGCCAAGTTTATGTTGAGAATTAAGAGCAAGGAGTCCAGCAGGATGACTTAAAATGTTGTGAGTTTGGCCAGAAAGGGAGCTCCAATAAGGCTGTGAAATGCAAAGATAGAGCTGAAAAGATCTCCATTGCCAAGAAGGAACAAGACAATGGGAAAGATAGCTTGAAGGTATCACGGGAGGCATTTATCCACCCTTTGCACCCTCAGAAGTGTGAAGGTAAGGAACTTTGCTTTAGAGAGAAAGCTTCATAGCTCCATGTTTCAGAATGGTGGCAGTGGCCACACCAGGTTGGAGAATGGCATCAGCATAGAGAATTTGTTCCTAAGAGTCAGGTTCAGAGTGCTCAGAGATCCAGGCACTCTACCGCTACAGCCAAGAGAGAGGAAAACCTGGCTACTGCTTCAGCTGGCAGCAGACCTCGGGATCATCCATGTGGCATTGGTTTTAGGAGCTTGCAGAATGCAAGAGTTCTGAGGATAAGAAGGGTTCCACCTAGATTTCAGAAAACTGGGCAGCCAGACAGTGTGCCCTGAGAGAGCAATGTGTGAAGCAGACAGTGAGAAGCTTAACATGCATTGGAAACCCCAGAAGTTTGGAAAAACCAGGAACGTGGATCATCTAAGGGAAACTGCAGAGGGAGCAAAGCCAGCCTAAGAGAGAAGCCATGGGAGCTATCACCAAAAGTGCCATGGGGTGGAGCCATGTAAGGATTTTGAAGCTCACAACTTGTCACAGATTGCTTCAGAAGTTCCACATGTTCCAAGGGATTTAATGTTTGTCCTTCTGGACTTCAGGCTTGCTTTGGTCCCAACGCTTAATATCCTGCTGCATGCATCTTTTGGCAGTCAGACAGTGCTAGGCCCTCAGAAGGAGCCAGTATTGCTTCCTCATCCTTTTTTGTTTTGTACTGGGAATTGAACTCAGGACCTTGCACTTGCCAGGCAGGTGCTTGTGCCTGCTCAGCTACAGTTCCCAGTGCCATTATGGAAGTCTGCATGTACCTTTTTGGAACAGTGATATTTGTTTTGTGCCATTGATTGCTGAAAGTGTTTAACTTTTCATTTGTACAGGGGGTTCACAGCTAAGGTTGCCTTAGAACTCAGAGAAGACTTGGGACTTGCACTATTCAGCAATGCTGAAATTGTTAGGACTTTGGCAACTCTTAGAGATAGACTAAAATGCCTTTTACATAAAGAGATGTGCATGAGTCTTTGGGGGCCCAGGGGTGGAATCTTATGGTTGTGTCTAGTTGTCCCCCCCCACAAAACCTCATGCAGTTATGGGGTGGGTTTCTAGAGTTTATGATTAATTCATGATCTAATGCTGGGATTATGGGTATGAGGGCTGCTGAGTTTAAGGGTGTGAGGGCTGCTGGGATTATGAGTGTGAGTGCTGCACCCAGCCTGGGGCAAATAGCCTGAATGCAACATAAGAGAGACAGAGAGACAGACTTGCTCTCTATAGCCATTGTTGCTGTTACTCCTCTCTTTTGTTCTTGCTGTTTTGTTGTTTTCCACCACCATTAACTGCCACCCTCTTCTGTGCGCCAGTCTGCCTTGGATCCAGCCGAGTATGAACTGAAACATCCACGAACCATGGGCTAACTAAACCTTTCATTCTTTAATCTTGGGTGTCGGGTCTTTCATCCCCAGCAACGAAAGAAAAGTAAAGGAGACATTGTCCGTAGAGGCACTTGTTGGCTGCTGACATCTGAAATCTGTGTCTCTCACAGAGAAATATCCTCAGTCAAGGGCATCCACCTGATCTGAGTTCACATTCTCTCCCCTGAAGCAGCCCACATATCCACCACCTACTAAAGGCTGGAACACACACACACACACACACACACACACACACACACACACACACACTGAGCTCATGGCCCCAATTTGGAGCAGCTTGGATGGCTTCCCAGCTTCAGAGGACCTGTGAGATCACCTGAGGCCCAGGCCATGATTGCATCACAAACCAGCTCTTCCTTCCCTCTGGCTTCCTGTCAGGCACTGTCCCGATTGAGAATGCAAACTTCTTGCTTCAAAATGTGTCACACTTGTTCCACAGCCCAACCTAAAACACTCTGTTGTCCATCAAAGTAAACACAGTTGCTAATTTTGGGAGAACTAGCTATAAGAGAGCATGAAGTTTGGAGGTGGGGGTAAAAGCATTCACAAAGCCCCTGTAGGCTAGACTCCATAATTAGCTATGTTTTTTGCACATGAAGCCATGAAAGTTTGTACAACTTGAGAGACTGACCATGACTAACTCTATCTGATGCAAGACCCTGTACTTTACTACTATGTTATTTATAAATAACCCATTTTCCCTCATATGGTTCTTCACTGGGTTGGAGCTGAAAAGCATAAAAATTAACACTCCTATCCCTTCCTAAAAGGTCTCCAGGAGGCCAGGGAGATGGCTCAGTAGGATAAGTGCTTGACTAGCAAACGCAAGGATTTGAGTTCAATCCCTGGGTCTGAAAAAAAAAAAAAAAGGTCTCCAGGAGTTTAGTCTGTGCTGGAGACAAGCTAAAATGCTCTCTCATAAAATCAGCCACTGTAATACAGTCCCTAGGTCTATATTGCACATTATATATCAGGCTCTAGAGAACAGTCCTACACAAACATTGCTAAATAGTTCATAAGCTGCAACCTAAATAGAGGACAAATGCCCATGGATGTGTACACATAGCCCACACCTGTGGAACTGATAGAGCAAAGTGGCCAGGTACCCATTCTGCATCTAAATGATGAGACCCCCAGTGCATTCTGGGCAGGACTGTTCTCTTTGTGTATAATTTGATTTCATCTGACAGACAGGAAAGCTAGGAAGATCAAAGAGGGTGAGGAAGAGAGTAAGAGGGAAGGAAGAAGTAAAGAAGCAAATGTTATGTCAGGATTGTTGTTACTGTTTCTAATTTTCTGCAATTATCAGTCATTCCTTTTGAATGATGAAATAAGATGTAAGAACTTGGGTTTTATGATATTGTTCATAATGATGGAAGAAATGTTGAGAATATGTATGAAGGAAATATGGCTGGCTGGAAGTTCGAGGTCCTAGGACAACCTAAAAAGGACTATTTAGTCCCTTTTTATAGTTCTTTTCAAGCAGAAAATAAAAGCCTATACAAGAGTGGTCTTCAACATTTCACATCCACTTTGGTCAGTTTTTCTTTGGTGAACTTCAGGTATGAAGTATTAAGTTAGCATAACTTTAGATATTCATGAATACAATACTAAAAGTCAGCTGGCTGTTGTTTTTGTCTTTGTCTATTTTTTATATATTTGGTACAGGGTCTCACTATGCAGCTCGGACTTGTAGTGATCCTCCCATTTTCAGTGTCTGCAGTGCTGGGATCAAAGCCCTGAACCATCATGCTAGGACTCAGTCTCCAGCTCAGCACGCCCTGTGGTGGGGCCAGCAGGGCATGCAAGACTGGGGATCAATCCCTGGTCCCTGCACTTGCCAAAGCAGGCAGTTAGTCTGCTGAGCTACCTCACCAGCGCCAATCAGCTGGCTGTTGATTTCTCTTCCTCTTGTCATAAACAATGGATGTGCCCAAATATTTCAAAAAAGACAAAATTATTAATAATATCGTTATTCTCTTAGAAAATAGGGCTGGAAAGCCAATTTAAGTGAATGTCCTCACGATGACTTTCCAAAAAAAAAATGATAATTGGTCACAATGCTTCACCATTTTCACTATGGTGCCTCTACCAAGCTCATTTTACTCACACAACACCTCTATTTGTGGCATTTCATATTTCCAGCCTGTCATTGGAATCATCTTTTTAAATGAAATGACTAGTTAATTGCCTTATCAGAGGATCTGATCAGCACAGCCACAGACAGATAATCTGTGTAAGGAACCATACAAACAAAATCATTATTTTATTTTCATATCATCTACAATTTATCCTTCCACAACCTACCCTAGAATACAGTTTCTCATATAATTCAGGGGGGAAATAATATTGAGAACAAGCTCCAGCCTGTCAAATAAAATTCTAAGTAACATGCTTGTCTGGTGCTGTTCTATTAAAATGCTCTACAGTTTGAAATGTCCTTATTTCTGAAGGGCAAATGAACCCAGCAGGTGACTGAGTGATTAGGACTTCTGATTCAGAGCTCATTTTTAAAAACATGAGCTGTAGAAAGCTTGCTGATTGGCATCACTAACATTCCGTTGTTTTCAGTTCATGCTTCCTCTTACTCACGGACTGAATGGAACCCTGCATCCAGGGTGCCCACTTCAAGAAAATCTGCAGCTAAGTTTCAGTTCCCAGGATGGCAAGAAGACATACTATAAAATTAATTTCAAAGACATATTTAGAATCCTCTTATTTTCCTCTTCCGGATGTAAATTTTAAGAAATGGCTTGAAGAAAAAAAGATTCTTAATGATGAAATGAAATGGGAGAGAGCCGCTGTCAACAAAGACTGTATTTCATCTAAAATGTGCCCCATATGGGCGTCCTGGGGAAAAGCTATAACAGTGAAAGAATTATTCTTCTCTTCTGAGAAGTTATAAAAACAAAGCCCAAAAAAATAGCAACAGCAAAACAAACAGTCCTCAAGCAAATCACTTCTCTCAGCATTGTCTCTTTTGTGAATACTTCTGGAACATTTCTGGAATTCTGAACGTAAATTCTTATGCTTATAAAAGTGAATCCCTGGACTTTATTGGTTTATAACCTAAATGCAAAAGCTAAAGTGGTTGAATGCTGCACTGTTAAGTTGCCTAGAGTTTTCAGATACCATATCCACACTCTGACTTTGTCTAAGTAACAGACATAACAACTGTTGGTGACAACTCTTTGGCAAGACAAAAATGCCTATCCTAAATTCCAATCCCTCCGAGGATAAGTGTTAGCCCAACTTGGAAAAGATATTCTTGCAGCAACTTGAAAATAAAGAAACTTTCAATGATCCCACAAGGTTGCCTTCCCATCCACTAAAAGCTCAAGTGCTTTATTGCTTGTCATTTTGCAGATGATCATTAATCAGAATGCATCGAGCCACTTTGTAACCTATGGGCTTTTTACAAACGTAACAAGCTATATCAATAAAAGGCAGCTGTTGTGAAGTGAAATGAGGCTGTTCGTCATTAGAGGAGTAACAGAAAGATAAAGATGACTGCTAGGAACGGTTGAAAATACTGGCCTCATTTTTTCTTCCCAAACTCTATTTGACATCTCAAGTATAAGCATTAGATACACAGGGAATGAACTTTTGGGGGTCATTTTGGAAAAATGCAAAAACATGCGATAACACAATAGAAGTATTATAGGGAAATTAGCATGCAGGTTCCACCGAAAGGCTAAGTCGGTTTCTACTCAGTACAAATGGTTTTAATCAGTTGCCCACTGCAGAAAAACACTCATTGCAATTTATGTCAATTGGATCCCTATGAAAAGCCAAGCAGCTCACCTCGCACTTTCCTGGACTTTTTGAAGCATCTCAGGCATCCAATCACAGATCTAGGTTTTCAGCAGTCTACCTGCAGAGGAAAAAGTACATTGTCGATGATTTTGTGGGAAAACAGCAAAAAGGATTTAGATTCCCTATGTTATGGCTAAATGCATATTATTTCCCAAAAGATTCTCTTGTACAGTATTTCTCCTAAGACCAGCCCTTTCAGCCTGCTAGTTAGCTTATAGGGCCTAGACCAGAGCCTCTTCTCTCATGCCAGGCAACTGAGGTCCCTAACTCCTCAACCTTGAAAATGTCACACTTATCATGCATCCTCAAGTGTCCAGAAAGGCAGAGAAAATTATGAGCATTAAATATCCTTATCTTCCATAGTTTTAGGATTTGCAAATGTCTCAAGAACAGCCATACTGTCGCCTTTAAAAAGGGACTGAACAAATGTGAGTCATTTGTAGGAAAATGGATGGCCCTCGAGAACATAATGTTAAGTGGAATAAATCAGACATAACCTTAAATATTGCATGGCTTCTCTTATATGAGAAATCTAAAGTATAAATAATTTAAAGAGAAAAATAAAAGATAATAAAAAAGAGGGAGATCAATCTTTTGCAAATGGGAAGAGGATTTAAGATGAAGAAGGGAGAGGAGAAAGGGAAATATAAAGAATTAAGATGTGTAACATCCAAGGGCCAAACTCCTCAGGATCAGTGTGATTGTTTGTGTGCTGTAAACATATACTAATACAAAGGGCATTGTATCCAAAAATAGAAATGTCACCAGAAATGCTAAGAAACTGCAGTTTGGTTTCAGCCTTTCTCTTCATTTTCTCTATTCATCTCTCCAGTTTTCCCCTCTTCCTCCAAACTGTCCTTATTCTATAAAAGGAAAAAGAGATCTTCATTGTATATACAGGGGTTTTCACATGTAGATTCCTAAGCCTCACTCAAAAAAAAAAAAAGGCAGAGAAAATTATGAACATTAAATATCCTCATCTTCCATAGTTTTTGGTGTGTGCCTATAATTCCAGCACTTGGGAGGCTGAAAACAGGAGGATCACTATGAGTCTAATCTGTATAGTGAGACCCTGTAGACACTATACTAGATATGTTAATATTTAATAATTTTATAAGTCTTGTAGATATTATAATTTTTTATTTTTAAATGTTCTCCATGTAGCTTAGGGTAAAAATTAAGACCCAGAAACAGAGAGAACCTTTCCCTGTAAGTACATAAAGATAATATAAGTGGATTTCTTACTTAGTTAAGTAACCTGATAGAAGGAATTATAGTGGTCAATACATCGTGTCAACTTGACTGGATCAGGGTTCCACGCCCCGGGGCCCTGGGGGCCACACCCCTTGGGGCAGGGAGGGCTTGCCCTATGGCTTGGAGGGGCCCACCCTAGGACAGGGAGGGCCCACTCCAGAGTGACTCAGCACAAAAAGGGTATATAAAGGAGCTGAGGAAGAATTCTGCACCCCACTTCCTTGGAGGAGTGCATATCCAAGGAAGAACTTGCTCCACACAGCTGCGCCTCTTCAGAGGAGTTTGGATCTTTGCAGCAGCCAGCGCCACTTTCTTGGAGGAGTTCAGGGTCTTCACAATCGGGGCAGTTGGCATGAAAAGAAGAGAGAGAAGCTTGCTAGATGCTTCAGCTGCTGCTCCTCGTCTCCTCAGAATTTCCAGTTCTGTCTCTGTGATCAATGGCTTCATTGTTTTCTGCCCCCATGAACTGATACCATCTGCCTTCGGGCCAGCACAGTATAGACTAAAACCTCCACTAACTGTGATCTAAATAAACCTTTCCTTTTTTAATTTTGGGTGTCAGTATTTTGTCCCAGCAATGAGTAAAAAGTGACTGAGACAAGAATCCTGACTGTAGGGATAACTGGACTATGGCTAATCATTATAGATCCCAGTTTCCTTCATCTTGCAAGTCCATAAAGCCCACTTCCAACCAAGAAGCCCTCACAAACACAACACCCAGGGTCCTGACGTTTGGATCAAAGCAATGTCACTGTGACATTCACTTTCCAGTTCTCGGTAACAGAAAGAAGTACAAGCCCAGTAGCCTCTTCATCTGCAGAACTTGCCCATACATACTTCCACCTCCATTCTCTAGGTGGAGACATGATCATTTCACTGGAAAATAGACTGCAGCTAGGTAGCCCGATGCCCAGGAGGAACTGACACACTTGGCAAAGCCCAAGCACCCCACCATGGTCTTTATGGGCTTCAAACACACTGGCAGGTTTGAGGGCCACTGTATAGGAAATAGTGGGGCAACTTTCCCCTCTATGTTCTGTAATATCAGCACTCGTGCAGTAGGAGAAAGCAGTTAAGCTTGGAGGCAGATTGCCCAAGTGTGAGGCTTAGTTCTGCCACCTAACTAATGGTATAAACTTGGTTAGATGCCTTAATAAAAACATTCTGGACCAGGGTTCATGCTAATGCTTCACATGTATCATTTCTTTTAACCTTAATAATACCGGTCAAATATTTTTCATAGCATTTTATTGAGAGATTAATTTTTCCCATCTCACATAGTTACATACATGTTATCAAAATGACACTTTAAAACCCAACCAAGTCTGTCTGAGTCCAAAGCACATATTTCTCTTTTCTCATATTCAGTTTCCTTGAGTTTCTTTTTCTCATGAGTGCACAGAGATCAGCCACAAGTGGCTATGGAAGTTAAATAAGCTAATATAAAGGAGCTGTGTCAATCTGAAACCCCAACATTTTAAAAAAAAGACATTTATTTTCCTTTGTATTTACAGAGATTGAACTAATTTGCCATAATAGGCCTATGCTTTGAGTTCTTTTCTAGGGACAGTGATGGATTTACACTTGCTCATTCACAATTTCCAGTTCTTTCTCTGTGATCCATGGCATCCATTTGTGAGATGACAGTTCAGAGTCAACCTGGGGCCACGGAACCCAGCAAAGCCCACTGGCCCAGGTGGGAATTGAATTAATGATCTGGAACCGATAAGCACTATACTCAGACAGGCTGAAATAAGTGGACATCAACTGTCATCATGAAGACACTGAGGAGAGATGATAAGACTCTGGGAAGAGCAATCTCTTTGTCCCTCTCACAACTGCATTCATTCAAACTTGCAGACAAAACCAGCTGTCTTGCCAGCAAGTGCCCTGATAGTGTAAAGAAAATTAAGATGAATCTCAGCACGTGTCTCCAGTTTATAGTCCACTCCTCTTCCTGTGGACACTGTTTTTATAGAGGCTGAAGCAGCAAGCCTGGAGATTGGGATGTACAAATTATCTGCTGCCTGGATCATGTGGAGTGAAGAAAAATTGTCTCTGGCCTCATATAAATATATCATATAGTGAAAATATGTAAATTATAAAGCTTCTTTGTATTTTTATTATAAGACTGTGTTATGGTTTGTGCCTAGGTGTCCCCACAAAGCCTCATGCATTCATGGGGCAAGGACTTCTAGTGTTTGAGATTAATTTAATGATCAAGGCTGGGATTATGGGTCTGAGTACTTCTGGGATTATGGTTGTGAGTGCTACACCCAACCTGGGGCATGTAGCTGAATGCAACTTAAGAGAGCTAGACTTTCTCTTTCTAGCCATTGTTGCTGCTACTCCTCCCATTTGCTCTCTGTTCTTTGCCACCTCCATGAAAGTTTGCTCTCTGCCCTGTGCCACTCTGTGTGGAAGCCAGCCGAGTATGGACTGAAACCTCCAGTAGTTACTACCTAAATAAATCTTTCCTTCTTTTATTTTGGGTGGCAGGTATTTGTCCCAGCAACAAAAGAAGAGTAACTGAGACACATGGAGAAGAAATAGAGGCAAAATAAACTATGTGTGGCATGCACAAGAGGCAGAGAAAGCACTGCACTGGACGCAGCACACAGCATCCTGCCCTCACCCACGCTGCCCGCACTCCAGCAACAAGCACAGAGTCATGGAAAACTGGCACCAAAGATCACATAATTATGGTAAAGCTTTATAATCCTGGTGGACCACATTAGTAGCAGTCTTGGGCTGCACTGGGCCAAAGATTAAGCGTGCCTCTTGTCAAGCACAAATTGTAGAAAAGAAAGGATAAAAGTAAGACAGAAAACAAGATAAAACACATACTAACCTCTCTTCTGGTTCCTGCCTGACTCATCCTCAAAATAAACAAAACTATATGAAATAAAAATAAAGTATATACAAGTCTAATTGTGCACTATTAGTCTGCAGGTAGTATTTACTACACTTTTTAGTATAAATATATGTGAAGGTAGAACATTATATATCTTTATGAAATAAAATTATTTTCTGTTTAAATTAAAAGAAGAAATTTCATCCAAAAGAATTCTATAGGTACTTCCAAGAACATGGCAAAGTGGGAAGCAGCAGAGAAACAGCATCTCTGAGATTTGGAGTGCAGAGGCCAAAATATGGCAATGAGAGGAGGAGAAGAGTGAAAGAGGGTCCCTGGAACTAAGCAAGGATCTGAAACAAGAACTGGAAAAGAGGGACCTCAATGGAGAAGAGGGACAAATGGCACTTTCCCCTTGAGCAGTGGACCCTTCAGACTGCAGTGGCTTGAGAGTCACTCCCTTCCAGTCTGGTTCAGGAATCCCCAGGATGACTGGCTGGTCACCATCTTGGAAAGGGAAAAACAAACTCAACTCAGAGTAGGTTGCCTTCATCTAGCGGTTCCCAGTGTCAGGGTTTGATGCAGCCGTGAGAGAGACACTCCAGTTCAGAGAGCCAAAGTCAAGCTAGCAGGAGACTCAGAGAGTCCAGGTGAGTGACTTTCAAATTGTTCCACCCTTTGACCTATGGATTTGCCTTTGGTGAGCTGGAAGCTCAAAACCCAAAAGCCAGCTGTACCTGAAAGTCATTTTCTAAGAGTTCCTGATACCATCAATAAAATTGCTTGCCACAAGCAATTTACAAGCATCAGCACAGAAATTAAAAAATAAATAGAAAATGAGAAGACAAAAGCAAGAAGCAACCTCCCTCTTCCAGCTCACCAAAGGCAAATCCATGGGTCAAAAGGTGGAACAATTTGAAAGCCACTCACCTGGACTCTCTGAAGTGGTAAAATCAGAAGCAACAAAGCAGATCAAAGACTATATAAAAAATTAAATCAGAAATAATTTCTCATATAACTACAGAGGTGATTATCATAAGGAAAGGCATAGTTAGTGAATCTAGCATAGATACAGATTTTAAGAAAATAAAAGAGCTTAGGAAAATGACGAAGCCATGAACACCAAATGTAGGAAAGACTAGATTCCATCAAACAGATTCAAGCAGATATCCAATAGATTAAGCATTCTGTTGAAAGTATGTGCAGCAGAATGAGTCAAATTGAGATCAGAACATTATATACCTAGAAGACATGAAGACATGTCTGAAGTTAGTGGTTACAAAAAGAAAGATTTCTTAAAAATAGCAAGAGACAAAAAGAAAAATAATCCAGTAGTTACTAGATGATACAAAGCAGAATAAAATAAGATTGATAAAAGTAAATGAAAAACCAGAAGATACCTCAAATGACATAAAAATTCTGTTCATAGAAGAAAAGGCAAAAAAAATTCCCAAGCATGGAAAAAGAATTTGACATACATAAGTAAAACATATAGAACTCCAATTGCCATGGTGAAAAAATATACCTATACCAACTTCATACAGTAGATACAATTCCAGAGATTTCATATTATTAAAAGCCTTTACATGGCATAATAAACCACCAACAGAATGAAGAGACCACCTACAGAGTGGGAACAAACTTTTGCCTGCTGTTCCTCAGACAAAGAATTACTGTCTAGACTATAAAAAGAAAGAAAAATCTCAGACCCCTCTCTAAATTTCAAGACCCAATCCAAAAATGGGAATCTGAATTAGATAAACACTTTTCAGATGAAGAATTAGAAATGGCAAATAAATATATGAAAAATTGTTCAACACTGTTCATTCAAGAGATGCAAATCTCACACCAAAGATAGTGGCTGTTATCCAGAAATCAAACAATAACAAATGCTGCCAGAGTTATGGGGGGAAAGGAACCCTTCTCATTTTTTGTTGGGAGTGTAGACTGATGCAATCACTGTGGAAAGCAGTGTGGAGATTTTTTTAAAAATTAAACTAGAACTTCCACTTGGCCCAGCTATTCCTGTCTTAGTACTTTCCCAAAAGAATTTAAAATGCAGCATACCACAGTGACATATGAAGACCCATGTTTATAGTGGCACAATTTTTAATATCTAAATCTTAGAAACACCCCCAAATGCTCATCAATGGATATAGAAAATATGAATGGATAAGAAGATAAGGATTTTTATATGACAGAGTACTAGTCAGCCATGAAGAAGAATAAACTGGAGACATTTTTAGATCAATGGATACGCACTTAAACAAAATAAGTCAAACATACATGTTTAGATATCACATTGCTTCTCTTGTGTGAGAAACAAGAAGGTCAAATAAGGATTAAAATGCATAGTAGACATTGTCAAATAGGAAGAAAATGTTCAAATAAGAAGGGAACAACAGAGATGGAGGGAGAAAAAAGGAAAGGAAAAATAAAATACAATAGAAGAGGAAAACAAAAAAAGTTTTGTAAATAAGGAAAGGAAGAGTACTTGAAAGGAGAGAAAGGGACTGGGAGAAAAAAAATCAAAATGTCATGTACTGGTATAAACTCCCTATGATGAATGCTATCATTATGTATACCTATATACATAATATATGTGTATAATATATGTATACATTGTTTTCATTATGCATATCTATATACATAATATATACATAATATGTATGTATGTATATATTATGTATACCAATAATATTTTTAAAAGATTCTATAATCATTAAAAAAATTTAAATAATTAGCAGCAGTCAAACTTCCTTAAGATACTCCATAATTCCTCCACCATCATTATCCAAAAAATGGACTCAGGGGACTTTTGATCTTATTTCTGGATTAAGTTACTTACCTGCTCATAAAAAAAAAATTATCTCCATGAAGGAAAACATTTTGCTGTGTTCAGAATGGAATGATCTAATGTACCACATCAACAAAGCTCACCCTTTGTCTCTACTCTATGACTGAACAGTGTATTTCACCAAAAAGCAGTTCTTACATACATACTCTAGGAAGGCAAATAGAAAATTGATTTCCTTTCTTTCAGTTCAAAGAATGTCTACTATCTTTAAAAGGAATGCTCTTCCAACATATTTAAATATTAAATGTCTGAAATCTATTACTTCAGGTGATTTGATAGTCAAATTAGAAAGAAAATTTAAGCTTCAGTAAAAGAAAGGAGGTTTGGCATGTGGAGAACTCAAAGTTTGAAACTTCACGAAAAGTAAGTGTTCTTTTCCCTTTATCTGAATAAGAAATCCTCCATAATTGACTCAGTGTTGAAAATGAACGCTTCCCTTTTCTTGCTGATTATAAACACAGGCCACTCCGAACTTACAATATATTTTCATCTTAATGACGCATCTTAGAGTGGTTTACACTATCGTTTGTTTTTGCTTTTATTTTTATTTTTGTTTTTGTTTTTGTTTTGTTTGGTGGGTTGGCACACACAACACATAGGCTATCTGTTGTACTCGCCACTCCCCTGTTCATTTCTGAATTCAGATCTATATGATGATATTAAACTGTGAAGCTAAGTGGGTCCAGAAACATTTCCAGCTTATGAAACAAGGTAGGGAACAACCAGTGAGTTTCCAGAAACAGGAACTAAAGCTCTCCAGCTCTCTGTAATCCTTGTAAGGCAGTGGCGGCGAACCAAAGGTCCTCATACACCAGCGGGGCACGCAGAGCCCTCCCTGTTGGCACGTGAGCCAACAGTACGACTGAGAGTCTCCCCTTTATCTTTTGTGTATCTAATACACTCTATTAGGTTAGCATGGAATTGACATTGAACATTTTATTGTGATAGCGCTCCTTTTTTTATTTATTTTTTTTGATAGCGCTCCTTTTTAAGCTAACTACTTCACTGCAATTATACTCAGAAATTCCTCACTTTCAGCAAGCCCCACACGTGTACACTTCCTATAATTATTGTCAGATTTTCTTTCCTTCTGCACTGTATTTATATCAACACACTTTAGCCATTATACTTATTTTTCTTGTCATTTCTATACTGGTGTAAACTGTGACATGCATTCCACCATTAAGATATCATACCTCTTGTCATAATTACATTTAGTAGTAGTAGTAAAACATGCTTTGCATACTTTTTGTGTTGTATTTCCATCTTTGCCTTTCAATTTCACTCCTTCCAGCTCTTCTAGTTAGGTAGGTGTACCAGTGATAAAGTCCTTTGGTTTCTATTTGTCTGAGATGGTCTATAACTTTCTTTGATTCTTGAGGAATCCTTTTGGCAGGTAAAGTGTCTTTGTTAACTGGTATATGTTTGCAGTGCATAATGCTTAAATTCCTTCTGAGGACTTGATACATGTACCTAATACATATTAACTTTTTTATTTAAAAGAAAGAAAAAATGATAAAAATACACAATTTCAAAACAAGAGGATAGGAAATTCATAATGGTTATTACATGGCACATTGTCATCTTCACCATCCATCTCTTAACCTCTCCTTTGTGGGGCTTGTCCCCACTACATGATGTCTACACTCCTGTGTGGAGTTGTCCACAAGATACACAGCACATCTCAGCAGGTTTTTCCATCCCCTTCCCTCCGTTGCTTCCCTCTACCTCCACCTCCTGATCCCTTCCTCTTGGAGAAGTGTCTTTCTCCCTGCTGCCTATAGTCTATCTTTTATTTTGTTCTCTTTTTATCTTTTGGGTTTCTCATATAAGAAAAAACATGTGATACTTAATCCTGGATGTCTAATTGATTTCACTTAGCATTATGGCATATCCATTTTTCTACAAATGCCTGGTGTTTCCCTTTCTTCATGAATAGGTAAATGCCACATTCATAGTTTTATTTCTTCAGTACTTTCACCATACCATCTCACTCTCTCCCATCCTGCAGATTTCTTACTAATAATCTCATAGAGAGTCCTTTGTATATGACAAGCCGTGTTCTTGCTACTTCCAAATTCTCTCTTTGGCTTCTGACAAATTGTTTAGTGTACATCACAGTACAGACTGCTTTGGGTTTAGCCTTTTTTAAATTCTACACATGTGGGCACCTTAGGGCTTCACAAATCAGATGTTCGATTCCTGCAATGCTTCCACCCATTCTTTCTTTAAATAAACTTTCTCCTTTTCCTGCCTGTCCTCTGGGCATGTCCATGGTGTGCAGTGCAGACTTGATGGTGTCTTACGAGCCCCCTTGTCTTCACTCATTTTTATTCCTTTTTATTTTCTTTTGTTCATCTAACTGGACAATTTCAAATGATATTTCCTTGGTCTACTGATTCTTTCTTCTACTTGACCAAGTCAGCTTTGAGGCTCCCTACTAAATTTCTCACTATGCTTTCCAGCTCCAAGATTTCTGCTTAAATCTTTCACGACTTCTATTTCTCTGCAGAACTTCTCATTGCATTCATGTATTGTTTTCTCCACTTCACATAGTTGTGTATCGGTGCTCCTTTGTGGCTCACTGAGCTCATTAAGAAAGTTAGCATGAATTTCTTGCCAAGAAGCTCGTGGATCTCTATTTACTTACAGTCGTGGCATCTTCTGAGGCACAGAATTTTTAATATTGGCGGAATTCAACTTACCAATTTTTCCCTGTATAATTAGTTAGCAAACTCCAGATGCCCTGGACTCCTTGCTGTTCATCAGATTAGACGACTTCTCTTTTTTATTTCTTATTTGCATACATAGGAGGTCTGATAGAAAGTTCCAGTGAATGTTGCAATTTTGCATTGTTGAATATGTGCTGTTTCAGTCACCCGTCACAGAAAAGCGATGTAATTTCTTGAGACTACTCAATAAAACTTTTATAAAAAAATAAACAAAATAAATTCTGTAAATTATTGCAGTGAAAGATACATTGCCACTAGTCCCTCTCAAGGTGCTTCCCCTCCCTTCAAACACACTGGCCTCCTCATTCTTGCCACTTCCTGGAGGTCCTCTTTCATGAGCATCTTTAGTAGCACTGTCATGTCTCTCTTGATACTCTGAATCACTTCAAAAACACTTACTTTCAATGGTCATTTTGCCTTTGAGGAAAGCCAGACTCTGCATGTTGCCAGACCCAGTGCTTAAGACAGGAGAGGATACCTTGTAGTATTCCTATGGGCTTGTCTTTCCATTGGACGGCACTCGGCAGCAGCATCCACTATATTTTTTATCATAACTCCTAAAGAAGCAAAAGATAATTTCCAGAGCTACTTCAGCAGGTGGCAAGAATGATGGAACAGCTACGTTCAAATCCAAGCAAGCGGGAGGAGTTTTGTGGGGTGGGGGTTTAATGCCAGTGTATCTTTTACTGTCATAAATGCTTTAAGTTTATACATTTACCATATTTTTGATCAGCTCTTATACACTCACAGAGCCTACTCCCTTCAAGTCCCTCTTCAATTGTCCTCTCACCAAAATATCTTTCCTGATCTACCTATCTAAGAAACCTACCTATCCACCAAAAACCCCTCCTACCATATCTATGCCCTGTTTTCTCTTCTTTGTATCATTTATGTCTAGGTGACACATCAATTTGTTTATCTCTCTCCCCTAAACACACACTACAGTGTAAGATCCATGAGAACAGAAAACTTGTCTATTTGGATCAATTCTCAATATACAAAAGAGAGCTTGACCATTTTGTATCTGTATATTCAAAATAGGATACATATACAGCTACATTCTTTTGACTCAATGAATAGAAAAATTTGTTCTAATAGAGTCTGTGGACAGGATATCACGTCTGCATCTTTTACAGTGAATAACCACTAAGACAACAATATGCAATGAATTAATTATTGAAACTGCCCTACTAATCGGTTTTGAAACTGTCTCATTGCTCTTTGTTTCTCAATAAAATTATTTAAAAAAGAGAGCTTGACATATGAAAGTTATTCAAAAATTTGCCTTAGTCAAAAGAAGGAAGTATGTGTACATACATGTAACTAACTACAGGTTCTATTCTTAATTATCATTACCATGACTTTTTTATGATCAAATATTTTTTAATTATGGAATTTTGATCACTGTGTCTCCTAATGGTGTTTGCTTCTATTTTCTCTTCTGTGTTGCATGTTACAGACATATTTATGTCACACTCATACCTTGTCATATGTATAAAATATTTTCTGTCTTCATCTCACTATGCTACATCTAATGAAGTAATTCTCTCCTGGACATTTTCTATTTTATTATTAATTATGCTATTGAATTTTTTATTTCAACAACTCTCTTCTATGTCTATAATATTTATTTGGGTGATTTTCAATTTGCCTTCTATATTCTTGTTTTGTGGATTTTCAAGAGGTAACTTCTAAAATTTCAGGAATCTTGGTGTGGTGGTACACACCTGCGACCCCAGTACTTGGGGAGCTGAGACAGGAAGATCGTTGCAAGATCAAGATTCACCTGGACTACCAAGTGCACTAAAGGACAGCCTGAACTGCATAGGGAGAACTTGTCTCAAAAAGACAAAAAAATATTAATGAAAATAAAGAAAATTTTATTTTAAAATATTTGTCAGATAGCTCCAGTCCTCAAGTGTGAATGTTTTCATTTGGTTTACTGACTCCTTTGCATGATTATAATTTTTTTCTATTAAATGGGCATTATTTTTCACAAAAGTTCTGTGTGTTCAAGGTTATAGTGATTTACCTCATGGATCAAAGTTACTGTTTATTCTGATAAAGTACTTCAAAGCATATTAGTTCCAAAATCACTTTTATTGCATTCTTAGCTCCTTATTTATGCATTATATGGGACATGACTTTTGGCTAAGATGTGGCATCAGTCTGCTTTTCATTACCTCGTTTGAAATACCTCAAGCTGGATATTTTACAAGGAAGAAAAGGTATATTTACATTATAGCTTTGGAGACTGGAAGGCCAATATTATGTGTTTGCACCAGTGTAGCCTCTACTGATAGAACTGCTGTCTGTGTCTAAATATTCAAAGATGCTTCAGAAACAAAAACAAAAACAAAAAAGCGTGAATCATGGATCAACAACTGCAAAATGACACAAAAGGAGGAACTGCTGAAAACTCAACAGACAACACAAATGACATATTTTAAAAAAACAATTTAATGGCTGGCCAGATAGCTCAGCAGACCGAAGTGCCTGCTTAGGCAGGCACAGGGACTGGATTCAATCCCGCTGTGCCATGCTGGCCCCGCCCTCAGGGTGCACTGAGACAGCGAGTGAGACTGGTCGTGGTGGTGGACCTGTAATCCCAGCACTTGGGAGGCTGAAAACAGAGAATCACTATGAGTCTTATCTGTGTAGTGAGACCCTGTAGACCCTGTGCTAAATACATAGAAAAAATTTAAAGAAATAATAGCAGAAAACTTTCCAAATATAGTACATCTTTAACTTACAAATTAGCTCTATTCCAGAATGGTCCTAAGTCACATTCATTCCTATGTCCAACAAAGTGAGTCTGACACAGCTTTCACACAAATATACAATGTGCATTGCTTTATTATTCCTTCCACTTTTACTCTTGCTGCAGAAATCCTGGGCTTTGAGCACTAGACTACTGTAGGCTTTCACATGGTACAAAGCCCAAAGCAGCACAGCTACAACACTGTCTGGCAGACACACAAACTACTTCGGTGATTTGTTTGCATCTACAAATGTTTGTAACACAAGGTTGGTTCATATCTGCGAAAGTTTACAGCTCATGCATCCATAAAGTGGGGACTTACTGTGTAAAGAAAGAATTAAACATACTGATAAGTGAAGCATCTAGAACCCTAAATAGCCATGGCCAAATGAAAACCTTTCCATAACATTTTGTAGTCAAACTCCCAGAAGTCCAACGAGGAGCAGATTCTTTAAGGTTATTAGAGAAAAACAATAAAATATTTATTAAAATAAACTTTGAGAATTACAGCAGACTCTCAGCTCTAAACTTGAAGGCAAAGAGAGCTTTGAATAAAGTGTTTCAACCCCTAAAAAAAACAGCTTCTGGCTGAGCATGGTTGTGCTTGCTTGTAATCCCAGCACTTGGGAGACAGAGGCAGGAGAATTGCTGCAAGTTTAAGGCCATCCTAGGCTACATAGTGAGGTCAAGGCCAGCCTGGATTGCATAGCAAGATCCTGTCTGAAAATAATGAAGAAATAAACAAACAAATAAATAAATAAAGCAACTTGCAACCCAAACATTTGTATCCTGCAAAACCATCTTTTGGAAGTGATGGAGAAATAAGGTAGTGTCATGACAATGAGCACTTTAAAAAATTCATGACCGCCAAATCAGCACTATAAAAAATTCTCAAGGGTGTTTTAGAAAGGGGCAAAAGGTCTCAGAGAATGAATATACAGGGCAGGATGAGCAGTTAAGCAAAGTGGGGAGGGATCATGAATAGGGAAATAACGCAATGACAGGTACAAACCAGTACACTTTAAATATAAATCCCATTGTGAATGGCTTCAGTACCCCCCAATCATAAGTCATATATTGGCAGAATGGATCAAAAAACAAAAATCTAATGGTATACTATATACAAGAAATGTATTTAACCTAAAAAGAAATACATAGATTAAAAATCAAAGGATGAAAAATAATATCCCGTGCAATGGAAACCGCACCTCCCCCCCCCAAAAAAAAAAAACAAGAGTAGCTATCATAGTCTCAAAATGGACTTCAAACCAAAACTGCTCATAAGAATCAAAGAAGGTCATGACATGTTGACTAAGGGAACAATTCAACAGGGAGAGATTACAAGTATAAACATATGCACCGAGCACTAGTTTACTCAACCTAATGAAATAAACACTACTGTACATAAAATATCAGGGAAAGACCAACACAGCTACAGTGGTGGCCCTCAGTACTCCACTGTCACTAACAAACAGATGAACTAAACAAAAAATAAGAAAAAAGAAATATTAGTGTTGATCCAAATTTTTGAATAAATAAATTTAATAGATACCAACAGAATACACATTCCTCTCAGCAGCACATGGGACTTTCTCCAAAATAGACCACACGCTAGCCCATCAGGCATGCTTAAATAAATGCAAACAAGAATCAAAATTATCCCGTGAATATGATTAGGTTGCTTTGCAATGAAACTAAAGAACTCAAAAACATTACACCCCCAAGATGTAAGAACCAATCAAAAACTAGAAAGGAAAATGAATAGACCCTTTGCAGAAAAAGAAAAGTACAAATGGCCAGTGTACATGAAAAATGCTCGGGCCAGGTAGATGGTGCAGTAGAATAAGCACTTCCCTGGCAAGCTCAAGGGCCTGGTTCTGATAAAGAAAAAAAAAAAAAAGCTCAACATCGATGGCTATTAAAAATGCAAGTTAAAACCACACTGATGTTTAGCCTTACCCCAATAACTATGGCCATCACTAAAAATTCAGAAAATAATAAGTGCTGACAAGGCTGGAAGGGAAAAGAAATTCCTTCTACATTACTGGTGGGAATTTAATGGCCTTAAACTAGCACAACTCCTACGGAAATAGATATGAAGATTCCTCAAAAATCTAAAAGAAGAAATTCCATTTGACCTAGCTATTTCCCTAGTAGATATTTTCTCAAAAGAGTTAAAGACATCATATTATGTGATGCATACAGACCCATGTTTATAGCAGCACAATTCATAGTAGTTAAAATGTGGAAGAGGCTTCTATGTCCAAAAATAGATGAATGATTAAAGAAAGGTTGGCATTTACACACAATGGAGTGACAGTCTGCCATAAATAAAGATAAACTTGAGTCATTTGTAGAAAAATGGGTGCACTTGGAGACTGAATGTAACGTTAAATACAATAAGTCAGACACATAAGCCTAAATATCTCATGGTTCTTTTTATATGAAAAGCCTAAATAAAAAATAGATAACAGGAAGTAAGGAGAGAGATCTTTTGCAAAAGGGAAGAACATCAAGAGATGGAGGAAGGGAGAACAGAGGGGAAGGGAAGAATGTGAAAAAGGAATCAAGATGTTATGTCCATGGACCAACTCCCCACAATGAACATGATCACTATGTACTGCCAATATGACCACTAATAAAAAAAAATAACAATTGAGAAAAAAGATAACTGCAGGGTAGGAGGACACAAGATTGTGGATGGCCTTTTGAAGGAAACACTTGCAAAAGGAATTATATGACCAGACAGGAACCTGGACAGTGTCAGGGTCTGGCCTTAAGGGACTGCATTTATAATAATCTACTCCTACAGGCCTGATGCATTCTGCAAAGTCAACATTAACTCCTTCCAAGCACAATTAAGGTTTCCACTACCTCTTCATTCTACCATGTGGGAGACCAAGCTTCCAATACACGAACTCTTTGGGGTACACCACATCTCAGCTACAGCACTGCTAATACCCATCTTGATCCCTGAATAGGAAATCAGGTCACCTGTGTTATTTTAAAAGAAAATAGTGCCAGAAATATAGCGCAGTGCCTGAAAGGCAAGCGCAAGGTCCTGAGCTCCAAAAAGGAAAAGTAAATAAATAAATAGCATCTTCCAACTCCAGAAAAGACCTGTACTAATAAGGTACAGTATTTTCCTGGCATTTTATTTTGCATATTTATTTTTCTTTAGAGATTTTACGAAGCAATGTTGTGATCATTATCAGGACTAATACTGTCTTTTCAAACACTATTGTCACTGATGGCTAGGACATTCATGTGAAACTATCCAACAGGAAGTTTAAAATGAAGTAAAAAGCCTTCAGGGGATAAATAAAGAATTATAGAAAAGTGTCATGTGGCTATCTGTGGATTTATTTATTAATAAAATCTTGGAATTATTTACTCTGTTGATACCCAATAACATAATTACTGTGTTCACTGAAAGCTGAAAACCAGCACAAGTTAACAAACAAAATAAATTCCTTTTGATTCCCTATTATTACTTTCACTCTAAATTACAAAAGTCATCCAATAAATGTTTATTAGCAGCCTTTGTATGTGAAGCAATTTTCTGCACCTGTTCGTGTGGTAGTCATCACTCCTGGACAAAGTCTGAGCATTTCTGTGTGAAAGAGAGAATTGACAGTGGGGAGCTCGATATTCAGCCAATGGGAAGAATCACACTGCAGAGGAAAAAATTAGCGTAGCGAGGATGTGCTGCCCTTAATACACAAAATTGATAACAACTTTCGAATTCATTTTGGCTGTGGATCACGTGATAAACTCGTCTTGATCCATTTCCTCTCCTGCCCAGGTCCTGTTGTGAGTGACATCATGCAATCAGACAGAGCTTAGGAATGGTAGTGATTAAAGGATGACACAAAGACCACTGACTCTGTTAAGCCTCTTTCCGCGCAACTTGACCTCACCTAGCCAGCTAAGTATAAACACAAGCGTTTCTTCAGGACAATGCTTATGATCCGGCAGACACAAAGCAGGCCTCAGTAGCTTCTTAGAAGATTCTGAGCACACCACAGCTGCTCATATTTTCCACGGTTTTAAAAAAAAAAAAACCACCAGGACAATGATCTCTGAGCCTACTTCATAATGACAGGATTTAAAAGGATGAAGACAAGGGAGATTGAAAGACAATGTAAATAATATGTTAGTAACAGAAATAATTCTGTATTTCATAGCATAGATGTCTGTATCAAAATTGCAATTGTCAATATCTTTCCTCATCACATGTACTTGCTTAATAGTCTTCACAAAAAGAAAGAGATCAGAGTTTTTGTACCCAAAATATACATACATATAAGCAAAATTCAAGAATATTTCCCTGCAACTTGAATTAACCTTATTTCAAGCTTGTCCGTTTCAGAGGTCGTTCATAGAGTAGCCAAAATAAAGAATCAGGGCCAGGTAAATAGTTCAGTGGATTAAGTGCCTCCAAGCAGGTGCAGGGGCCAGGGGTTTGATCCCCAGGCCTGCCATGCCGGCCCCACCCCTGGGGCACACTGAGACAGCAATTGAGCCTGGGCGTGATGGCATGCTCCTATAATCCCAGCTCTTGGGAAACCATAAACAGGCAAATTACTACAAGTTCAATCTAGTAGTGAGACCCAGAACATCCTTTAGACCCTTCCCTAAAACACGAAATAAAAATAAAAATATAAAGAATCAGTTTATGAAGCACAGTTGAGATAACTTAATTCCAATTTTCTTGTTTTTGAGTCTCTCTCTCTAATATTAGCAAGAGAATTTGAAGAATTATTTTGCTAAAACATTAGAATAATAATTCATTCTTTCTGAATTACCTGATGATTTATTACAAAACTGTACAATAACCATCTTTGGTGAAAGAGAAAATGGATTAAAAGAATTAAATAGTGGACTAAATAATTGATGTCATTCAAATAACTATCTTTAATGGGGCTCTATGAGCCATAACAATGGACACTGTGTGTTCTAATGAGGTTCAAATTGTCTATAAAAACTTTGGCTTCAATGTGTTTATTACTTCCAACACATTTCTTATTCCAGGGATGTTAAACTCAGCAATTCAGTAAAGTGTGCTAGAACTTAATGATTTGTGGGCACCACCCCCCAACTTGAGGACAATATTTTACCACTCATCTCATCCCAAATATGTATTTTTTCTTCTTCCTTTAGATGATATTTTATAAATTTATGGAGTATGACATATAAGCATACTCATTCATCTGATCTTAGGTACATATTCAAGGTTTACAATGAGCCAGTCACGACCTCAGTAATGGAAAGAGAGAGTACAAAACACAAAGACAGGCCTTGTTTTAGTTTGAATCTAAAGTGTCCCCCAGAAGGCCCATTGGTGGACCAAGAAGGCGCTACTGGGAGGTAAGGGTGGAGCCTTTAGAAGTGTGACTGGAGGGGTTTTGGGCCATCAGACAAGTGGCCTTGAAGGGGGAGAGTAGAACCTTAGCCCCTTTTTTCTCTTTTTCAATTCCTAGCCCTAAAGTGAGCAAGTTTGTTCCACCATGAGCTCAGGCCATGACGGGCTGCTTCACCTCAGGCCCAAGATCAGCAAAACCTACTGATCATGAATTGTAACCTAAAAGACAATAAGCCAAGGTGAAAATTTTCTCTTTATAAGTTGATTGTCTCGGGGAGTTGTTGTAGGGACAGAAAGAAGATTAACATAGTCCTTCATCTCCAAAGTTTAAAACAGAGCAGGGAATACAATTAAATAATCGTACAAAAGATGACATCAATTGTGACTATAAGATGAATAATAGGAGGTTGAAACAAAGACTTTGGGGGCCAGGGAGATAGCTCAGTAGAATAAGTGCCTGCCTGGTAAGGGCAAGGTCCTGAGTTCAATCCCCAGTACTGCAAAAAAAGAAAAAGAAATAAAGAGGTTTGGTGTAATCAAAAATGTTTTCTCCAAAGAAATGGGGCTTCTGCTGAAACTGGGAAAGTAACAGGTACAGAAAGGAGAAAAGACAATTGCCAAGGTCCTGTGTGGGCTTTCTAATGACTGCCACCAAACTTGCAGGAACTACAAATTTTGTACTCTCTTTTTTGTACTCTCTCTTTCCATTACTGAGGTAGTGACTGGCTCATTGTGAACCTCAAATACACACCTAACATCAGATGAATGAGTACACTATGTTGTACCTCCATAAATTTATATTTCTGAGGATAAGGTGAATATAGCACCATTTTCAATTATGTGAGCTTAAGTATTTTCAGAAACATAGTTAAATTGTTTTTGCAATTACAGTCCTTTCTTTCAAAGTCTTCTTTAGTAGGAGAGAGAGAGAAAGACAGACAGACAGAGAAACCCTAAATCTACTTTAGCTAAATTAAGTTACTTTCATTTTCCAGGCACAGACCCTGGGTTTTTAACACACTAGCTGCAAAGTTTGATTCACATGTAAGTTTCTCTTTACTTTTCTCTCTGCATTATGCTTAGTACTAAGCTATCAATAGAGCACCACGACTTGTTTGGTTAGATGCCTGATTGCACTATACTTTGGCTTTCTTCCTGTAATTTGTAAGCATTACTGCGGGAAAGTATTTTAAAATCAAATGTAAAAGAAAGTGATTGTTAAAGTTTACTATAAGAATACATGTATTTCTTCCTAGAGTATAAAAGGTAGAGCTGTTGTGGCAAATTGCCCATCTGGGCCATTTCAAGCTGCTTTAGAAACTATTGGCTTTGACTTTACACGGATGTGACATTTAAATGGTCATTTTTATTTTATCATTGTCAGTCAAAACCTTCAATATGTATGATATAATAAGAGATCACCATTCTTATGTAGTCTACCTTGGGAAGTATTCACAGCTAAGTTCTCTTAAAAGTCACCGACATAGTGAAACTGTGGAAACTAATTAACTAACAACTAACCTTTGGAAACTAATTAATAGATAATGTAAATAGATAAAATGATTGAACTCAGGACATATGAGAACTTGTACTGTAACATCATGTACCTCAGTAGTGTCCCAAATTTTCTGATCAAGAAGATTATG
>NW_004524588.1:9816231-9822618 GCF_000260255.1 Octodon degus
AAATAAATAAATAAATAAATAAAATGATTGATTTGGTAAGTAGAAATAGTAAAATTAGACACAGAAAATATGAAGTGGCAAAAATTTGTAGCACTTTTTGTATATCTATGTATCTATGTATATGCATATAGATGTACATACATGAAAGACAGAGAGAAAAATACCTATCAATAGATCTAAATTATAATTTGACATATGTTAAGTCCTATAGTATTTTCATTCTACAATATTTTCCTTCAGTTAATCAATGAATAATATCTCATGAATTTATTTTTATTGACCAGTATTTCAAATGGATCATACTAGATAATAAAACTCAGTAAATATTATGGTACTAAATAGGTGTTAGATAGGTAAGTTTTACATATACATATATACATATATATAATTACATATAAAACATATATATATTCTTAAAAGTAATCTTTATCAATTATATGGTCACATTTTCATTCATTCATTAATAAATTTCATTAATCTTCTAGTTACATTAAGAACCAGAAGAACCCATAAAAGAGAACAAATGGCCCTTCAAAATTTTAGAATTGTATAAGTGATAAAATTTTTCTTTAGATCTTAAACTGAACCAAAAACTTCTCCTGGTTCTTTTCCTTCTCTCTTTCTAACTACTATCAACACAAGTGATCAGCCTTAACATCATTATGATATAATGAAGAATTTCATAAACATAACCACTGTTCCATCAAATTTTAAAGATCAGCATAAATAGACCCATAATAAATATTTACATGCTGTCTTGCAGGTCAAAAAGTACTTTGCATACTGTATCTCATTGGGAGTACATGTGTGGCTACAGGTATCCATAGACAAACACTATAAGTTGACTAAAAGGCTATGAAATGGATGCACAATCACAATAATGTGCACATGTAGAGCAATTCAAAACTGAGGAAAAAATAATGAAGCTGCTACAACATGGAACATTCTGAAAAAGAGAAGAGATTTTAAGATGGACTTAGCTGACAGAAAAGGCTTACTTAATAGGTCAAGATAAAGGATGTACAGGAAGATAATCCAAAGGGAAAGCACTACTCTGGAAAAGGCACAAAATTTGTATAAAAACTCATGCTAAGGTTTTACAACCATGCAGCTGTCTCGTTCTAGAGTGCCTACAGAATTGCTGTCGGGATCAATACCAGATTCCATCAGTGAGTAAGATACAGTTTATCCAACATTTCTATATCACTTCCTTTATTCCAGGATGTTAAATCTTTTTAAGTGTGTTTCAAACAAATTGACGAGCAAACCTACCCAAACATTCCTAGAACTAATCATGTTTCCCAACATGTGATACAAAACCAATGAATCACGGTAACTAACTCAAATCCGTGACCTACCGTCATTCCTATTATGAGAACAGGCCATCTGTTCATTGTCCTGGAGAGCTAAACATTACTCTGCCTAAGCAGTTTTTACAGCACTGATTCTTCAGTTTGGCAAGCTTTGTGTGTATTGTTTGTTTCGTCACCATAAAGGTTCTATTTGAACATCCAAATGCTGTATATTTTCTTCCTTGGCATCTTCTGAGCATTTGTTCCCCTTCATTATATGGGAAATTTATGCAGTGCCAATTAGAAGAACAAACTGCAAGACGGTAATGGCTCTTTTATCCCAGAAATCATACACAGACTAGTTTCTTCCTGCTATTAACCAATTACAGAGAATTTTCTTAAATAACATTTCCTTCTCAAATTACAAATAATTATTAGTCTAAGCCATATACATTCTCCAATACTCAATTATTTCACTTATGAAAATGGCAATTTCATGTGATTTTACTGAACATAATGAACCATGGGGTCCTCACACTTTTTGCTCCCTAATTAAAATTGGCTATCTAAAAAATTCATCAAAACATTGAAATCTAACGAAATGACTCAGACTTGCCTGCTGTTTTCTTTTATTTCAGGTTCCAGAAAACTGACTCTAAAAATGTTCTATTTGCCCTTTGTGTACACAGTCAAACTGTTATTTTCGAACAGTCAAAAACATCTCCCTTCCAAATATGAATGGACACGTGTCCAAAACGTATTGACTCAAAAATGTGAAGTTCAATTAAACCTAATGCTGCTTCAGAGAGGGTTTTTAGGAACTGGCATTTGTAAGAGTTTATGGGTAAAATATAAGAATAAAAAGAAGATTGCTACGTAAGACACAAATTTGATTAATGTCTT
Organism: Octodon degus; assembly: GCF_000260255.1. Classification (NCBI taxonomy): domain Eukaryota; kingdom Metazoa; phylum Chordata; class Mammalia; order Rodentia; family Octodontidae; genus Octodon; species Octodon degus. The sequence continues at coordinate 9,818,427 of NW_004524588.1, forward strand.
CTAAGACACTAAGAGCAACAAAAGTGTAATTTATGGAATTACATTCTCTTTCTTGCTTTTTCTTTCTTTCTGAACAGATGTCTTCAAGTTAACATGCATCTCAACTCCAAGGAAATGAAAAGCAGTGTGGTCAAAATAGACACATTGCGCTGGAAATTGAACTATCCTTAGGTAAACTCATTAATGATGTCCTAGTGTGACAGTGCGTAACTTCTGACCCTCTCCTCCTACTTATTTTCAAGTTTTGAACAATACTTCTTTACAACAGTATAAAAGCGAAAAGTCAATTTAGAGCACAACTTGTAATCACAATGCTAAGCAAAGCTTCTATTTGTGGACTTGGTTTATCATTCATTTGTTTGTTGCTTTGGTTTTCGTCTCCAAATGTCTCTTTTTCCTATTGTTTGACCCTAGGATTTTTGGACCATCTCACTAGTGCTTTAAAACAGTCATTCCCACAAATTAAAAAATTGATTAAACAAGTGTTCTTCTCAATCAAGATTCTTACCTGGTCATTTCCTATGCAGAGTTCTTAGAATTTGAGCACATACTAAATGATAGATTTCTGATTTTTAGTACTGAGATAAAAATTATGGCAATTATTTGATAACTTTGATCCACATCCCCAAGTTGGCCAGTTCCACCAAACCTATAAACCAAAAAATAAAAGACAGAAATTGAACAAATATTTAAGTTCTTAGGTAGCAACTGACAAAGGTCTAAATGAAAACTTTGGGATGTCCATGCCAACCAAGTATGCCTAATATTCCTATTGTAGCAAAGTGCAATCACACTGACTTAAATATTAAATATTTGTTTAAAACATTCTGGTTTAAGACCATTACTTTTAATATAAGATTTTATGATTTTTGTCAGTTTCTAGAATTGACCTTCAAGTTCCTTTTCTAGAAAAATTAGAAATTTTCAAAGAGATTTTCTTGAGAATACTTGAACTGTAAAAGTTGGGCCAGTGAGATAAGTCAGCAGTCTAAAGCACCTGCTTAGGCAAGCTTAGGCAAGCATGCAGGGACTGCAGTTCTAGCCCCACCTCCTGGATGGGCTGAGCTGGCCACAGACACACACACACACACACACACACACACACACACACACACACACACAAAGTTAACAGGAGTTTGTTTCAATTTTACACCTAAAAGAATGAGCTGTGAATGTATAATATTTTAAAAGGTGTGAGAACTCCTGTACAAAGACATTAATAAACAGGAGCCATAGTATCTGTGGATTTAAATTTCATTGTAAGTAAATAGCCCAAATAAAAATGTTTAAACGAGACTTTATCCTCTTCTGGAAGGAAATGCTTTAGCATTCAATGCATGCAACTAAATTACAAACTGAAGAATCTTCTCGACAGGATCATCTACCTTGATACATCAAGGAAATATAGTAGATAACAGGCATTTAGACACATTCAAAGTTAAATCGTCTGACAAAGTTTTTCTAACTGACTTTGTAAAAGAGTGGTTGGATGCAATTGTATTTGGAAGGACTTGGAACAGATTGAAGAGTCATTTCTTCAGGATGCTGATTAATGAAATGCTGCTACAGTCTATGGGCTTTGCCTTCAGCCCTGTCTTGTTCAATGAGACAGAAAGTGTGTGTGTATCACATTTGGATATGATACAAAGCTTGGATGGATAAGAAATATATTGGATGACAGTATGCCAGTATAATGAGTCAAAAAGATCTTGACAGGATCCTGAGATAGGCCAAACTTGACAAGATAAAATTTAACAAGGATAAATGTAAGCTCAGTACAACAACAACAACCAAAAAAAAAAAGATGAAAAGAAAACTTGTTATTTAACACTGAGAAAACTATGGCTTAAAGGCAGCAGGTTAAGAACTCCCTGACAGTTATTTGTGTTAATTGTAATGAAGGACTTGTCCTTTAGGGTTAAAATTAATATCCTGGATTGGACACTTATGAGGCATTCATGGTAGCAAATTACTCTCTCCAAGCTTTAGTTTTGATCACGTAAAATAATACCAACAACAGAATCTTCAACATGAAGTTTCCGGCTACTTTTAAGATATAAGTACACAGTCTTCATTCTTTTAATGGTTACTGAGTCTTCCCTTGTACACAGCAGAGCTCTCTCTTCTAATTTTAATTTTCCTCATCCTTCAGTGAGAGGAGAAGAAGAAAGATATGACGTGAAGGGAAGGAGGGATGAGAAGAAATCAAAAGATGGGCAAAATCAATCAATATTTATTGAGCACCTTCTTTTTTCCAGGCACTATGGAAAGTATGCAATACATGAAGTCATTTAATTCTCAGAACAAAATGTAGAAAAGAAAGATACAATTTTTTAATTGGTTGACATTAGATAAATAAAGCTTGGAAAAAGTGGCTTTCCAAACCTCAAAAATAGCAAAAGGAAAAATAAGACTTAGGGCCCAGGTCTGCTCTCCAAGACCAAGACTTCCACCAACACCCCACCCCATCCCCTTTATCTCATTCATCTCATAACAGGGCTCTTTGTGAATGCCTATATGCCGAGAAGCCTCAACATTCTTTCATTCTACCTGTCTGGTTTAAAATTCAACTTAAAATTTTATTCTGTTACTACCTTTAAATTTATGTTATTTGACTTGGTTGAACCTGTGAAGATTTATTCTGACATATTAAATTATGTCTGTGGCTTCATTTGCCAATGTAAACAATTCAGTAGGCACAATAACATTCCTAATAATCATCTCATTTCTTTCACAGGAATCCTTTCCATAACTAGCTCCTGAAAAATATCTTCCCTATGACTTATTAAATTGATTATGTTCCCTAGGTATTTCTGTTCAAGTCAGTTCTTTTTCTTATCTACCAACTGCGCAAGAGCAAACCTTGAAACAAGCCATCTTACTTCTTCTAAAAACAAGAAAAAGTTTACTTCACAAAACATAAAAATGCCACGGGAGGCTGGAGAGTGGCTCATAGCAGTAGATGTGTTTTGTGTGACCAATGTCCTGGGTGACCGATGCCCTGCAAAAAAATAAATAAGCAAATACTAAGTTGGCTGTTCTTGTAGGTTAAACCTAATGCTACGGTAATCTGGAAAGAGGACAGAAAAGGACAGAGCACTGGGCTAGAAAATTTTGTGACAACTGCTGTCAAACCCTCCCTACATTGCTCTCCTTCAAATCCAGGTCAAGCTTCATATTCTCATGAAGTTTTCCGTGACTACATCCCTAGCCCCCTGAATCTGCATAATCGCTTCCTTTCTCCCATGCTTTCTCATACCTCTGATCTAACAGACATTATACTACATTGCAAATGCTTGCTGATTAATGAAATATTACATTGTAAATATCAATGGAAAGCCAACACAATGGAAGAAATGTTTGGGTACTTTTTTTGTTTTTTTCCCAAAATTTTATTGATAAACAAATAGCAATGAGACAGTTTCAAATCAAATTGGTAGGACAGTTTCAATAATTAACACATTGCATACATTCTTCCTAGTGGTTAACTGCTGCACAATATGCAGACATGATGTCCTATCCATTAGAACAAATCACTCTATTCATGAAAAGAATGTAACTATATATCTATCCTAACCACTTTGAATACACAGATACAAAATGGACATTCATCTGTATACCCCATTTTTTCTAAGTTCCGTAATTCAACATTATAGGTGTGTAAACTCAGCAAAATACTCTAAAAGAGCCCACTAGCCCATAACAGTGTTGGGTCTTCCATTTACTGGCAATGTCAGAAATTGTTGACCTGAGTCCCCTACAGCTCAACATAACAGCATGGCTTTACTTCTTCTATTTCGTTTTCATACTTTTCTGCTAGATGGTTAAGACCAAGATAAAGCAGGACCTATGCAAGAAGAGTTGTGGCTTTTGGGTCTGAAAAGGTCAATGAAATTCCCTCAGGATTTATCCTGAGATCCTGTACCTCAGATTGTAGAACCTTTGTCAGTGTCAGACATATGGATGAGTCACGGCCATTGCTTGGCCAATGTGCTCTCTGTGAAAGCCTGAGGAAATGTTTTCTCTCCAGGTGACTCTCCTAGGCACACTCTACATCATCGATCACTTTCCTTTTTGGAAAGGAAACACTTGGGACACTACTGAGTTACATGATGTTACAGTACAAGTTCTAATATGTCCTGAGTCTTAATTGAACTTAGAAGGCTAGGGCCAAAATGTTGGCTTTCCTTGC
>NW_004524588.1:9826985-9830613 GCF_000260255.1 Octodon degus
GAAACTGTCTCATTGCTATCTGTTTATCAATAAAACTTTGAAAAAAAATAATAAAAAATAAAATAAAAAGTATTTTTGCAAAAGTCCTTTGGAAAGATCTAAATAGACTCTGATTGCATATAAACGGAAATTAAGAGATTAATTCCAAAAAATTGCAAATAAATAAATAAATAAATAAATAAAGGATGTTATTAATTAGCTGTACATAAAACAAGGGAGTGGCTTTGCTCTGGGAGAAGGGAAGAGTCACTCACTAGAAGAAATATAGACTCTAGATGGGTAGATTCGTGTCAACCAATTGGAAAGTTCTAATAGTAAGAAATAGAAAAGAGTAACTAAAAAGAGAAGCAGGTTGGCACTCAAAGATTTCTAAATAGTTTAGATAAGTTTATGTCATATTTGTAGGATTAGATGAGATGTCTAGGTAAATACTGAAAAAATGGTTGTATTATAATTGTCCATAATTAGAATGTAAGGATGAGAAATAGGTAATGGCCAAAAAAAAAAAAAAAAGGAAAGTTAGGAAACGGGCATTAAAAATCTCCAACATCTCACAGTCAAAAATTAAAAACCGAAAAGATAATTAGACGTGGATTTCTGAGTCATTTGTTGACCTGCAGTAGTTTAAGGTCAGTAGAAGATTAAGAATTCGTATGGCAAAGATTTAAGAAATGGCTTTCAGTTACTCAAAAAGCTGAATTTGTGTGTGTGTGTGTGTGTGTGTGTGTGTGTGTGTGTGTCTTATGCAAAAACTGAAAATAGTAAAGCACACTTTTCCCCTGAAAGTAAACTGTAATTTGGACAATATGAAAAAAGACTGATAAGGAAATGAACAGAAAACAATTTAAATCTTTCTTTGTTTTCTTCTTCTTTTTTCTTTTTTAGTTCTTACGCACTTGATTCTTAAGGTCTGCAGAATCATGCAATCAATATTTCTAATCAAACAATAAATATTTATTGAGGCATAAAATGTCAACATTTGGTTTATTGCACAGATGTTTGGACCACAATGTCCAAATTCATGAGACTAACACCAAAAACCATTTAAATAATTTGCTGTGAACAACACAACCGCCTGCAGAGTGCTCTGCTATTAGGTCACCAACATCATTGTTGCCCAGGGAGCAGCTTTCTGGGAGAAGCAAGGTCCAAGCTCAAAGAGGTGTCACCACCGCCCCAGCACCCAGGTGCCTCTCTTCCAGACTGCCCTTTCTCACTGCTGGTCTTTTAGGAGAAAAACTTTAGACTATTTTAATGCAGATTTCTTATCCTTGCTGAGACTAAATCAGACCTTTTTGGAGGAAAACCCAGGAACTTGTAGTTTTTTAGTGATTTCACCACATTCTGATGCAGGTTACAGGTCTTAGGTCTGCCTTATGCCCACCTCCACCTCTCACCTCTCTTTTTTTATTCTATTTTAGTCTAACTTCTTTTGCCGCCTCACTATTCTTTTGCAGAAATTACCATTGACATCTTAATTTTCAGCTTCAGTGACATAATTCTAATGAACTGTCCTAAATCCATGAACATGTTTGCCACTCTGTCTTGGAACGTCTGCTCCTTGCTTCCCAGGTAGTAAGTGCCATACTCCCCACAGCTCAGACTCCCTCCAGCCCTTTGCTCCTTTTTCCCTCACAGCTGAGTCCTCTTCCTGCCTAGGGCCCTACCTGGTATGTTACCCCAGAGTTTGGTCCCTCCTCACCCCCTTTTTTTAAATTGCTAAGCTTTCTCCTGGAACAATTCCATTCACTTCCATTGTGTTTTCCATTGACTGTATTTATACAAGTTCCAAATCTTTACCCTCAGTCCTCAGGATAATTTTTTTTTTTACTGGGATTACTAATCTCCAGTTAGCTGCCTTCAGGGAGTAGGCATGAGCCTTTCACAAAAGGCTATGGATGGCACCACTAGCACAAAGTCTGGGAAAGGCAGGAAAAGTGCCCGGATAGAACGACTAAAGTGGAAGCACATAAAATACATATAGTATATGAGGAGCGACAACAATACAAGAAACAGAACTTTTGGCTGAGTAGGCTGACATGACCCAGAGAAACTGCATCCTGAACATATCAGCAAATCAGAGGTCCTGAGAAAAAGGATACAAAACTGGCTGCAGATCTGGACAGAGCTTGGTTGGGAGTAAGACAGGGAACAACAGATGTGCTGATCCAGGTGACCTCAACTTGCAAGGGCACAGTACTGAGACAGCAGATTCTCAATCCACTCACAGGGAAGCCTACGGATTCGAAACTGCTTCCATTTATCTATAAAAACTAAGTAACGGTAATAAAAATATCTGAAATCTTAGGGTTAGAATACATTTCATCTGAGGTGTTCCGACACTCCAGGATTATCCTCTCTGAAAGTCATTTTTCTTTCTCCACCCTCTTTTTAATATCTTACCATAAAACAATCCAAACGGAAAATAATTAATTCCATATCGAGTCTCCCCTGAGAATAAGCAGATGTTAACATTTTGCTGTAAGAGATTTGGAGCTCTGTCCTTCTCAAAAGCAAGAAATGAATGTGTAGGGGCTGAAGACACCCCAGGAAATACATTCTCTCCCCTGGACTTCCAGGAGTTCCTTGCTCTGATGAATTCGGTATGTGTTGGTCTTGTGCCTGTGTTTTACTCTTTTGATGAAAGCACAAATTATAAATCTAAATTTTTGATTTCGTCTATAAATCTAAAATTTTGATTCATGGTGGTATTTGAGTAAAGCCTTGGGTTGAATGACCACTTTGAAGTGTTTTTGAGAAGTCAAAGCATTATGCTAGACATTTCATGCCTTAGGAAGATAAGAAAGAGAAAGTTAGAAAATATCTATGCCCTACCAATCAGCAGAGCAAAATGAACAGAAAGCTTTAGTGCTGTCCAAGAGAGACAAGATTACTTAAATCTAAATCTATATAAGTTTTGCTTATTGTTTTCCTAACACAAAGTGAAAGAAAGAAAAAGAAGGTCCCTAAGACAGGCAACAATTCACAGCAAAAGTTTGGGTTATTTATCAAAGAAACATGCCCTTTAGCCCCAACACATATGATAACCCCAAATCTTAAAGAAACTTAAACTTAATTTCTCGTCCAAACTATGTATATTTGTAATAAGAATCAAAATTTTGTCATTTAGGTCACGGTTATTTTCATGTAGCTTGTGATTATTTATTCACTACAGTACACATAAAGAAAGTTCCTCTTGTTTTTTAGAAAGCATCAGACTCCTTGGGATTGGGTTTGCTTGACAGGGCAATAGTTTTTTTTTGTTTGTTTGTTTGTTTGTTTGTTTGTTTGTTTTTTAAGATGTTTAAAGCCAGCACTTTTACCAAAATCAACTCTAAACACAGTAAAAAAAAATCACATTCTTCTTCAACTTCTCAGTGTAATTTTAAAATTTATATCAGCTTTGCCCTGAGCTCATATAAAAAAATCACAAAAAAAATACCCAAAAACCATTTAGAATGGGAGAAAGACATGATAGAAAGAGACAGATAAATGGATAAATAGGTAGTTAAATAGAATCTACTGAGTAGTTTGCAGAGATAGTAACATCTGTAATAGTATCTTTTAAAGTTTATTTTGAAGATATATGTGAATCTAGTTTACTCCTTTGAAAGATATATATATATAT
>NW_004524588.1:9830713-9831237 GCF_000260255.1 Octodon degus
GTTACCTGAATGTCAGATTGTTCCCTCATATTTGGGAAGTTTTCTGCTATTACTTCTGCCTATATTTTTTTAATGTCATTTGTATTGACTCCTTCCTTTTCATTGATGCCTATTAGTCTCACATTGTTCATCTTTGCATCACCTTGCAGGTGATGGATGATTCTTTCCTGCATCCTCATTGTTTTTAAGAGATCCTTTCTGACCTTTTCACTAGCTACACCAGCATCTTCAAGATCTGAACCTCTGTCTTCACTTTCACTTAAATGGTTTTGCAAGCTTGTGATTGAGATTTTAATTTCCTCTATATCTCCTTGACTCTCCTTCATGCGATCTATTTCTTTCCTGTATTGCTCATTCAAGGAATCCATCAGTTTTCCAATCTCATCTATTTTTTTATCAATGTCTTCTTTAGAAGCAGTTATAGGGGGCCGGGGAGATGGCTCAGTGGAATAAGCGCTTCTCTGGCAAGCGCAAGGGTCTGAGTTTAATCCCTGGTTCCGCAAAAAAGAAGAAGATGAAGAAGA
>NW_004524588.1:9831507-9835590 GCF_000260255.1 Octodon degus
TTGCTTATTTACTATCAATGCTATTAATTCATGCATTTGAGCCGAGCTAGTGTCCTCTGCACTTGTTCTGGGTGGGCATTGGGTTTCCTCCATATGTTACTGCATTTGATTCTTTACTACAGATGTTATTAATTCAGGGATTTCTTTTCTTATTTCCAGTCTGAGTTCCTCTATACATTTCTGCAACTCTTTCTTTATTTCAGAAGCTGTTGATTCATTGCTTTCAGCTGTGTGATTCCCAATTTGTTCTGTGTTAGTGTCCTCTGCACTTTTACAAGTGGGCTTGGGTTCTGAGGTTGCATTTTGTTCCTTCTCATCATTTTGTGTAGCACTGTCTTCTGACCTTTGTTGGAGATCTTTGTTGTAGTTATAACCTTAGCACGTACTGAAGTTCAGGTGTAGATCTACAAAGTTTGGATTTATACAGCTGTGCCTGGCTTGGGTCTGGCAGCTGTGCTCAGCTCCTTCCTGCTGCTGCCCTTGGGTGTGAACCTGTTGTGCCCCTCTGGCAAGATTTGCTGCTCCTGGACTAGCTGGGTGGCTCTGTCCTCTACACTCTCTGCAGGGATTGCAGCTGCAGGGTTTCACCCCAGGCCTGTATGCCAGGCCTGAGCTGAGCCTGGAGGGAACAAGATGGAGTAGGGGTGAAAGGTAGCTCTCCCACACACTCACCGGGCCTGGGCTAGGAATGGGTCTAGGGGTTCCCCCTACGTGGCAGAAATTCCTACTCAGTGGGCAGGGTGAGGGAGGTGCTGTAGAGTGGTGGGGGGCTTTCCAAGGGGGTGGAAGAGGGTCTCACCCATGCTTCACCTGGGCTGGTACCATTAGTAGGTCCCGCCAGTGCAGGGTAGCTGGAAGCTCTCCCACACACTCACTGGGCCTGGGCTAGGACTGGGTCTGGGGGTTCCTGGAATGCAGAGAAATTCCTATGCAGTGGTCAGGGTGGGGGAGGTGCTGCGGAGTCTGGAAGAAATATTTGAAAGGAGATGCTAGACCATTTATAAAATATTTTGAACTGTTCATTGAAAACAATGCCTAAATCCCTCACATATACTAACAACATGGAACAGAGTAAAAAATAGAGATGGAAGAGGATTTTCTGAATGGGCTTCTCCTCAGGACTGTGTTCTTTGGAGGTAGAAGAGCTCTCCAACTAATGAGGAGCATCATTTAAGTCTGTCCTGGAAGCTAAGCCTGTGAGCTCTGTGATAAGAAAGAGCAGAGTGGACTGGGTTTAACTCCCCCTCCCAAGAAATCTGGAGGCAGTAAAGAGCTGGAATTATCCCAAAGCACAGGAGTTTTGCTGCTAAGGGTAGAGAATAGTCCCAAAGTTTGCTGAAACAGTATTGTCTGAGCCACTACACTCTGACTTCTGAGTCTACTATATGGGAATCTACCCTATAGCAATACTCTTTTAACAATTACCAATGACTACCTCCTCACTGAGAAATTCAATAAACTCTTTTACACTCTTGCAGTGATTCAATGCCACTCACTGGGCATTTCTTTTTTATTCTGACCTTAGCCTCTCTTCGTTTCTTTAAAACTCCATGAGTTTTGAAGACAAATAGGTGCAGATTTGATTTACACAGTCAGTAAATGTTTACTGAATATATGGTATGAACCATGCACTAATGTAGGTTCTGGAGATTCATTCTAAGCAAGACAGACATGGACAAAGCTAGACTTGGAGCAAGGCATCCTCACCATGCTAACTAGCTATTCTAGCTACACAGCTATCCAGCTGCATTACTCTGGGAACATTTATTGAATTACCTGAGCATAAGCCTTCTTGTCTATAGAAGGAGAATAATATTACCTAGTCATGGAGAATGTTATGAGGATTAAATGAGGTGAATTATGTAAATTGCCTATCAATCTCTAACAGACACATAACAGTCATTCAATAAATGTTCAACCATTTCACCTTCCCACCCCCTCTGCAACACCTCACCCATTACCTACAAATTCTTATATCTCTTACACATTCTATTTACTCATTCTTTAATTGTCTCAGCACTACTCTGACGAACCGCTGCTAAATGCCGCTATCCCCCGAAGCTTTCCCACCCATCTTTCACTCATTTTCACTCTTTACTTTCGCCCAAAGGGAGCTTATTCACATCATTGGCATCAGCTACCACCTCTCTGCAATTGCTGCTTTGAGCTAAGTTTGGCAGTGGGTCTGTCTTTAGCTCCCACCGCACATTTCCATGTTGGCTGCCTTATTATGTCACAAAACAAAGTCACTATACACACCTCAAATCTACAACAATGCTCATATCATTGATATCAATTAAAAGTACTTAAACAAATATTTATTAGTCATCTACTGTATATGAAACTTTCCTGGAGCGGTAGACTCTCCTGACCTTGAACTGGTCAAATTCTTATTGTTTGCTGTCAGAAACCCAGGAACTAGTAATACTTGCTCAGCAAGGGACAGTTGCATGTACAAAGCAATGTAACTTACACAATGATCAGTGACTGCCAGATAGTTTAATTCTATGCTCAATCAATTAAATCCTCCTTAAAATAATGGTGTATGTAGCAGAATACGGTCTTAAGGTATAAATCATGACAGGAATGGCAAGTAATGTGGAAGCATACTTTTAGTAATAGTAAGTAACCTAAAGAGGCATACTGAGATCAACTTTGCAAGTCTTTAATGCAAAAACAAGTGTTCTTACATTTGTGTAATAGTGCCTAATAAATTAATAAATGAGGGTTGTCTAATAAATATAATACAATGGGAAGCTACTAAAAGTTTTAGGCCAAATGCAAAACACTGTCATGTCTGTAACTTTTTATTTTTCTCTGGGCACTATGAACTAGAGAAAGCACACAGGGAGAGAATTTCAAGATCTATTGCCACAGAAACAAACCCAAAGCAAAAAACGGATGCGAATATGTGCATCAGGCTTTTTCATTGTAGCCAAAAGATGGAAAGTTTCAGATATCCATTCAACTGACCACTGAACAAAGTAAGCATGGTACAACTGGCTACAACTATTTCAGTAATGAAAAGGTCTGAACTACACTGACACAGGCAATAGCATGGAAGGACCCCAAAGGCATGTTACTAAGTGAATGGAGTCTCATTCAAGCTCTTGCATGATTCCATCTATGCTTTCTTATAGATGAGGCAAAACCACAGGGACCTAAACAGGTTAGCAGTTGCCCACAGAAAGGAGCAGGAAAAAGAAACTGACTGCAAATTACCACAAGAGAATATTTTAGAGAGTTAGGAATATTCTGTTTTGATTATAATGGTAATTATGTGACTGTACATTTGTCAAAACTCACTGAATTATACACTTACATAGAAGAATTCTTTTTTTCAAAAATGTATTTGGTACAGGGTCTCACTACACAGCTCAAACTCGTAGTGATTCTCCCGTTTTCAGCCTCCCCAGTCCTGGGATTACAGGTGCGTTCCACCACACCCAGTCTCAATCACCTTCTCAGCATGCCCTGGAGGCAGGGCCAGCATGTGGTGCCTGGGATCAAACTCAGGTCCCTGCACTTACCTAAGCAGGTGCTTTGTCCACTGAGCTATTTCATGGCCCAGAATAAATTATTTGTAGTTAAATTACACCTGAATAAACCTAACTTTTAAAAAGTATTTTTGGCTAGCCCAGGTCCGGTGAGTGTACGGAGAGCTTCCTGCTACCCTGCACCGGCGGGACCAGTCCCGGCCCAGGCGCAGAGTGGGCCGGACCCTCTCCCAGCCCCTTGGGCCGCCCCCCACCACTCCACAGTGCCTCCCCCACCCCGCCTGCCGAGTAAGAATTTTTGCCCCGTCCCAGAGGCCCCAGACCCAATCCTAACCCAGGTCCCGTGAGTGTGTGCAGAGAGCTTCCTCTTCCTCCTACTTCACCTTGCCCCCTCCAAGCACAGCTCAGGCCTGGCATACACACCCGAGGTGTAATCCTGCAGCTGCAATCCCTGTAGGGGAGAGTGTAGAAGATAGATCCAACCAGCTAGTCCAGGAGCAGAACATCTCGCCACACGGGCACAACAGGTTCACCCTTAAGGGCAGCAGCGGGAAGGATTGAGCACAGCAGCCAGACCCAAGCCAGA
>NW_004524588.1:9844160-9847059 GCF_000260255.1 Octodon degus
GGGGATTGAACCGCGGTCCCTGTGCTTTGCTAAACTTGTTCTAAGTAGGTGCTTTAGACCACTGAGCCATCTCACCAGCCCCTACACACAATTTCTTAACAACATGTTTTCTGAATGTGTCCCTGATGGTGAGAGAAACATGACTCTACTTGGAAATTAAAAATGTTTGAGGTTCCTTGTAGCATCACTTTGCTTGACTTACATCACTTTGTACCCATCTTAAAGAACACTATGCTAGGGGTTGGCCAAATAGCTCAGCAGACTAAAGTGCCTGCTTAGGCAGAGCACAGTGATGGGGGTTTGAACTCCAGTGGGCCATGCTGGCCCCACCCCCAGGAGTGCTTACGGCAATTGAGACTGGGCATGGTGGTACACGTCTGTAATCTAAGTACTTGGGAGGCTGAAAACAGGAGAATCACTACATGTCCAATTTACATAGTAAGACCCTGTAGACCTTGTACTAATACATTTTTAAAAAAGACTACTATGCTAAATGTCCCTGTACACTATGGTTCTAAAGACCTTCTATCCAGAACCTATGAAACACGTTTGCTTTCTAACAAGCATTAGGCCCATAGGGCCAATTTTTTAAATGAGTGAGGGTTTCATAATTTTTATCTCCAATTTATTCAACTGAGTTATTGTGTTTTGGTGGTAGAGACATACATTTTCATGGTAGAGACTGTTTTATGTCCCAATAAAAGTCTCTTTAGATTTCTGCCTAATATAATTCCCAACAATATCAATTACTCAAATTTGTTTATGAATGAAAAGGCACTAACCTGTAGGAGGGCTTTTAAAGTCAGTGCTAATTGATTATTTGATCTACACAAAGGAGATTGATATAAGACTGTTTTAGAGCAATTCACAACCATTTAACTGAGCAGATATACAATTATATCCCATCACTTACCTTCAATGAGCTCAATGAGTACGGTGAAAGGATCAGAGCAATTTATCATAGTAACAAAAAATGTTTATGGTATCTAGATATGTTAATTAAAGCATAGGCTGGATTACTATCACAAGAAATTTCTTCTTTTGTTGTTGTTATTGTTTTTCTTGGGTATTTTTTATTTTAAAGAAAGGAAAAATAAATATTAAATACAATGGTATAAAATTCCAAACCAAAATTGTAGGAGAGTAACAATGGTTAGTGCATTGCCTATTGTTATCTTCAAAGGAGTTGCTCATATTATAAGACATAGGCATGAAAAATTGATCAAACAACAGTGGAATACAAGAGCTTCAAAATCCAATATCATATTAATGAGATTTTTACCCTGCACAATTAAAGTCCAAATAGGCAGTTCAGAGATTTATGTTGCAGCCAGATATAAAAGATACCTTGTATCTTGCATCTTATTTATTCCTCATCTCAAACTAATGTTGTCAACTTTCAGTCCAAAATAACTTCTAGAGTTCCTGTGTTTATATCTTATTCCACTAGAAGAAGTAAAAAAGAGGGGCAAAAAGGTTGAAAGCATGCTTTTTGCATCATTAAAGACATTACCTGGAAATTGTACAGAGCTTTAGTCACAGTATTTGGGTCAAATTCTAGTCATACTGTGTCACATCTAGCTGCATTGTAGGTTGGAAATTTAGCCTTTATCAAAGCAGACAAGTGGTTGATTAAAATTAAAGAATCCCATTGACAAAGAAAATTAAAGGCCTTTCAGACAACTGACAGTCTCTGCATCTAAGACAGTGAAATATCCTTGGCCTATACAGTGTTGACATTCACTGCAGGTTAGTCTACCATGTAATAAATAGTCTAAGTTATACTGTGTACCAGTCAATTATTATGCTTCTAATGTAATGACTCCTGTGAGTCACTTGAGTATAAATGTCAGAAAATTCTTTGCCAGAAAAGCTCAATGGCAATCAACTATAGTTGGTGACACTTGGAATTCATTTGGTAGTTCCTAAGCTAAGCTAGAGTCTTCATTGGAAACTGGGGTGGTGCTTTTCTCTTCCATGTGTCTCTCACCCTCCAGCAGAAGCCAAGCACATTCACACAGTGATAGCAAAGGTATGAGAGAGCACCGCAAACCCAACCCACTTCAATTCTTCTGAAATCATGCCTGCAAACATCCCATTGGCCCAAGCAAGTCCCACAATTGAACTCATTGTCAAGAGGTGGAAAAAGTCACCCCACTTGAGGGAGGCACTATAATGATATACATAGAGTGCTACATAATTGGTCATTGTTTGTGGAGGACCACCAGGCAACTAACTCTCCTTGAAAGAGGAGCAGTTGTCTCCACTTTGGTTGAGGCTGACTCCATTTCCAGGTTTTGATATGTATAGAGCTGGCTAGGACTTTTCCTTATCCCTTCAATTGACTTTAAGTGATGCATATCTATCTGTCTGGTGAATGAAGGCAGGAGACAGGAAAAGGAATGTTGTGGGACTGTCCTGCTACAAGGTTGTATATGGTTAGATTTCTGGACTTATGTGTAAACATAAGAAGTATATAATTCTTTATGCCTATTTTTAAAATATATTTTAATTTTTAAGGGTTTTTTCATCATATTCTATAGGGACTTAAAGTTCAACTATCAATACTTGATGAAAAATACCTGTTCCATGTTTTGCCTAAAATGTTTGATATTCAGACAGATAGTGAAGTTAAGCTTAACAGCCTATGTTGTATGGTAATAACAATAAGTTTCACTTCTGGAGGGTTAACAACCTAAGTTTGCAGACCAAAATTAGAGAAAAAGGATGGCTGCAAGGAAAGCCAACATTTGGCCCTAGCCTTCCAAGATCAATTAAGACTCAGGATATATGAGATCTTGTACTGTAACATCATGTAACTCAGTAGTGTCCCAAATTTTCTGATCAAGGAGATTATGGGGCCAAAGAGGAAAGTGATTGATGATGTAGAGTGTGCCTA
>NW_004524588.1:9852199-9857856 GCF_000260255.1 Octodon degus
CTCCAGCTCTTTATTGCTAGCTAGGAAAAGGCCCAAACTGTGAGCAGTTTAAGTTGGGAAACAAATCAGGTGTGCAACTTGAGAAAGAATAGCCATGCCGTGAGCCCTTTCCAACATGCTGTGCATTTACCTTTCTCTTTCCTTGAAGGTACTTATGTTAACTGTCCTTCACTGCACCAGCAGGGACCCCAAATAAATCTCTTTAGAACCTCAAAAAAAAAAAAAAAAAAAAACATGTCACCTTGCCATAAGGCTTATTTTAAGCAAAAGGTACTTGTAAGGAGCAAACATAGGAAGGACAATGTGCTTTTCCTCTACCAGGAGAGAAGAAACATCTTGTCACCAAAGATGGAATTGAAACCAAGAAAAATACGTACAAAGAGATCTTGATAAGTTACTTTTATCTTCTTTTAACATCTGCACACAGTTTAGTTACTTTTCCACAATAGCCCTTCTTTGTTCAACCTACCATACAAACGGGGAAGTGGTCAGATTAATTTTTTCAGCCTTACAATGGTGTGAAAATGATTATGCCTTCAGTATACCCTACTTCAATCTGTGATTTTGGATCTTTCCCTAACAGTGGTAGGCAATATCAATGAGACACAGCTTCTGGGAGGTCAAGCAGATATACTGGGCTACATTCCTGAGCTACTAAGTTGGTGGGGGTATTAAATGCATTTTCATCGTACCATATTTTCAACTTATGGTGGATTTATCAGGAAGTAAATCAAGGCACGTATCTTAAACACTTAAATTTTGCCAATCATTAGGCTCATCATTTGCCTAGGAGAACTCTCATGTATATGCGAAAATCTAACTACTTTTCTCCTGTTAACCAGTCTTGTCAATTGAAGGATGTGCTCACTGAGGACTTGTGGAAGGTGATGGGATCATGGGTGATGCTGTACTCAGCCCTGGAGCTGGGGAGTTCAGCACCTAAGTGTGGTGTTGGAAGGTGAGGCAGAAAAGGAAGTCAGTAGGGAAACTCTCTCTCTCTCTCTCTCTCTCTCTCTCTCTCTCTCTCTCTCTCTGGAATGGAACTCAGTACTTTCCACCTGCCAGACAGCCGCTTATGTACCCTGATTCATCCACAGCACCCTTCCTCTATTTAAGTTGGCCAAACAGGGTAGTCCAGATAAACCTCCTCTCCTTTAAGTTGTAAATGTCATTTATTTTATCCCAGCAGTGAGAAAAGTGACTAATACATTCACTTTATAAAATGAATATATAAATTTATAAATAATTTCCTGGGTTTCTACATACATCTCTGACACAGAAAGAGGAGCACTTTGCTAAATAAACGCAATTAATAACTTTGCTGTGCATTTTATTTTTATGACATTGTCGACATTTTTCTCTTAGAATCTGTATTTAAAACTCTCATTCATGTAACTGGTGAAAAATATTTCCGCTGAACTCATTTCCTTATTTGTACACAAATTCTAGCTAACACCTAGTGAAAATGTCTTCACTTCAGGTATTTTTACTTAAAGCTCACATAGAAAGTTTTCATATCATGTATTTCAATTACATTTGTTCATATTTGATTTGATACTTGTTCTAATTAGGGGACTATGTTGAAAAGGTTTTCCTTTCCTAGTGGTGACAACTGAACTGTCATAGTTATCTTTTTACTATAAGCTGAAAGCAGTACATTCTTGCCACTTAATGAACTGCGTGGCACACTGGAGCCCTGCATGTCACACACCTCAGTGACTCTCCTGAAGTTCCCGCATGTCCAAGCTTTCCACTTGCCATGCTCAGCTCTAATATCTTGACTGCTTCCACTTCCAACGATTACGCTTGCCAACTTTTCACTCGGTTGGTGCACAGTCCGCAGCACACTGGCTTCCCAGGTGTCTCAGTTACTCTTCACTCATTGCTGGGACAAAATATCCAGCACCTAAAATTAAGGTAGGAAAGGTTTATTCAGCTCACAGTTTGTGGAGGTTTCAGTCCGTACTCCACTGGCTCCCAGGCAGAGTGGTACATGGCAGAGAGCAGTGGTTAATGGTGGGGGAAGACAGTGAACAGCCTCAAAGAGAAGGTCAGCAGCTACGATTTCTAGCCAACCTCTCTCCTCCTTATGTCATAAACAAGCTACCCTGGGGCTGGACGTGTAGAACACTCACAGTGTCCATGCCCTTCTCTTGCTCAGGATGATGTTTACAAAATAAGACCCTTGGCTCCCTGCTCAGTCACTTCATTAAACTTCTAAACTTCTCGAGTTGACACCATGTACCAACCAGTACACCTGGATAACCTCTTTCCTAAATGTCAAGCTCCCACCTTGAAGTGCCTGCATGACCAGAAAGGGTGGGCTATGGGGAGTTCAGCTGAGCCTTACTGCATGGAGTGGTCCACAAGGCTATAGCCCTCTTCTCTCCTTTCTCCCTCACCCCAATATCTGGCATTCTCCTCCTCAGTAAAATGAAAGTAAATTCTAATCTGGAACTCTTCCAAACCAAATAGGTGGTGACTTACCATAAGCCCTCCCATTGTTTTGCTTTTTGGTTCTCTCAACCTTATACTTCCTCATCTCTTCTATAGAGAGCTGCTGCCTTTAAAATATTTTATTTTCAATAGAACTTATAAAGCCTGCTGTAGTGTTTCCTTTAAAATTTTGATAGATTGCCTTTTTACTAAGGCTTAAATTCATTAAGCATTCCTATTCACTGTAGAAAAATTTGCATACTAAAAAGACATAATTGAAACATGGCCAAACAGCTCCATTTCTACATCATTTTTGCCTTAGTATGGACTCAGTTGTGCATCAAAAAAAGTTAAAAGCAAACTGAAAGCAGAAAACAGAAAGGCTAACATTTGATTTTAAGACCAAAGTTTTAGGTATAAGTACGTAATTCCCACTCCTATATCAGAGATTTTGCTTTCTGAGATTTCAATTACTCACATGACCAATATTTGTCTGAAAATATTGAATGGAAAATTCAAGAAATAATTCATGAGATTTAAATTACACATCATTCTGAGAAGCAGTTTGAAATCTAGTGCCATAACACTATGCCCCATCTAAGACATGACTCATTCCAGGGCCCAGAGTATCCATGTTGTATAGGTTATCCAGCCAGAAGTAACCCAGTGGCCAACTCAGTTATCAGAATGACTCTGGCTATCTTATATTGTTGGAATTAGTCACCACTGCAGAGGTAGCTAACACTAGGTCACAATGTTTATGTCATTTGTCTTACTTCTTTTCATCAAGTAAGCAATTCAGTATCTCATATCACCACAAAAAGAAAGTAAAGTCCAATATTTTGAAAGATACTATAGTGTAACTTTCACTATACTCTCATAAGTGTTCTCTTTTATTACTATTGGTGCCAATTTCTTACTGTGTCTGATTTATGAGTTAAACTTTAGTAAAGGTATATAGAACTAAAACGTAGTGCAGCCTTTGGTACTATCTGCTGTTTTGAGTATCCATTGAGGATTTGGGGGCATATTCCCTGTAGACAAGGAGGGAAGATGGGAAGAGCTTTGCTACTTATTAGCTGGTAGCTTCAGGCAACAACTCTGTGGCTCATTTTCTTTACAGAAGACTATAGCTAACATCTGTGAAGTAAGTCTGTGGGCTTCAAAATGTTTTAAAAATGTATATGATTATTGCTGAAGATCTGAGAAACAAGGCCACCTGCTTACAAACCTAGATTAACAGAAAAGCCTGAAAAAATTGTCTCTAATGATAAACAAAGAACAAATTACAAGGCTTAGCTGTAAATACCTAAGAATAATTTTACTGCAGTATACACATGAAGCTAGACTGTCTAAAGACTTTTTACATTTCAAGTTTAATCATGAGATACTTTAAGCATAAAATGTATGGAAAATACTATTATAGCTACCTATTAACACACCACTAACAGTAGACAGATGTTCACATTTTCCAGAATGTATTTTAAATCTGTCCCTTCTTTTGTAGAAAGAAAGTTTACAGCTAAAATTAAAGCCTGTTTGCCTTCGCTTTCCATTTTTCTCTCCTCTCCACACTACCAATATCCTGAAATTGTACATCATTCCAATATAAGTTTTGGAATATTCACTTCCATAATGAAAATATACTACTGTTGTGTGTATTTAAAATATGTACACTATATGCACATAAAAATTGCAAATTTTGAGTGAAATATATAGTACACATAGTTGCATTATAACCAGTAAATGTAAAGTATATAATGCAATAATGTATTGTTTTAAAATATATTTTATATATTTTCTTAGTTGCTTTTTCCTTGTTGCTGGATCAAAATACACAACATCCAGAATTAAAGAAGGAAGGGTTTACTTAGCTCACAGTTAGTGGAGTTTTCAGTCCATTCTCAGCTGAGTAACAGAAGTCCAACGCAGAGTGGCACATGGCAGAAAGCAGCAGTTCATGGCAGAAGCAAAGAGCAAAAATCAAAGGCAGGGGCAGCAGCTGAGGGAGCTAGCAAGCCTCTCTTCCCTATATAGTATTCAAGATATCTGCCCCAGGGTGGGCGCAGCCTTCACAGCCATAATTCCAGCATTGGATCAAGAATGAATCACAAACTCTAGAAACTTCCTCATGACTGCATGAGGCTTTGGGGGTACACCTAGACGCAAACCATAATATATGCCTTTAGACTACTTTTTTCTTTTTACGTATGTTTTTCTGACATCAATACTGATATCTGAAGATCTGGTTTACTTATGTGAGCAGCTCTATAACACAGTGTTGAAAAATAACCATGCTGCATCTCCTGATAGGTACATGTTCATCCCTAAAATTTTTAGCATTGTTTGTAGTTCTATGGATTACTTCTCATAATCTCTGCCTACTTTTCTATTTGTCTGTTTTCCTTCTCATCATTAACTTGTAGTTCTTTATATATTATGGATACTAATCCTTTGACATGTGAATACAAATCTCTCATAGTTGTTGTCTTCTTTTATATATTATTCATGTCATTTTACATAATCTATGTAGTCAAATTTATCACTACTTTCTTTAATAGTTTGTGCTTTTGCCTCATATGCAAAAAACACTTTAGACAATTAAAATAATGTTTTTCCTATGCCTTCTTATAAATACTTTATTATTTTATCTTTTGAATTCAGACCTTGAGTCTACCTGGAATTCAATTTATATGAATGTAAAGTATGTATTTCATATATCAGAATTTAACCATCACATTCTTATTTACTTGATAATCCATTTTGCTCACTCTAAAAAATTTTTCATTTTCATCAAATGAATAGATTGAGTTCTAAATTCTCTTTTATTTTTAATTGCTTTGAATATTCCTGTGTCAAATTGCCTGGCCTTTACTCCTATAAGTTCAAACAGCTTTAGTAGAACATCAGTCAAATCTACCATTGTGCCTCTTCTTCAAAACTGTACTGACTTTTCTTGGTTCTTTTTTTAATTATTCAATAGGAACAAAAATTAATCTTTAACATTTTTTGGTGACAGTATTATTTTTTCAGAAATAAAACACACAGTGGTACACTTTTTAACATAAAAATATGCCTTTTTGAAGAAAGTCTCCTTGGAACCTAGCAGAATGCTTCATACCCTACCACCAATGTTACTATTTTGGGATTTTTCCTTTCTTTTTTTTTTTCAATAATTTTATTGAGAAACAAATAGCAATGAGACAGTTTCAAATCAAATT
>NW_004524588.1:9857956-9863421 GCF_000260255.1 Octodon degus
TCTTGTTATATAGGTCTTGCTCTATCTTGGTCTTAACCATCCAGCAGAAAAGTATAAAAATGAAGTACAAGAAGTGTCTTTATTCTTGATGTGAGCTGCACTGGGTGTAGTACACTGGAATTAACTTGATGAGATTCCAATAACTTATCCATGAGATTACAAATATAAACTTCCCAGTCTGAAACAAGGAGCAGAAAGGGCTCTCTATAACTGTGGTTGAACTTTTGCTTAGGAAACAAATGACATTAGGAACACAGGCTGCTTTGTTATGGAAAACTCCTATCTCAAGATGAAATGCTTAAACATTTGCATCTTAAGAGATAACATGTTCTCATAATAGGAGTAAGCTCATAAAGTGCTAAGTCTGGTTAAAGCAAAGTTTTTTTCAATTAAAACGTTGCATTTTGGAACAGCATGAGAAAGTCTTTTGCAATTGGCTGTAAATTACTGTAGTTAAAGCTGTGAGGAAAAAATCAAGGCAAATGAAAAGATTATTCACTCAATTTTGTAATACATTTAACTTTCTTAAGTATTTTGTTGCTGTTGTTGTTGCTACTGCTGCTGCTGCTGAGGTAAGCTATCTGACACCCACGAGTCAAAGGAGGAAAGGTTTATTTTAGCTCATGCTCCGTACAGGTTTCTGCCCATAGTCAGCTGCCTTCAAGGCATGGTGGCATGGAGCAGGGCAATGGCAGAGGAGATACAGCCCATGGCATGGCAGGCAGGAAGCAGAATGCAGCCTTCCTTCTTCTTTTCCTTTATATTCTGTCCATGCTACGAGCCCACTGGTTGGTGCCACCCACGCCCAGGGTGGGGCCTCCCACTTCATTCAGCCACACACAGAACTATGCCAACCCAGTCATCACACACCCATGATCTAGTCACGTCCAAAAGACCTGCCCATGTGCTCATGAGGCTTTGGGGGAACACACAGATGTGAGCCATTGAAGTTACAAGTGCTAGCACTTTTTAAAAATGCTGACTGACTGTGTTCCTTCCCTCCTACTCCCTCCAAGGAAAAAGTAAGAACAATCATCAATGACAAGTGGCAGTTACACCAAGAGCCAGCTCCAGGCCCAGGGAGAAACACTGTGCTTCCGCCTGGGCTTCCTGGTACTCCACACAATCAGAGAAGCTTCTCTAATAACGAACTATAGAAATGATCCCTGAGCGCATAGCACTAATGCTATCATTCTGACACAGCCTGGGCACTGTATGTTCTTGGTTACGCTGCAAGGCAATAACAACAAAGAGCATTACTAAGAAGAAAAACATGAGTTGGACAAATGGCTGCAAATTTACATTATAAAATTCACTGACGATAACAGACTAATAAGTAATTTTTAATAAAACTTTGAAAACGTTTTGTAAAATAGAACTGTTAAAAATTCACTCCAACAATGACTTTATGTTTACAAATTGAGTTCTGTAGTCTCAGAAAATAAACGTTTTAAAAAATGGCTGCATTTCTATCCACTGACAGTGAACTGTTAGAAGAAGAAATTAAGAAAATATTCCCACTTGCCATAATATTCTCACATACAGAAAATTTTGGGAACTTAGAAATAAATTTAACCAATGAAGCAAGAGACATATGTTGAAAAGATTAAGAAATCGATGAAAGAAATTGCAAAAGATAGAAATAAATTGAGACAGAGCTCATGTTCATTGATTAAAAGAGCTGGCATTATTATAATGTTATACAGCCCAAAGCAAACTATAAATTCAGTGCAATATTTACCAAAATGGCAACATTTTTTGCAGATATAAGAAATGCATGCTCACACACAAAACTCACCAAATATTCAGAAACCTTTAGAAAGAACACTAGAGATAAAGGCCTCACACTGGCCAATTACAAACTATGCTATGTCACACAGGTACACTAATCAAAACAGGATATATCTGGCATTTTAAAAAGCACATTGACAAATGGAGTAGAATAAAGCACCTAGAAATAAACCCATCCATATCAGCCAACTAATGTTTAATATTTAATATGGATAACAAGAACACAGAATGAGGAGAAACAGCCTCTTTAGAAAAAGATGTTGGAAAACTGAAAAATAACACAATTAGACACAACATATGAACTTAAAATAGATTAAAGACAAATATAAGCATTTATATTTTATATAAACAAAAATTGGCGACTACTTTTGGCAATTATCTTTATGTCACACAAATAACAATTAATAAATTGAAGCATAAGTTGAAACTTCTGCACGATAATTAATGTGCAAAATGAAAAGGGAACACACAGAATGGGAGAAAACATTTGCAAATTATATATCTGATAAGGAGCTGACATTTGAAATGTATAAGGAACAAATGTGATTCAATACCAAAAAACTGATTAATATTTGGGGGAAAATACAAATAGCCATTTTTCAGAAGAAATACAAACAGGAAACAGAGGTATGAAATTATGCTCAATATCACTAATCATTGAGGTAGTGAAAATCGATTTCATTTACCAGTGAAGTATATGACTACCCACCGACTGGCACAGCAACTATCAAAAATACAAAATATAAGTCTTGACAAGAATGTAAAGAAAAGAAGGCCAGCAAGATAGCTCAACAGACTAAGCACCTGCTTAGGCCAGTGCAGGAAGCAGAGTTCGATCCCTGGCATCACATGCCACGCCAGCCATGCCCATTGGTGAGCTGAACCAGCAACTGAGACCCAGCATGGTAGGTTTCTTTACTCCTGCAATCCCAGCACTAGGGAGGCTGAAAACAGGAGGGTCACTACAAGTCTGAGCTGCATCGTGAGACCCTGTACCAAACACATACATACATACATACATACATACATACATACATACATAAAAGGATGTAGAGAAAAAGCAACTCTAGTATGTGCACTACTGATGGGAATATAGATTGGTCCTGTCACTATGGAAAATAATACTGGGGACCCTCAAGGAATTAAAGTAAGTATAAATCAAAAGGAAATGAAATCAATATCCACACACCCTTGTTCATGGCAACATTATTCACAGTGGCAAATGATCTAGAAGAACAGGCACGTACCTGCAATGGATTATTTGGACTTCAAGAAGGAAAGTTTTTCTGAGCTGGGGATGTAGCTCAACAGTAAAGTTGAAAGAGTAAGAGAAGAAGGGAGAGAGAGAGAAACATGGATGAACCTGGAGAACGTCATAGTAATTGAAGAAAACCAAACACAAACAAATGCTGTAATGGCTTAGTTATATGTGGAAACTAAGTAGCCAAACTCCAATGTCACAGAATAGGATGATGGTTCCCAGAGTCTTGAGGCTGGGAGAAATAAAGAGATTTCAGTCAAAAGTTCAAAATCTTTAGTGATTAGTAAGTTTTAGAAATCTAAAGTATTACAGTGGCTGGAGAGATAGCTCAGTGGTCTAAGTGCCTGCCTGGCAAGCACAAGGACCTTGGTTTGACTCCCCAGAATGGCATGCCATGCTGGCTCCATGACTAGTCAGCCACCAAAACTGGTCATGGTGGCACATGCCTGTAATCCCAACACTGGGAAGGCTGAAACAGGAAGATCATGACAAGTCCAAGGTGCATAGTGAGACCCTGTACCAAGTAAATAAAACAAAACACAAGACAAAAATGAAGTATAACAGGATGACTACAGTCAATAATACTGTATCATTTAAATGGAATTTGCTAAGAGAAGATCTTTAGTATTGTCACAACATGCACAAAAAAAGGTAACTACACAAGGTGATGGGCATGTTAATTTAATTGTAATCATTTCACAAACATTACATCACATATCTTAAATATATAGAATTTTTATTTTTTAGTTATAGCTCAAGAAAGTTGGAATTTTTTTTTAAACCCTGTTTCCATAAGCTTTCTGCTCCTGCCATTCTCACTGGTCTTTGTGCTGTCAGGGCCCTCTAGTTGTTAAATCCCATTACCAGCTTTGACACATTTAATCACTCCTGTTTGAAACTTCTATTTTCCAGTCATTTTATCCAATGCTATGGCTCTGTGCCACAGAATGACTTTCATATCTCTAACTCAGACGTCTCTGGAGTCTAGGTTCCCTCAGCTAACTGCGTACAAAACAGTTCTATGTATATATATTAAAGCCTTTTCAAATTTCACATGTACAAAACCAAGTTCCAAATCTTCCCATCCAGGACCTGCAGAATTCCCACCTCAGCTGCCAATCCAGCACTTGCAGGTGTCCCTGTCAAAACGTCTTTGTTATCCTTGATTTCTGTCTCTTCCTCTCCACATCTTCTCTGCCACTTCATCAAGGAAACTTGTCTTCCCTGCATGGCAGTCCTCTCTTATCTGTGGTAGACACTTTCCAAAACCCCCAGTGGATACCTGACCTCTCATAGTATCAAGCTTTCTAGGCATTTTTTCTTACACATACTGACCTATGATTAAGGTTACTTTATAAATTAGACATGATAAGGGATTACAAACAGTAAGTGATAATAAAACAAAGCAAAAATAACCATAATGTAATCCCATTTAAAATATGTGAGCTGTTTCTGGAATTTTCCATTTGATATTTTCTGACCACAGTTGACCGGAAGTAACTGAATCTACAGAAGCTGAAGCTATGCCTAAGAGTAGGCTACTGCAGCACGTATCCAGAGGCTGCCAGTTATCCTCACTGTACCAGAGCTATCTCCTTCTCCAAGCATCGGGTCTTACCTGGACTGCCACAGTGGGATCCTTACTGGTCGATCTACATGCCTTTTCTCTTAGCATTCTACCATCTGTTCTCAGCAGAGATCCTTTCAAGATCCTTTAAACATGTGAGTCAAGTGCCTAGAATGAATGTGAACATTCTGTATATCTACAATGTACCAATAAACTTAATTAAAAATTTAAAAACTCCAACTCAACTCCTGCCCCCCTTAGGCTCTGAGTGCTCTGATGGATCCTTACAAGAGCTTGTGAATCCAGTGGGCTCTGGATGCCGATAGATACCTCACTGGCATGATCTCCCACACTCACTCCATCTTGCTCAATCTGCTCTGGGCACACTGTCCTCCATAACACACTGGCGTGCTCTAAACTTAGAGCTCTGCCTTGGCTCCCTTCTCTGCCTGAAATAGTCTTTCCCTTCCCTCAAGAGTTTGGCCAAATATCATCTCAGGAGGACTTTCCCACTGCAAAATCCTACTCTATGTCTGGCCCTCCTCACCCTACAAATACAAGCACACACTTCCTGTACCTTTGTCCCTTTGATTTTTATAGTACCTATCACTTTCCTATTAATTCTATGATTAATGTATTTCCTAGATTTATTTATTTCTCACTACAAATATAAGGCACAGGAGCAGGGAACTTTGTGTCTGATTTACTTACATGTCCCAAACAGATATCTAGAACAATGCTGGGTGAAGAGTAGAAGAAAATGTCACTCTTAAACATGTCACCCTTTTTTTCTGCCGAGTTCCCAGAGCCCCCAGACCCAGTCCTAGCCCAGGTCCGGTGAGTGTG
>NW_004524588.1:9863521-9875282 GCF_000260255.1 Octodon degus
CATTTCTATAATTATTAGTCTGAGTCTTCCTGTCCACATGCTATGGTATCAAATCATGTGATGCCTTTCCAATTACTTATATCTTCTTTATTGAAGTAATAAATTTTCTCTGTAGCAATATGACTAACCAGCTAGGGGTGGTGATGTGTGCCTATGCTCCAGCTACCTGGTATGCTGAAGCAGGAAGATTCCAAGTTCAAAGACAGCTCAGGCAACATAGGGGATGCTGTAAAATTTTTTAGAAAAAAGTCTAATGTTTTATAAGATATTTTTCCAGATACCTTATAGATTTATTGGCCATTTTAAATGACATATAATGATTTTAGTGCATTCTAATATATTTTGTCTGGAAGACAACATTCCAAGTGAATAACAATTTAAGTTTGGGTATGGAAATGGAAATATCTGACTTCAAGTACTAGCTCTGTCATTTATAGAACAGATCACCTAATGCACACAATTTAATCTCTCTGTCTCAGGAAAAGCATCTTCTCATTTATAACACTAAGGATTCTAAGTAGCACACACTCTGTAGCATTCTTGTGGCAGACACACTAAATGAAAGATCGGAATAGAAAGCATAGAATAGTGCTGGGTACAGGAATAATGATTAACAGATATCCGTTGTAATCATTTAGGATAGGATAAATCAGGATGCTACACTATGAAGCAACCCTGATGATCTCAGTCACCCAAACCAACAAATTTTATTTCTTCTTTATTATCCATGTCCTCCGCATATTAGGCAGGATGCTCTTATTCTGTCATTACTCTTGAGCCCAACCTGAAAGAGCAAGCAGTCGTTATTTGGAATATTGCCACATCCTCCAGATAATGGCTTTCTGTCAATTTGTCACATGGCAGATTGCCATGCCTTTCTCTGAGGAACAAAGAAAAAACTGCAGCAAATTTCATACCAGCTCATAAAGCTTCCACGTGGAACTGGCAGCCATCACTTCTACCTAGATTTCCTTGTTCGTACAGGTTGAGCATCCCTTATTTGTACTAGCAGGGAGCAGAAGAATCAAATCTTGAATGTTTTGGGATCTTGGAATATTTGCAATCAAGTAACAAGAGGCATTGGGGGAGGGCCGGGTCTAAATACAAAATGTGCTTATGTTTCATATACTTCTTCTATAGAAAGAACAAAGATAAATGTTTATGATATTTTTAATAGCTTTGTGTATGAAAAAACCTTCATGATATAGTATTTCCCAGCTGCCTCATTGTGTTAGTGTTCATGTTCACAAGCTGGGGCATTTCAGAGTTAGCATTTTCAGATAAAGGATGCTCAACTTGCAGTAAGTTACCTAACCAAGCCTGACCTCATAGGGCCAACAAAGTAAGATCCTACCACATACTAGAAAACAATCAACAACATTCAGTACATAGCGTTAATCACTGTCATAGTTCTTATCATTTGTTTGGGCAGGTATATAAAATTTCAGTTTCAAAAATTTTTCATCTTAGAACTAATCGATTTTCTCACTCTCTTATCAGCTCTAACAAGAGCCTGTGTTGGATTTTCTTCCTGAATGTCACCCCTGTCTATAAGTGATGACAGTTTTATATTCCTTACCAATATTTATACTATTCTATCATTCATTTGTGTTTTAAGATGTGTGACTAGTGACTAGCACACTACCACTATAACATAGAAGAAATTGTAACTGGCAATTAGAAGATACGTAGGGTCAGTCGCTCCATCTTTGTGAACATGACCAGTGGGAAGTATTGCATTTCCACGTTTGTTTGCGTTCTCTCAACTACTAGTGAAGTTGAGCTTTGTTGCTGTCATTTTTAAGATCTTCCTGGAGTGTAGCTTCTTCTTTTGTGAACTGTGACTTCTCACGTTTTACCCTTTGCTTCGTTTCTGTTGCACTGTTTCTCTGTTCCCACTGTACTACAGACTCGGAAACCATACTGTTGTTGGTTAAAGGCACTGAAATACTTTTTAAAAGGCTACTGAGTAGACATAATTTTTCAATTGGTCTTTTGTCATGTAAGTTTTAAGTGTTAATACAGTAAAAACTCCTACCTACATGTTCTGGGGTTTGGTTTTGTTTTGTTTTTTTTATTTCTTTTTCTTTTTCTTTTCTTTCTTCTTTTCTTTATTTTTTTCTGTATTTAGGACAAGGTCTACAGGGTCTACAGGGTCTCACTACGTAGATAAGACTACGTAATGATTTTCCTGCTTTCAGCCTCCCAAGTGGTGGGATTACAGATGTGCGTCACCATGCTCAATCTCAATCACAGTCTCGGTGCACCCCACAGGTGGAGCCAGCATGGCTCGTCAGAGCCCTGGCTGCTGTACTCTGCGTAAGCAGGCACTTTAGTCTGCTGAGCTATCACGCCGGCCCCTAAAGAATTTCTCATTATCAAAAGATCAAATAAAGATTTTTCCATATCCTAAATGAGTTTACTTTGTGTTTTTTATATTTAGCTCTTTAATCCACCTAGAGATAATGATGAGCCCTGCATAATAAGATAGTTGGGGAGAGGGGAGAGGAGCAAAAAGAAAAACTACAATTTACTTTATCCCAGGCATTTGACCATGAAAAACAATTTTAGTTATCTCTCAAAACCATTAATGTTTTACAGAACATAGCTTGAGAAGTTCTTGGAACCTGTGAGTGCTAGCTAAATTTTTTCTGTTTGTTTTTTTGCTTGTTTGTTTGGTTGGTTGGTTGATTTTTGGCAGAACCGAGGATTGAACTCAGGCCTTGTGCTTGCCAAGCAAGTGCTTACTCTACTGAGCTATCTCCCCAGCCCCCATAAAGGATTTTTTGTTGTTGTTGTTGTTGTTGTTGTTGTTGTTGTTTTTTGTGGCTCAAGCTGCCTGAAGGGCAGGTCTGGTAAGGCAAGTGAAGCTGGGGATTGAACCGCAGTATCCTGCTCCTGACTGCTCTTGCATGAGCAAGTGCTTAAACAACTGAGCTAAGGGCAGGTCCCCGCCATCCAAATTTTTAAGAAAGCAGAAGAGAAACAATAATTCAGTGTCCCAGATCAGAAAGAATGTTGCTATGTATTTTCCTATAATTCATGTCATCTTCATAAAAAATAGTACTTTTAATCCTGTTGAACAGATTCCTAACTTATACAACTAACGAAACATGAAATCAGAATTCGAAGCCAGATTTCTAACTGCGAAGTCCATTTCTTCCCATTTGCTTTCCACCACAAAATCACTTAGTATTTTGTAAGACTGAAGAAGAAATTGATACACTGGGATTTCGAGGCAAAGTTGAACACCGACAAAGAGAGGCAGTGAGCCTGCTAGAAGGTCATGACTACTTGCTTTTAACTGCATAAGCAAGCTGCATCTTTTTAAGTATAACCTAGCTTTTGTAATTATTTTGAAGTCAAAAATACATGCTAGCATGCAAGTCGCATAGTTCCAGTTTAAACCTGCTTGTACCAAGCAAGCTATTTCCCCAGCCTCAGTAGACAGCAGAGAATAACAGCTACTGCCCAAGACTGTCAGATGGATCACATGGGTTGGTTACACAGAAAATCATCCAGCGCTCTGTCTGATATACAATTCATACAGAAATATTACTTCCTTTAGACCTCATTTGTATCCATCTGTACTCAAAAACTCTCTATAGACTCCCTATAACCTAAATAGTAGAAGCTGCTGTCCTCCGAGCCTTCCTTTTCTCTTGATCTCTTTCCTTTTGCTTCCCTTCCTGTGCTTGTGCCTCGAGCTACGCTTTGTTGGTAATGCTGGTCTTACTATAAAGACAGGTATGCTGTTATCACTGATGATGAGGTTTAGCACAGTGGAGCTAAATTACTTTCCTAAGGCCACATCAGTGCGGGAATGACTCACCTCATATCAAGGGACTCTTTTCCTCCCCGGGGTTCTGTTCTGCAAGGGACTCAGCCACCTCCAGGCTCTTAGAGATTAGAGAGTTACTGAAGAGTGACTGGGAGATGGATCACGAATACCTTGCTCTTTGTGGGGCCCCCCTGCTTCCCAGAAATGACCATACTGGCATCCAAAGGGAATGGATCCGGTCCCATGAGGACAAAGGAAAATGTCATATTGATTTCTGCCTTTGGCTCTGCTGTTCCAATCTGTTTCTTTCCTTATCAGTTTTTCTCTCATTGTTTGTCTTTTCGTCTCAGTTTTTTCCTTTCAAATGCCTCTCCTCTCCAGGCAGCACTTTCCTTCCCTTTCTTCTCCTTTGTGACATCAGCCGTCTCCACCCTATTCCCGTTCTTCTCCTCCTCCCCACTGTTCCAAAATAATTATAATGATATCAACAACAATGCCAAACAGTGGCTGGATTGGAGGCTGAATCGTTGGGCCACTTTGGGGGGGGGGGGATGATGTGGGTGGTACCCAGTAAGGAGCTCATTTGACTCATCCACTGCCAGTCCTGGCCAAGGAATGTCTGATACAGTCAAATGCGTTGTAGTTCACAAAGTCTGTTGTTGTATCAATTGAAAATGTCCTATTAATCAGCTTGGAAAATGTCTCATTGATATTTGTTTCTCAATAAAATAAAATAAAAAACAAAGTCTGCTGTTAATGCGCACCAAGCCAATCACAGTAGTTTCCAGTAGAAAATGCTCAGTCTGTGGAGAAAAATGAAATCCGACTAACGTGATGTTTTAACTAAGAATATGACATCAATTTTTTTTTTTAATGTATTTAGTACAGGGTCTCACTACACATATCAGACTCCTGTTTTTCAACCTTCCAAGGGCTAGGATTACAGGCATGCACCACCACGCCCAGTCTCATTCACTGCCTCAGCATGCCCCCAGGGGCAGGGCTGGCCCAGCAGGCCACAGAATCAAACCCTCAGCCCCTGAGTCTGCCTAAACAGGCACTTTAATCTGCTGAGCTATCTGGCTGGCCATGACATCAGTTCTTCATTTTCTAGGAGAGGTTTATTTTTTGTTTTTGGTGCCAAGGACCAAACCCAGGGCTTCCAGCTTGCTAGGCAAGCATTCTACCGCTGAGCCAAATCCCCAGCCCCAGTTCTTCATTTTCTGTCTGTCCAACTTTTGTTTCATAAAAGTGTAAGCTCGTGCTTCTCAGAGCAATGTTGCAATACACACAGATGCTGAAAGTTAGGCTGGACTACCGAATGAACTCGACATTTAGCTAGTGAAGATCCCCAGTGTGGTTAATTCAGGAGCGAGCGTTCCAATCTTTACATATATAGTAATTTAAGAACTGATTCAGAGGTATAATTACCTTGATCTCTTTACTTAATTCTGTCTATGATTCCTGTCTTACTCTCCTAATTTATACTTATTCAATATTTCTATCAAAAAATCAATATTCTTAACATTTTGCATGAGTTTTGTTGTAAGCCACTTCAAATCCCTTGTGAAATAATATGATTTTAGAAAGAAGCAGGCAAATGAAATAATAGTCTATCTTATCAATATGTGCCTGATCCACAGCATAATCTGACTTTTAGCCCATAGATTTCTTCATCTTACTATCTCATTTATAATTTGACCTCATGAGTGCATTCTATTTAAACTGACCACAAAAATATTCTTTATAATAAGGTGATACAGGCATGCTTAATCCACATGCATATATGTGAAGAATAGATCTGGAGAAATAATAGCACAAAGTACATATTTATCAGCCCAAAGTAGGTAAATATTGCTAAAAGTATTATCACTTAAATCTAAAAACCCAAACCAAAAGCAAAAAGTCCAGCAAACTAAATAGACCCTTTCAAAAGAAGTCAAGCAGCCAATAAATACATGGGGAAAAAAAAGTTCAATATCGTTAGCCACTGGAGAAGAGTATACTGAGATTCTGTCAGAATGGCTACAATCAAAAATTCAAAAACCGATGAATGCTGATGAAGAGGTCAGGGGAAAGGAACCTGCCTGCCTTCCTGAACTGGTGGTGGTAATGCAAACTGGTACATCACTTTGAAAATCAGTATGGAGATTCCTCAAAAGCTCAAAATAGAAATGCCGCATGATCCAGCTGTACCAGTGAAAGGAAATTTAAGGCACATAGTATAGGGATATATGCACACTCATATTTCTAGCAGTGCAATTCACAATAATCAAGCTGTGGAAACCCCCCAGATCCCTTTCAGTAGAGGAATGGGTAAAGAAAATGTGGCATATATCCCCACTGGGATACTATTCAGCCATAAAGAAAAATGAAATCATGTCATTTGCAGGAAAATGGAAGGAATAGGAAGACCGTCCAGTTAAGCAAATTAAGCAAAAATCAGAAAGTTAAATATTGTATGTTTTCTCAATTATAAGAAAGTTAAAAAAAAAAAAAAGAAAGTTCAGTTTTAACTAAATAAGTGAATAAAATCAAGAGCAATGATAGGCAACAAGGAAGTAGACTCTTGGAAATGGGGAAGGCATTAGGGGAGGAAGGAAGACAGCTTGAAATCTGAGTTTCCCAAAATGAACATAACTACTGTGTATTACTTGTGCATTAATAACAGATACTTGTGTTGATACACGTTGTTCAGGTGTCTTATTTCAAGCCAAGATAAGTTGAAAGGCATGAATAAAGCAGGTACGGCCCAAATAATAATCAAGTTCACAGCAAGGACAAGCTAGTGGGAGTTTCCACTGCCCACTGAAGCTCTGGGCTGGAAAATTCACTGGTATCCATGAGCCACAACAGAGAACTTCTTAGATGTACTTCTTTATTGTACATTCCAGAGGGTTAGTCTTTGTCACCCATGACTGCCTGCCATCTAACAGCATCTCTGCATGCAGGAGTCTTAGCACCAGACACTGTTCAGCAATCTTAACTCTTTGGTACCAGACTATTACAAAATAAAGGAAAATAATAGCTCTTTAAAACCACAACAATCCCCACCATAGAGAAAAGTTTTCAAATTATAATATATGGATGTGATTGTTACATTTCTCTGTAATTGCATAATGTAGTTCCTGAACTGTATGTGCAGCTCTCAGAAACTCTCAGAAATGTATGGGGAAAGGTTCCCATTAGCCACCTCCAGTGATCCTATTTGACATTATCAACTAATTGATGTCACCCTCCAGCCACAGACACAGCGCCAGTGAAAAACTAATCAGCTTAATCAGGCATAACAGGTGACCCAACAGTAGCAGGGTTTTATTGTATTTTGTTGTATTTATTGGTTTGCATATGGAAGCTCATACCCACATTTAAATATGCACATACACGCGTGTGCACATACGCACACACAGAATAGGATCAAAATCAAAATGATAGATTTTTGTCATCAATCACAGACTTGAGTTCCTTTCATTTTTACTTAATAAGTGTCTTTGGGCAAATTAAATTTTCTAAACCAAATTTTTCCTTATGTAATGAGAATCTTACCTAGTTTGAGGACTGGTGATTTTTTAAAGTGAGCCAACTTACGTAAATAACCTAGTGACTGATCCATATGAAGCACTCAAGTAAGAGCTGTTCCTGTTATTATTACTATGTGGCCCTTATTCTTAGAGATGTTGCATTAAGGAGATTTAACACTAGCTACAAAGTAATTTTGTTTCAGTTTTAAAAATAAGGAGGCTTAGGAGCTTTCATCCTCAACAGAATTTCTGATGTTGCACTTGGCACATGACATGACCGAAAACCTGGAATGTTGATAAATTCACATTAATTTGTACTGCAGCTTAAAGTCCAAAGTACTAATTAGATAAAAGGCTGCCATGATTTTTCCAGATGACTAGGCGAGAGTGACTGGTTCCTCAGGTGGCAAGATTATTAATAATGGCAATAATTATTAAGCCATTTAGTGTTCCGTAAATTATAAGTGAAGCTTCCACTGACATCCGCATCCAACATTTTCCTTTTTACTGGTACACCCAGTTTCTTTGTTACCACCAAGCACAGTCTATAGATAGTTAAACCATAATGCTCCTTCTTTTCATGCACATTTTCCTTTGAATAATTTCTTCAAGTACATTTAGTGGGAAGGTGAGAGGCCTGTATAATGTTTCTATGTGACCTGGAGGGAAGGGAAGGGACTTATAGGGAAAAACCAAAAGACCGCAGTATATTCCATCCAAAGGAGAAGGGTAAATTAAGTTTATTAGTAGCCTAACATTTTATAAAAGATTTGTTTGCTTGGGTGTGATGAAGAAAGAGGACGTGATTCTTCCGGAGAATCTAAAGTGCCATTGGAGGACAACGCTGAAAACACCACTGATCTCATTCATAGAGCAGAGAAGTCTAAGATAATCACGTCTTCCTGGACACTATCCAGGCCCATCCTGTGCTATTATGGTAATGGTTGCATTAGTCATTTCTACAGCTAGAATTTGATACTCACTCTGTTCATTTATTTCAGCCATTGTACACTGGCTCCTTGGTTCACTTTCCAAATGATTTAGTCCATCCCCAACTTTTGGTTTGCAGAGTTAGTCTCAGATTAAAATTCTAGAAGAGCGTTCAATATGCCTGGACCAAAAAAAAGAAGAATAGAAGAAGATAAAAGGCATTACTTTTATCTGGCATCAAAGTAACCAGATGTACCTGCATCCTATTTGCAATGTGTGATGGCTTCGTTCAATGAGTCTTCCATTCAACATGCATTTCCTCCATGCCAGTGAGGGTCTCATGTCTGTCACTATGCATAAAACCCAGCACAAACTGAATCCTACCCTACCATTCCAAGGCTGATACCTTTTCTGCATCTTGATATTTTCGGAAATGCATAATGTCTTCTGCCAACCACTTCAAACATTGCTCACCTGGTGTGAGTTGGAGAAACTTTCAATCAGCCTCCATCATCCCGACCCCAGTTGTCAGAGTGAATAAAGCACCAGGGGAAAATGAGAGGATTTTAGAAGCCGGATCTTCCAAATAAGGATGCGAGAGAAGTGAAGCACTGACACAGTTAGTACAGTCCTGGACTCCTTTCTCTATAAAGTCCTCCAGGAATTTGTAAGTTCTCCAGGGTCTTGAAAGTATTTGTCTTCAAAGTAGCCCAATGAAATCCCTCTCACTTAATGAACTTCAGAGAATATACCCTGCTGCTGTAAAGAAATAAGATCTCTGATGTCCTCATTGTCCTAGGAAAAGAAAGGGTAAAAACCCTAAGTCTATGGTGATTACCTAAAGATTATCAAATATTTTATAAAACTATTTCAGCTACAAGTCAAAAAGTGTTGGTTTTTATAGCAGATTAAAAGTCAGTGATTGGTATTTTGAAGGTAAATCCTACCATTTTTATAATGATGTACATAGAATTCTGTTCCTAATGCCATCTCCCTAGTGGCATAGAAATCTTTTAAGTGATTACATAATCCTCAGAATTATTATCTTCAACTATGATTTCTATGCACACCGATGTCTATTTATAGTGTGGGCATTATTATAAAATGCCCTGTGTGTGCTAGCAACTACATGAAAAGACATGTTTAATCTTTGAAATCTCAGTGCTACCTTGCCATAGTTATTTCTCAAAAGTCTGAAAATCAAGCCTGTAAATCTTAGACTTTGAGAATAACAAGTAGTTCACAGTAGTACATTCTAGTTAAGCAGGAGTCTGATAAAATTGTTGTTTCACAATAAAGAAGCTTTTCTCCAGGAAGATAGAAAAAGTTTCTAAGTAAATGCCAGTATTGTAAATATGTGAGTAATTCAGTTGTATATTCTCTGTATTCCCAAATTATTCCACTTAATCATTAAAAATGCTTAATGTTTTACAAGATAGAATTTATTTTTCATATTTAAATAATCCCAAAATTAATATAGGTTATAGTTTTTGCATTTACCCCAACAGTCTGTTATGACTAAGACAGATCTCTCTAAAGGACACACCAAATTAGTTACAAGACTAAATAGGAGGACCAGCCAAATGGCTCAGCAGATGAAATTGCTCACTTAGACAGGCGCAGGGGCTGGGGTTTGATGCCCCACATGCTGTGGTGGCCCCACCCCTGGGGCACACTGAGACAGCAACTGAGACTGGGTGTGGTGGCACGCACCTGCAATATCAGTGCTTGTGAGGCTGAAAACAGGAGGATCACTATGATCCCAATCTGTGTAGTGAGACCCTGTAGTCCCTGCATTAAAATACATTTTTTTTTAAAAAAATGACTAAATAGGGAATATCTAATGTATTTACCCACCTAACTAGGATGACAGAAAGTGTCATCTTGCAATTTGAGCCTTTATTAATTCAAAAGTCAGTAGTTTAAATGTACTTAGGTTTGTTCATGGGTTTTTGTTCGTTTGGTTGGTTGTTCGGTTGGTTTTTTATTGTTGTTGTTCTTGTTGTTTTTGCGGTACCAGGGAGTGAATCAGGACCTTGCGCTAGCCAGTCAGGCACTCATTCTACTGAGCTCTGTATTGTTACTTATTATCCTGTTTCTATTCTTGTTTTTGTTTTTCTTGCTCTTGTTTTTACTCTTCAAAATAAAAGAAAATTATAATTAAAAAATTTTTGAAGATAACATTATGCAATAAATATAACAACCTTTAAAACAAAAAATAAAGGTGCTTAGGTTTAGAAGTATTTATCTCAGAGGTATATGTTAGAGAAATATTTAGGAATGTGACCTGAAAATAATTGGCATACATTTTTCACTTTTATATAAGCTTTGCATGTGTCCCAAAAGTAAATATACAAAAGTGCTTATTAGATTCTGATTAAAGAAAGCTCTGAAATTGGATGGAAAAATATAAATCTGTTGGATAGGAAGAAAGAGAAGAGGAGAGAAAATGTGTATGTTCAGTGATTTCTGTATGTCAGGAGCCTGGAAATATAACGTTAAGATGACACAGGTCCAACCTCAAGTAGCTTTTGTCTTGTCATGGAAAACCAGCAATTAAATATGTAAGCAAATAAATAAATTTCAGAAATACATCCTAAATTTATGGACAGGAATTATCGTAATTTATGTTCAAAATTACAAGAGCTCAAAATCAGAGATGGTCCAAAACAGAACAAGCAGATGAACAACAGCTTTATGACATCAAAGACTCAGCTTTTAGAATTATTGAATACAACATATTGTAAAAGATACACAAGGAATTTCAATGTCTTTAAAATATATGGTATGATCAAAAACTGATCGAGGAAGACATAGTGGAAATCACCATGAAGAATTAGGGAAATATCAGTGTTTGGAAATACAACAGAAGTTGGTTGAAGATGGGATTTCAATGAGGGATTGGGATATGAAGACAGATTTAGAGAACTGGATACTGGATCTGAAGAGATTATTTGAGGCACAGCATAGAGAAAACACACACACAGTATGAAAGAAAGAGGGAACTAGATCCTATATTCATCCTATTTGAAGATGGATCAGAAGGATACAGCATTGCAAAATACAGCAGGGACAGGAATGACGAGACAATCAGTGAAGATTTTCCCCAACTAATGAGAGGTATAAATACAGAGAAAAAGGAAGTTTGGTGCATACTATCTGCTACATTAACTACATGATTAAACATTTGTGTAAGATGACAGAGTGCCAAAGACAGAGAAAGAAATGTTGAGAAAGATAGAAAAGGCAGATCATTTGTCAGACATGATAAATTATACAAAAAACCTCCCCCAATGGCTAAAATAGAAGACAAAAATACTAACATGTGTTTTGCAAGAATGTAATTATTGATTTAGAG
Organism: Octodon degus; assembly: GCF_000260255.1. Taxonomy (NCBI): domain Eukaryota; kingdom Metazoa; phylum Chordata; class Mammalia; order Rodentia; family Octodontidae; genus Octodon; species Octodon degus. The sequence goes on from NW_004524588.1 coordinate 9,875,112, forward strand.
GTGTAAATCAAACAAAGCTATCATTTCAAAATAAAGGTGCATCCATATTTATAGCAGCATAATTTGTAATAACTAAATATTGGAAGCAACCCAAATGCCCATCAACTGAGGAGTAGATTAAAAAGATGTGGGGGCTGATGGTTTAGCTCAGTTGTTTAAGTACCTGCTCTG
>NW_004524588.1:9875507-9883788 GCF_000260255.1 Octodon degus
AAGCAGGCACAGGGGCTAGAGGTTGAATCCCTGGGCCTGCATTGCAGGGCCCGCCACTGGGGTGCACTGAGACAGCGATTAAGACTGGGCGTGGTGGCACACACATGTAATCCCAGAACTTGGGAGGCTGTAAGCAGGCAGATCACTACAAGTCCAATCTAGTAGTGAGAACCTGAACACCCTGTAGACCCTTCCCTAAAATACAGATAGATGATAGATAGATAGATAGATAGATTGATAGATAGATAGATAGATAGATAGATAGATAGATAGATAGATAGATAGATGATAGATAGATGTGGCATTTTTATACAGTGGAGTATTACTCACCTATAAAGAAAGATAAACTTGAGGCTCACCTAAATGGCACCCAGACACTGTCACCCAGTGTGTGCCTTCTCGCCTCAGAGATCCAGACAAGTGTGCACAATGGGGCTGACAAAGTGGAAGGTAGGCCCCAGGGGTGGCAGGGGAGAATGCTCAGAGCCAACCAGAAAACCTGCGATGAAGGAGGGAAATCAGCCCTCAGTGTCAGCATTTAGTCTCCTAAGACCTGCCCTTGACCTTTGCTTCAGCCGGCAGCTCCCAGACCTCTCACTCACCCTCCACCTCCCCTCCCTGAAACTGACCCAGCTTTACCCATTTCTTTCAAGGCCTATCTAGCCAGCCCAGTGGCTCTCCAGTCATGCTTAGGTGAAAGTGTAAAACCCAGAAACTCATTGCAATGAAGCACTCTTTGCCCAACTTGCAAATAGTAGTCAAGACTAGACCATTCTCAATTTAAAGTAACTTAGCACACATCTTTTCTGAAACTATATCGCCCCTTCTTTAGCCCACTGCACTAGAATGAGGGTACCGTAAAGTGGCCTTCAATGTGCCCTGAAATCACATGTTAATTACTGTAGCTATGTCCGCAATCCATTGTGTTACACAAAAAGCTCTGAGTGTGCTCAGTTGTCTGTGTCCAGAAGAAGCTAGAAATCCGACCTCTGGCTACAGTCATGGATGGGGGTCCCATGCAGCATTTAAGAATCTCCAGAGTGGTCCTCTGGTTCCATGAGAGAGTAGTATCTATTAGGACGTCCAGAGAGATGCTTGAGATGTGGCTGATACTCCATGTCCAAAATTTCCGGCTATGTTCCCCAACACTCAGAGCCCGGTGGAAGAAGCACTTATTTTGGAGTCACGGGTGCCAAGCTACCATACTCTGAGCAAGTTGTTTGATTCCTCTGAGTTTCATTTTCTTTGTTGAAATGGGAAAGACAAACCTTACTGCCTCCAGTTATTCTAAGGATTATACTAACGTGTGTCATCACAGAGAGCCCATGAAATTGGCAGCACGCTGTCACATAGCACGCCGGACTTCTGACGCATGGACCACAGAGGAATCTATCTTCTTTCCATAGCAGTCAACAAGCCAGCGTGTAGAGAGAGCATCCATTTCCCTTTCTGAGAAAGGCTGCTGTTGTACACAGAATTAAAAACTCAATTTCCGCATTTCTCAGAAAGTGTATGTTATCCCAGAGCATCAGGCTATCAAATCAATTTAAGAAAGTGAAAAGGGCAGAGGGGCTATTCGCAGAGCATGACAGACGGGCCTCAGTGCAAACACTTCCAAGCTGACTTGAAGCTTTTCAGGATTACCACTAAAAAACAAACCCACACGGTTATTCTTTCTCTTTTGCCCTTAAAACGTGCTTCCTGCAAAGAGAAAGTCTCCCATTGTTTGGCTCGCAGAAAATGTCACAGTTCTTTACTTAATCTCACCGTACAAATTCTTAGGCTTTCTTAAACAACTAACTCTCAGTGTGCACTGTGGCCCGCGAAGCAGTTGCAGGATATTTCTATGAAATCACCTGGAAAATGTATCAGTACGTCTTGGTGCACAGCAGCAAAACTCACTGCTTTGTACCAGGAGGGAGCTTGGCCTGTTATGGTCCAAATGTGATCTGCCTGCCGCTTGCTGTCCATTTCTTAAGCAAGCTGACTTTCCAGTTTATTTTCCATAATGTAACCAATCTGGGCCACCCCAAGCTGGGCTCACTCAGGCCACATTTGTTGAAAAAGGTACCACTGAACTTTGCAAACGAGAAAAGAGTGAGATCAGCTATTAGTCTGGATCCACAGAGAAAGAAACAAGCTCTTTGTACTTCTAAGAGCTGCAAGAAACAAAGAAATAATCTCACTTCTTGAAGCTGCTCTGCAGCTCTGTAGGCAAGTTAGCTGGCACAGGTAAAGACAGCCGAGGGTGCGCTCATCCGGTAGCGGAAAGATCAAAAGGGCTCGCAGGTGTACTGAGGTCTGTGTCCTAGCTGCCCTGCATCCTCCAGGTCTCTCCAGCAGAAGCTGAGGAAGGGCTTTGTCACTGCCATAATGACTCATGCAAACACATCCACTGCTGTGTATTTCTGCGTGACTTTTGCCAAGCAGGCCTGAAGTCAGAAAGTCAAAACTTCATTAAAATATAGAAAAATATGAAACTGTTTGGCAGCCCCCGGTACGTAGAGATGTTCATTTGCTTCCACATGCAGGTAACAGGACAACCTTGCAGCTTCTCACTTGGAGTCAGAAGATGAGAAAGGGAGGGTGGGCTCCGTGGGCAAGTTGTGCTGTGTCACAACCCACCTGCTGCAGGGATAAACTCGGAGCTTGGGAGTCAACTCTGCGCGTAAGAATCCTACAGACTCCAGAAGGGCCTGTGTTGGTGAAAGAGCCAGGGCTTGGATCCTGGGACAGCCAATTCTTCCTTAACCTCACACATCCCCAATGCCATTTTTCTGTGAGGATCAAACCCAGGAGCTCACACATGGTAGACAAGTGTTCTACCCCTCCCTGTGCAACATGCCAGCCCCTCTACTGGAACTCAGTAGGTGATCTGCAATTCTCTCTGCAAAAGAAGCAAAGCAACTTAGGAAAACACTTCTCTTAAACCTATAAACAAAACAAGGTTTTAATAGATACATTCCAGCAGTGTTACCAAAACTTTAAGAACACAATTGTACTGCTTTTAAAGGGGTTCTCGTATTTGACATATATTTTTCAAAAATATGAGTTGCACATAGAGCCTGCGATTTTCACAAAAACCATGTGTTTGTTCTAAACATGGTGAAGTTTATTTAAGGTTTTTGAAAGGCTTTGTCCACAGATGTAGTTGAGTAATTAGCACTATAAGTGTTACTATATGTAAATGTCAGAAAAGTGAAGTTGGCCCGTTTGTGACAGATTTGGGAGCTGCTTAATGAAGGTTTTGGCACTAAAAAGAGACTTGCATGTTCCTGTTCAAGCCACAAGGCCCTGAGCCATGAAGCAGACTCCTTTGGTTTTTCCATCCCAAAGAGTTTATCATGGACTATATATCTATGGGTACGCAGGTCACTGTTTTGTCCACTGTGTGTGAGCAACAGAATGGTGCTTCTCCCACACCCACCAGGGGGGCATTCTGTTAGCAGTTTCCCTCCTCTGCCCATAGTGAAGGCTGCCACATTTGCCTCTTCCTAAAGAAGACGCATACTAATCTCAAAGGTTCCAAAGCTCAGCACGTGTTTCAGGCAAGGCAACAGGGTGACAGGAGGCATTCTGACCAGAAGTGATGCCTTTGGTGCCGCCATCTTGTTCTGTCCTCCTGTCTGAGGAACAAGGCTCTACAAGCACAGGCCCCTGAGCTCCTTCCCATCACCAGGCCCCACTCCCCGCTCAGGGGTCCCACCCTCTGCCTACATCCTTGCCTTCTTACAGAATTCTGACAATGGAGGACTTACCAAAGGGACTGCTCCCTTCACTCCATGTGTGGATGTTTAGGGAATATTAGGGTTGGTATCATCAGAATAAGTCTTAGACACCCAGCACATATCTGCTAAATTTTTTATGCTTACAAATTTTGTTGAGAGCTGGCCACATAGCTCAGTGGAGTAAAGCACCTGCAAGCAGGCAGAGGGACTGGGAGTTCAATCCCCAGGCCTGCTGTGCCAGCCCCGCCCCCGGAGCACGATGAGACAGCAATTGAGACTGGGCATGGTGGCAAGCACCTGTAAACCCAACTCTTGGGAGGCTGTAAACAGGAGAATCACTATGAGTCTGATCTAATAGCAAGACCTTGAACATCCTGTAGACCCTTCCCTAAAATACAAAAAAAAAAAAAAAAATTGTTGAATAACCCTATAAATCTACACAATAAGAGAGGGGGTGAGAATATCAGGGTAGCTCTCTAAGTCTTCATCTAGAATGGCCTTCATAGAACATCAGTAGTGTCTCCTACAAAACATGCCACACACTTTCCCTCTGACTCTTTGTCAAAAGCAGCTGAAACTACACAGCTAAAACAGGCTTAGGGCTAAGAGCTGCGAGAGAATACTGAGAGCTGGAGGGGCTCCGCTCAAGTGGTGCCAACACACAAACAAGCTTCTAGGCAGAGAGTGTGACATTGACATCAGTCCCCCGAGTGTATAAATAAATGGGCTGCAGTTCTTAGGCAGTTCCTTCCCTCTCAGGAAAAGAGAGGGCTCCACCTGACCTCAGCTTTCTGTCTCTTATTTCTCCATCCTCTTGCCATCCTTCCCCACTGGAAACCGTGAGAACTCCATGGGACAGAGCAACTCCTCCCTACAAAATTCATCTGGGTGAGCCTGAAAGCACTTACACAGTCTATTCCTATCAAGGTTTACACACATGCCCATTCCATCCAGAATGCAATAGATTGGATGAGACACATCCCTCTTTTTTTCTAATGCTGGCTCCATACAGAGCTTTTAAAATATTTGCTGAATGAATAAATAACCACGAGACTAAAATTGTTTAAAGACAAAGAAACTGAAATGCCACATTGAAACAGAAAGCAGAAACAGATTTCTTTTATTAAAAAAAAAATCAAAGACCATGTTATGCGCTTCAAAAATTTTGCAGTGAACAGTAGCATTTTCCCCAAGATCCCAGTGGCTTTCCCTGCCAATTAAGGTTATCATGTGTTTGCTCGGCTTCCCCCTGCTTTTCCCTCAGTACATGCTCAACTTTCACAGTTTCCACAGGCTATATTTATCTCTTCACTTCATTTTGGACACAATATGGGCCCAGAAATCTATAGGGAAAGAAAGAAATGAATCCGGGAGGCGGAGTGACCTAGATTACTTTTTACCTAGATTACCTTTCAGAGTCCCTCAGGCCTGTCCTATATCTAGGCCATTCAGTTTGAGTGACAAGGGGACTGATGAATGATACTGAACTGTCTTAAATTTATGGTTGCATGTCATAATAAATTAGTCTTTTTTTTAGAAGTAGAGCTTGGAATATGATCTGCTTAGTGACATGTGCTAAAAAAGGAAGATGGGATGTTTAGCATAAATGGACAAACTGTTACATAAGGCTTGTTGTGGACAAAAATATCAAAGATGGTAGAATCTCCTGCTTTTCTCTCCACCACGCCTCCCACCTACACACCGAGAGGCAGTTTCTTAGGTAAACGGTTTGCATTAGTCTGCTGGAGCTGTCCTATGAACATACTGCAAACTGGGTCTACAACAGAGATTCATCTTCCCACTTTGTGGGCACGATGTGTCCATGAGTGAGGTACCAGCAGGGTAGTTTTTCCTGAGGCTGCTCTTTGTGATGTGTGAGTGATCACTTTCTCGTGATGATCTCAAGTGGTCTTTCCTCTATGTGTCCAAATTTCCTTCCTGGGCTTTGCCTGTCATAGTAAAGCACTTACTTAGCATGTGTAAGGACCTGGGTTTAATCCTCAGTACCCCCCAAAAACTTATCTTCCTACAAAGATGATGGTCAGATAAAATTAAAATCCAGCCTATCTTTGGCTTAGTTGTCTTTTTAAAGGCCTTATTTCCAAATGTAATCACATTCTGAAGATTTGGGGGTCAGAACTCCAATATGCAAATTTAGGGGGCTGGGCACAGCTATCCCTTAACATGACTGCATGTCATAGTCTTTAATTTAAAGGCCATAGTGCCATCCTATTAACTGACTTCATTTGTCACTACACAGGCACTTCAGAACTATACTGACTGGAGGAACTAGTATGATAGTGAGAAAATTAAGGTTCCGTCTCCAAGAGAATCAAAGAAATTTGCACAGGGAGGATTAAGAGTTTGTTAAAAAGAAAGTAAAAGCAAAGCATTTCAATTTCAAGCCAGCCCTGGCATGACTCAGGAGCTCCCTAGACCAAGCGAATAATCATCAACCATGGGCTGCAACATGGCACAGAGGTCAGATTGTGAAGGACAGAAACTAGCAAGCCAAAGACGGTACAACCCCATGACAGTCAGACTTGATTTTTTCAAACACATCAGCCCATTTGTATGCCCCAACAAGACACTTACAGCCCTCTTTGCTGCACACTTAAAAAGTTTTCTTCCTATATGCCTGTGGCATTTTCTTTTCTTCCTTGCTTTTCCCCATCTTAGCCAGAAAAGATTTTTTTTTTTTTAAATTTAGTACAGGGTCTACAGGGTCTCACTACGTAGATCAGACTCATAGTGATCCACCTGTGTTCAGCCTCCCAAGCCCTGGGATTACAGGCATGCACCACCACGCCCAGTCTCAGTCACCATCTCAATGCGCCCCGGGGGTGGGGCCAGCACAGCATGCCAAAGAGCGAACCCCAGCTGCTGGGCTCTGCCTAAGCAGGCACTTTAGTCCATTGCACTATCTGCCTAGTCCTCCAGAAAACATTTTGCTATGGTGGCAGCCAAAGACATCATGATGCTGGTATGCATTTGAAATGTAATAGCTGCCAACTACCCTGTTCCCAATCATAACTGGCCATGCAGGCAGTTACCCTCTTATAGGTATGTTTTTGCCTCATTTCCATGCTCTTCGGGCTTGGATGTTACATGGACAGCAGCAGACCTGAGGCCCAAATGAAACTCAGGAGCAGAAAACTAGAGCTTATGTAAACTAACAGGATCTATAAGGCATTGCTGAGCCAGAGGCAGGTAAGTGACAGAGACCAAGGACTCATGAATGCCATGAGGGAAAATAAATTGGCAGGTTTGTATGCTTAGCCAGTAGCTGACACTAGTGAATAGTAAGTAGAGGAAGGAAGCTTTTAGGTTGATTCAGAAATTATGACCTGAAACTCTCTGAAGAAGCTGCATCTACTTAAAGATCCTGCAGACTACTTGGCCTTGGCTAGGTAGGACCTCGTGATTGTGGAGAGATGAAATGCTTTAGCTCAAGAGTCAAATTATCTCAATCTATCTGAAGCCCTCTGGTAGCCACTTACCTAACTTTTTGCACATGGCCTAAGGTTTGTGGCTCTTAGGTAAACTTCTCAGAATGTATCCTTCATCTTAGCCTCCACCACTCTAGAGCCAAGAATGCAATCACGTCTGAAACCTGAAGAAGAGATTTCCCCATCTGATTCTGACCTGCCTGCCTCGTGCCCCCACCAGTGTCCCCGGTATATGAGTTTATGTCCTTCTTTGTTCCATGACGATCAAAATTCATGCCATTCTCTATGATGAATGTGACCATGATGTGTTCCTAAAATGTACCAATAAACTTGATTTCTTCCATGGTGGAGCATGTCATTCAGAGTAACTTGAAGTTGGGGCTAGGGCCATAAAAATGCCTCTTGGGCTCAGACTAAGCCATTTTCCTGCTTCCTTTAAAGCAGGGATGCTATTCGATGTTGTCAAAACCCTTTGCATTCCTACTACATGAGCCCTTACTGAATTGCTAGCACAGGGATAAGGTTAGCAGCTGCAACTCTTTGAATGTCCCTTCAAAAATGACATTGAACCTTAGCCTTCAAATTTATATAATCATTGTATTTATAGGTAGGGTTTTCATGACGTGATTGGGATAAGGTCATTAGGATCCCCACACACGCCCCTCCCCCCCGTGATGAGATTGGTGGCTTTATAACAGGAACAGAGATCTGAACCACCATGCAATCCCTTCTGACATCTTAAGATACAGCGATAAAGCCCTCCCCAGAAGCCCACACCTTGATTTGGACTTGCCAGCACCCAACCGTGCAAAATAAATTTCTTTTCTTTGTAAATTACCCAGTCTGTTGTGGAAGTCAGTGATGATAGAAAACGGACTAAGACATAGACTAAACAGATAAAATATTAGGGACAGAAGAATCAGACAAATTATAGACAGAAAAAATTTGTTTAATCATAGCTACTCTGATAATCCTATTGGTCTGAGACAATCAAAAAATATTCCTCTTTGTTTCTTTTTCATATGGAAAGTGGGCGCTGAGGATATGGCTCAGCAGCACAGTGCCAGCCTGGGAAGTGCAAGGTCCTGAGTTCGATTTTCAATA
>NW_004524588.1:9884418-9886264 GCF_000260255.1 Octodon degus
CAATCACAATGTGAGTGGGCTCAAACAATAAAAATTTATCCACTTGTCATTGTTGTGAAGTTATTAAGTCCAAGATCAAGGTATGAGAAGATCTGGCATCTGGCGAGGGTCCTGTTTCTGCTTCCTAAGCCATTAACTTCGCACTGGGTCTTCAGCCAGCCGAAAGCTACAGAGCCCTTCTTTATTTTCCAATTTTTATTTTTATTTTTTCCATTTATAGATTTTGCACAAGGTCTCACTACACAGCTCGGACTCATAGTGATCCTTCTGTTTTCAGCTTCCCCAGTGCTGGGATTATAGGCTTGCACCACCACGCCCGGACTCTGTCGCCAGCTCAGTGCGCCCCAGAAGCGGGGCTGGCATGGCATGTGGCACCAGGGATCGAACCCTGGTCAGAGCCCTTCTTTAATACAAGCACCAGTCCCATCCATGAAGCCTATACCCTCTCATATAATCACCCCCCAAGACCCCTACCTTCTACCATCATATTGGAAGCTAAGATCATAACACACAATATTCAGTCCATTTCATTGACTCGCTTTGCCCTTGTTTCTTTTCAAAAGCAACTTGCCCAGAAAAAGTGTGAGTTACTCTTGTGACTAGCCCTGCCCAACAATGGAAATGCCGGCATTGTGCCTTTGTCAAACACTGCATGTTTGCTTGGATAAGCCTGCCTAACTCTAGGGTGCAGTCAAGGTAAGGTTACTCTGCTAACAAATCTAAAGCCACATTCACTAAAGCACTGTCAGTACTGAACATAATGGTTTGTCCTCCATCTGTTATTCACTTACTTAACTTGTTTTCAAAGCCTGAAGATACAAAATTCCCCATTGGTGATATCAAATCTGGAGACTTTGGAAATAATAATGACAAAATATGAACTTGTTCAGTGGTGAATGGAAGTCTGGGCAGTTTTAGTGCTGTCGCATAACAGGTAATTTCCTTAATACTAGCATGAGTGCAAGGATAATTTCACACATGCACCCACATCAGCATGGTAGTGCATGAACGCTTACTTGTGTAGCGTCTCTCATACCAAAACAGAGCCTTATAGGATTTTGAGGCATGAAACTTTACTTCCATAACATCTACCTGCATATGAAATACCTTGTAAATTATTTCAAATTACAAAACACAAATTTATTTTAAAAACATACCACAATCAAATTATATATGAAACTTAAAGGTTTTTCCTGAAGCTTGTATAAGTGTACCAACTATTATCTAACACCATCAAATTTCTTATAAATTATTATGGAACACAATAGCTTAATACTTCCAGTATGACTAAGATAATGTGAAATTTTTAGGAAAACAAGCTGAAACAGTAACCTACTTGGTTTAGCCAACAGATGACATATTTCTTACCAAAGGGCAAGATTAAGACATTCACTTATGTCCAATTTCCAAAATCATGAAGCATAAGAGAAAAATCCTTCAATTTAGGAGAACCAATAGAGTTGTTGACTATAAGACTGAGATGACTCAAAACAAATGCTACATAGGCTTTTCTTCCAGGTGATCGAATCCCTCTAAGTGATGCTAACTTTTGCCCAATAAAAGACACTTTGGAGGCTGAAAGAGTCTAAGTTTAAAGGAAGCGTCTTCATGTGAGTTTGCAGATGAAGATAGAAATGATGTATATCCTGTGGCACAGACAGCAGGACTCCTTCAAGCACCACAGTGAAGTCAGATAGTAGGTCACAGCAAAGGTGGAGAAGATGCCTAAGGTGGCCCCTCTGAAGTGTGACTGTCCCATGTCAACCTTTACATTGAGTACTACCAGCTGAACTGGGGAGCTTCCATAGCACAAATCGGTGCATTTCTATATTTCTGGCACTGAAGA
>NW_004524588.1:9887674-9894937 GCF_000260255.1 Octodon degus
CTTAGTTAAATCTACCCAAGAGTGGGTCTGGTGGAAATGTGGGAATCGATGTAACCCATCACTCTGGCGGGCTCATGGCAACCAGGCTGGGAACAACAGGGTGAATGTGCTTCATGAGCTGCAGCTCTGAGGCTGCTTTCTCCATTTCCTGTCTTGCCACCAAACATCTGACTGCATTTCCTACAGAGGCGACAGTTTCCACAGATCTCTCCATGAGTTCTTCCTTTACATTTCACTTCAGCAGGATCCTCCTTTTGCAACTTCTGCTTCAAAGAGATATTTTAGGAGTTTTCTGCTTTAGAGACATTCCTGTGAGTCTTGACCTGTGTGTCAGCACTAATGCTTTAGGCTGTGATGGAAGCGACTTTTCCTGTTCTGATTGCTCTTCCTGAGCTTTACTTTCCTGGTTTTTCCCACAGGTGTGCCAATCCCAATACCTAAAGCCAATAGTACGCTAGTGCTTTGACTCTGGCTTTGTTTCATTTTAGTTTTTAGAAAGTTCTGATCAAGTTTAGTACTTAAGGTGGTTATCAAATCTCAGAAAAATAAATCTGAAGTTTGTTATCTATTATGTTATATATAACAGCAATTAATGACTCTGTCACAGTAAGTAGGACAATAGTAGTCCACAACATTGAGGATCAAAATTTACTTACATTCTGACTTGAAAACAGTCACAGCTGAGTGCCTATAAAACTCAAGATTGCCAACCTGATAGCTCAGCAGACTAAAACACCTGTTTAGACAGAGCACAGTGGCCAGGGTTCAATCCCTGGCCTGCAGTGCTAGTCCTGACCCTGGGGCGCGTTGAGATGATGACTGAGGGTGGATGCGGTGATGCGCGCCTGTAATCTCAGCACGAGGGGCTGTGAACAGGAGAATCACTATGAGTCCAATCTACGTAGTGAGACCCTGTAGACCCTGCCACAAAATACAAAATAAATAAAAATAAATAAATAAATAAAATTCAAGGCCTTGGGTAACCAAGTCATAACACAATGTGATACCATATTGGGAAAGAAGAAAATAAAGACTATAGAGTTCTTGGTCTAGCCATAGAGCTTTAAAAAAGAAAATTTTCATCTCAGAGTGTGCAGTTCCCCAAACAAGACACAAAAGATTCAAAAAACATTTGGAATTCTTTGGAAGAAATCATTATCTCCTAGACACTCAGGATCAATAGTTCTAAAAAAAGACCAATAAGTATCTGAATCTGTAGATGACTCTGTAACAGGAAATATTGGATTTATGCCTTTAAGAGAGGTCCTTGATGCTCAAGTTCAGCCATTGATTGGAAAAAATAATGGAGTCCTGAAAGATCAGACAGATTCAGAAAGAGAAGCCTTGAATACAGAAACTCCGCTGAGCACCCCCTCCAAAACTAGGAGCTCTTCTCCCCTCTGAAGAAATTCACCTTCCATATCTGAAGCCCTAGTGGTGACTAGGGAAATAATGATCCTCCTGAGACGCCCTCCTCATGACCTCCTGTTGCTCCTAACCTCCCTCCAGCCTAAAGTCCCAGTAGGTGCTAGGGAGCAGACACGGAGTGCCTGAGAGAAAGGTCCCATGAATGCCAAATTAATTACCAAATGTTACCAAAGTATACCCATGGTCACCTGTGGACTATCTACTGGAATGGATTTCAGGAATTTTGAATCTGGGTAAGAAGAATTTAATGTTAATCCTCAGGTAAAACTCATCCTGCCAACACCCTTAATGTTTCCTTGTTGCAATTCGGAAATGCTGGACTCCATATGTTCTCTTATGCACCTTGGCATGAGTCGTAACAATTTGCTCAAACCTCAACTCAAAGATGACCTAAGTGGAGTGAAACTGAAATGCTAGTACTTTAAAAGGAGGTTTGTAAAAGAGTCCAGTATTCAAATGATAGAACTTAACCAAAAAGGGGATACAGATGAATGTCCATTTTGTATCTGTGTATTCAAAATGGTTAGGATTGATATATAATTACCTTCTCTTAATGAATAGAGGGATTTGTTCTAATAGTGTTTATAAATAGGATATCATGTCTGCATCTTGTACAGCAAATAACCGCTGGGACGAGAGTATGCAAAGTGTTAATTATTGAAACTGTCCTACCAATTTGGTTTGAAACTGTCTCATTGCTGTTTGTTTCTCAATAAAATTATGGGGAAAAAATTTAAAAAGGAGGCTTGCAAAGGCTTAGGAAGATTAGAATGCTAGGGTATATTTACCTGCAGTGGGTTCTAAAGGAGAATCATTTTCACCCTTAAGACTTTAATTTTGTAAAGTCTTAAGAAATTTGTGAAAGGGCATGGCACCATGAAACACTCTGATACACTGAAATAACAGGAGGAGGTGCTATGATTAACTGTGCATCCCGACCTCAGTGGAAATGATGAGATCAGAGATGGATTGGGAATGAACAGTAGCACGTTGTGTCCAGAGACACGAGTAGTTACGATGCAGAGCAGAAAAGCTAAGTCATCAGAAAGTTTTTACACACAAAGTTCTTCAGTGTTGGCTGATGGATCCCTTTGCCACTAGGACTGAAATAAATGAGCAGACTACTAAACGTTAACCTTATTCGTCTTGCTCTAGAGAGCAGAAGTTTGTCTTAAATAACTTCCATAGAAATGTGAGGCTCCTCAACCAATTTCCAGATTTTAGTTTCTTACCACTATCAGGTTCCTGTGCAGAAAATATTAGCCAGCTCCCTCACCCCAAGATACCCCAAGGTACTCTTTTAAAATGTATATTATAAATCTTCCTATAACACATGGATAAAAGAACTGACAACTCTATAGCCATTTACCAGAATAACTGTTCTTTGGAGAAAGAAATCTCCCAAACTTTTTAGAGATCTCTCTTCTGTAAGTCTGATTAGCATTCCTAAGACCCCAACTCATATGGGTTCTCAGGCAGAGTCTTGAGTAGAGAAAGACGAGTAATTAGTACAAGCTGGGCTTTGAATCTTGCCAGAGTGGACCCAATACATTCCTACAGTTATTTTCCAAATCAAATTATAACTTGCAGAATAATTTCAATGGACAGTAATGTGTCCCAAAATTCATGTTAAAATCCTAGTCCCTTGTAGTAATATGAGTCAGAAGCCTACATTCCTAGGGAACATGGAACAAAGAACAGAGCCTAAGAAAATGTGTACCCCCGTGTAATTCTGGCAAGCTGGGATACAGGGAACAACAAATTCATGGACGCACCCTTCTGTTCTACACCTAGATTAATTGTACAAAAAATTCTATTAATTTTTTTTTAATTGACTGCCAGACGCATCCTCTGCTGCAAACCATCACTGGGTCAAAAAAGTATGGGAGAAGTGATTTGGGTGCCAACTTGACAAAAAAAAGAAAGAAAATAAGTAAATGCAAATGTTTCTTTTTTTCATAATTTTATTGAAAAACAAATAGCAATGAGACAGTTTCAAACCAAATTGGTAGGACAGTTTCAATAATTAACACATTGCATACTCTCTTCCTAGTGGTTAATTGCTGTACAAGATGCGGACTTGATATCCTATTTACAAACACTATCAGAACAAATCCCTCTATTCATTAAGAGAATGTAACTATATATCTATCCTAACCACTTTGAATACACAGATATCAAATGGACATTCATCTGTATCCCCTTTTTGGTTAAGATCCATCATTTAAACTCAGCAAAATATTCTAAAACAGTCCAGTAGTCCATAATAGTATTGGGACTTCCACTTCACTGGCAATGTCAGAAATTGTTGACCTGAGTCCCCTACAGCTCAACATAACAGCATGGCTTTACTTCAAATGCAAATATTTCAATTTAAAAAAAATAGTACCAACTTGTTTCTTGCTATGGTGGCCTTGATGTCACTTCCAGTATGTGTTAAAGGCCATTTTAATTATTGAGCTTACATTCCAAATCCACCACTCAATAGAGGAGTTCACTGGTGGTTTGCTACTATACCCATATATATGAGTGAAAGTTCCTGATTACCTGGCTCCTGTGATGCCTGCAGACCAGCAGTGTCAGCAAAAGGAACCACAATTCCATTCTATGAGATTGGAGTAGAAGGCTGGCCTATTTTTACTGGGACTGGATCCTATTGCTTAAAAGCAAGCACAGGAACCTGGTTATCTATAGTAAGAATACCACAAGGGACAAGGCAGGAAAGGGGGGATATTTTTTCTTTTATGGGGACAAGGTTTTAAAGGTATAGCTAATGATAGAACATTTCTACCACCAGATCTGCCACCCTGCCAGACTATCAATATTACTCACCTAAGTGATTGGCTACACTGGGAAGTCTATAGGGGAGGAGCAGCCTAGGTATTGCTTAATACTTCCAATGGAAGTGTCATAGATTGGAGCGCTTATGGCTCAGCCTGGACAGCGGAAAGGAAAGAGTTAAGATGGAAACAGAATGGCAATGATGAGATTTATACTAACACTAAAAATGCCAATGATACAATGAGGTGGCATGGAGGAGGAATGTCCCAAATCATCCTTCATGTTCCTGAGGAACCAATTCAACATCATCTTTGGAAGCTAGCTACCTCATTAGAGCATATGTCAGCATGAAAATGTTATATGGAGAGAAATCTGTCCTCCAGTTCTTTACATCTGAAATTTAAAAGAAACACCACATATTTTGCATAAGTATGTGTTTACCTGCCTTACCTGTTGCTTGTAGGGCCTAGATATTGGAACCCTTCTAACTATGCCATTACATGTCACAATTGTTCTGTACATACATGTCTATTTTTTAAATGTGTTTAGTACAGTGCCTATAGGGTCTCACTGTGTAGATCAGAATCATAGTGATCCTCCTGTTTAAAGCCTCCCAACTGCTGGGGTTACAGGTGAACACCACCACGCCCAGTCTCAACTGCCATCTCAGCGCACCCCAGGGGCAGGGCTGGCATGACAGGCCCAGGGATCAAACCCTCAGCCCCTGCATCTGCCTAAGCAGATGCTTTAATCTGGTGAGCTATCTGGCTGGCCCCATGTCTAAACTTTTCTAGGGAAAGCATTTATATTCTCAAGGCAAGGACCAGAATTTGGCTTCCTGTACAACTACAATGCCCTTGGCAAGACTCTCCATCCATGATGGCATTCCAACATTTGTTGGAGGCACTAAAAAATAATAATAACAATTGGACTCTATAGCCATAATTTTAGAAATAATAACAGTCACAGCCACAGCTGCTACAGCTGGAGTAGCATTGAGTCAAGGTGTGCAAACTGTTCACTTTGGGCAGCAGTGGCCCAAGGACTCGGAACAATTATGGACTTCACAAAGACACATAGATTCAGAGTTAACTACTAAGATAAATGATTTTAAAAGAAGCTGTTGTTATGCTAGAAGATCAAATTGTTGATCTGTACTGTCAACTTCATTTGAAATGTGATTGAAACATCTCCTCATTCTGTGTAACTCCAACTCCATGGAATCAAACTCATTTCCCATGGGAAAATGTAAAAAGGCATTTATTGTATCATGGTACTATTACCTGTGATATCCTGTCTCTTCAGCAACATATTGACAATACCTTTGCAGAAGAATTGTCAGAATTATCTCGTGCTGATCTGTCGCAAGCCATCTTTAATGCAATTAAAAACCTTAATCCTTTTCATGCCATTTCACGGTTTAGAGGGAGTATAGTAATAACTTGTTTTTGTTGTCTCTGTACTATTTGTATATCTTACCTAGCCTGGCAATGAGGACCAGCCCACCAACTAGCCATGGATCAATAATCCACAGTCCTCTCTCTGATGCTTCATAAAAATTCAACAAAAAAAAGAAAAAACAGGAAAGAGTAGTGATATGAACCAGAAGCCTCCAGTCCCTAGGGAGCAAGGAACAAAGAACAGAGGCTAAGGAAATGTGCATCCATTGTAATTCTGGCAAGCTGTGACACAGGGAACAACAAATTCCTGGAGGCAACCTGTCTATTCTGATTTTTTACCTGGGATGTTACCAACTAGTGATATACAAACTTACAGCTTGGTGAAAGCCAAAAGGCTACGTAAATAGCAGTTTGTTTACATCAAATTAGTTATGCACATTCCTCCTAAAAAACGCATTCCTGTTTTCAGCCCTCAATAAATGTGAGAAGTTTCCACAGCTCAGGGCTCGCTTCGAGCAGGACTAAGCTGCTGAGATATCTGAGGATATTTTAACCGAGTCTTCCTCTCATTACTTTAGGCTCTGAATGATAATGTACAACAGTCCCTGATAACTTATTTAGAGGTTTGGCCTCAAAAGAGGTAATTATATTAAAATTATCCCATCTAGCTCCTAACCTAATCTGATGGATATTATTATAAGATTAGGACAGACAGAACCAGAGATGTGCGCACAAAGTAAAGGTCATGTGAGGACACAGTAAAAAGATGACCAATCTGAAAACCTAGGAGAGTCCTTGGAATAAATCCATTCTGTCAAAACCTTAATTGTGGAAACTAGCTCAAAAAGGTAGGAGAAAATTAATGCCAACCTTTTAAGCCACCCAATCTATGGTGTTATCTTCTAGCACCCTTAGAAAACTAACACACTAGATCTGTTTGAACTCAGAGTATCAAAGAAAATGGCAAGGGAAAATTTTTCAATAATTTTTCCATCCATACGAAGAGTTAACCATCCTGGAAGGACTGCAAAGATTAATGCCATCATGAATGTAAATAATGAAGGCATGACTAGCCCTACCCAATTCCCACTTACCTAGTTGTGTTCTGCAGAAAATAGGTCTCAGGGAATAACAATGGGTTACTGTACTGTTGCATTCAATTTAGCTGCCATTCCAGATAGTTTTAAAAAAAAAAATCTGGAGTAATAAACATGGCTCTGGATTCTTAGTAGCCTAGCTATTGATTGGGGAAGCATATTTTCTTTTATACCCAAAGACCAGCTTGAAAGATCAGCAGTGCACCCGTCTAATCTCCAGTCACTACAGTCTCCAGCCTTCAGCTATGATTGTATCTCAGCAACCTTGATTGTTTTGTCTCACACAGGGAAGGATGCCAGGACACCATAGGAATAGTGTTGTGTTGATTAGATCGACAGTAACAAAAGCCTAGAAACTGTGGTAGGACTCACGCTGCCAGAGAGTAAGCCATAAGTACTATGCAATCCTAGGAGTTGCCTGAAATTCCTACAGGTTCAGTGGTCTAGAGGATGTTGAGATGTGGCTTTTAAGAGGCCTTCAAGATGTGGTCTTCTTGCTGATCTCTAGCTCATACCACTAAGAAGAATGTACAAAAGCAAATGAGCCAAATTGGAGA
>NW_004524588.1:9895147-9907668 GCF_000260255.1 Octodon degus
ATGTCATTTGAGTAGGCTTCTCTGACCCATTTATCAAATAAGCCATACAGCTCTTCATTTTGCATAGGAGTGAGAGAAGGAGAAGGCTTCAGATTATCTTGCAAGCTGCACTATTGCTCAAAATTTATGATCCAGTAGATCCGATAGTGCTTAAAGGGATACGTGGTGAGGCTGTAGCTGCCTATTATAGGTGAATCACAATAAAGAGCTTTAGTGTTTTTGACCCAACTTATGTCATCACCTACGCTTACCTTTCTCCTTTGGAAAAACAGCCTCTGGCTTGCTCATGGGCCCTAACAGAAACTGAATGCTTCAACATGGATGTGCAATTTGTTATTCAAATCAAGCTATCTATCTTTGGCAAGCAGGTGCAGGGGCTGGGGATTCAAGACCCGGGCTTGCCATGCCGGCCCCGACCCCAGGGTATACTGAGATGGCAAGACTGGGCATGGTGGTGTGCGCCTGTGACCCCAGCTCTTGGGAGGCTGTAATCAAGCAAATCACTACGAGTCCGATCTAGTAGTGAGACCCTGAACACCCTGTAGACCCTTCCCTAAAATACAAAAATAAAAATCTATCCATCTTGAACTAAGTAGTGCCTAAAGTACCAATCTTGTGACTAGTTGAACATTAGAAAAAAAAAAAAACCTGGGCTTATTTTACTAATGTTTCTATACCATGCACTAGGACCACCTAGAAGTGGCAGGATGAAATGCTGCACCTCACCCAGAGGTGATGGTGAAGGACTGAGGTCAAGGAAAATCTTGCCAATTGGAAAATCTTTGAGCACGGAAGTATATATTCCTTTCTTCTTGGAGAAAAGATTGCTGGAGGCAAGAATCTACAGATTCACTAGTTCATGATAAACACTTCTCTAGTTGGTCAGGGATTAATAGCTATACAATCGTGTCCTTTATAGCAAGGAGATCAGAAAGGCTTGTTTGGATAAACTGGAAAATACTGTGGAAATCTTTCTTCCTACTATGACTGCTAACTACACAGTATTATCAACAGAGAAGTCTTCGTAATCAAGTAGAAAACACGATGTCGTTGTGGAGGTCAGTCACCCTTTCTCCAGCCACCTCTGACATTTGCTTACATGGTCCTGTACTATAGCAAGGGAAGAAGGGATGGAGGTGAAGAAGGCACAGCAGCATAGGCCTCTACTCAGACAGTGCGCTCTGGCTACAGTGTGCCCAGTAAGATCACAATGTCTATGGCAAGATCAACACTGAGCCCCAGTATGTCAACTAAAGGTAGCCTGACTCCGTAAATAATATCCATCAGGGAAGGATGAGGTGTATTTGTCTTCAGTGCCTCTGGAAAAGCCACTGTTCATGGATTCATATAGAAGGTGGTATTCCAACCATTATTTCTGACCAAAAGATTCATTTTATATTGAATAAACTATGGCACTAGGCTCATAATTAAGGGATCCCTGATATGACTGCTTTCTCCATGACTTTGAACCAGTTGACTTCATAGACTAGAAGAATTGCCTAAAGGCTTGATTGTGCCTGCTGTGAAACTGCACCTGTTAGAGCATCAGTCTTGGTTCTAGGAGTCAACATACGCTCTGAATCAGTATCCAAAATATAAGAGTCTTTGTATCATAGACAGGACTTGTGGTCAGGGAATCAAGAAGTACGAATGTTAGCAGTGCCTTTCACCACTACCTCTGCTGTGTGTGCTCCTCTCAACTTTAGGTTACCCCAGTTTAGAAGTTTGGGTTCCCAAAGGATTGCTTCTACCAAAAATCACAGTAATGTTTTCATTGAACTGGAAGCTAAGATTGCTACTCCAATACTTTGAGCTCTTGATTCCACTGAAATAACAAGAAAAAGGGACTGCAAAGCTGGTTGTAGTGTTGGATTCTGACGATGAAGGGGAAGTTGGAATTCTGCTTCTACTCTGTGAGCAAGGGATATGTCTAGAACCTTCTCTGTACTGCCATTTAGCATGTCACATCCTGGGACAAAAGTTCAGGCACTATTATAACAACTCAATACAGGCAAGATTGCTATTATCAAAGATCCTTTATATTAATGCATTTTATCACAAGGAGCTTTGACCAACCTAGATGCTTGCTAAAGCCAAAGAGATGATGAGTAAGGAGGGGATGAGAGAAGAAACTTTCAAACACCACCAACCATTTCTGAATGTTTTCCTTGCTTTGACACTATTTTAAATGCATTTAAATAGATGTGAACAAGTTCTACCCTCTACCATTAGGTACTACCTGATTTCAAATATTGATAATGATTATTCTTATGTCTCAGATATAGTGCAAATATCAATAGTGAGTCAGATAAAAAACAAAACATCTCTTCAGGAAAGATAAAATAATACAAGTGATGTTTAGCTCTTCCTCTGAGGGCAGGGGCCTCAAAGGAGATAGCTCAGGTGAATAAGTGCCTGCATGGCAAGCACAAGGTCCTCAGTTTAATCCCAGGTACAGGAAACAAAAAAAAAAAAAAGATTTCCTTTGAAGGAAGAATTAAAATGCTTTGTTTTTTGTTTTATTTTGTTTTGCTCCTCATCTCCCATGTTATAAGATACATGATTTTTCTATTGTCCTTATTTCAAACTCAAATATAATTAAAAGAATTGGGGGGGAAAGTAGATCATGCTAGTTTTGTTTATAGGCATAGCCTCTCTCATCCATGACTTGGATGTCAGTATTTGCTGGCCTAGCATTCACTAAAAGAGACATTCTCAAGAATCTTGGGAGAGAGAAATGGAGCAGAAGCTGTCACTTTCGACAGGCTGCGGTGTCAGCAATCAGAGCCAATAGATTCAGAGGAGCCCAGAGAGCTTTATGTTCCTGTGAGCATCTCTGATCCTTGGCCTGAGAGACCCCAAGCAGGAGGCAGCAGCTCCACAAGCTCCTTTTTGCAGCTCCAGCCCACAGAGCATGCACGCAGCTTTCAGGATTTTCCTACCAGCTCCACACTTCACCAAAGTCCAATGACAGAGACTTTAAATGGTTTGTTCTGAGGACCCCTTTATTTTCTTAAAAACAGTGAAGACCTCAGAGGCTGTCATATGGATTATAGCTATTAGTGTTATATTAAAACTGAGCAATTTTTTCAAAAGCAAAATGTGCGCATACATATTCCCATCTTGATACATGACCTCAAATCACAAAGCTTCTGAAAACCCTCACTGTACCTGCCTGAAAGATTTTAAATGAAAAGGGTAAACACAACCTCATAGCTATTAAAACAGTTTTGACCTACTCACCATCTAAAAGGGTCCAACAGACCCAGGAAAAGTTCTCAAGAATGATAGCAGCTCCCCAGAGTCGTTTTGGAAAGCCCTGTTCCAGGCTGCTGGCCGGGTGACTTTTTCTGATCGTATAATTCTCTTCTAACCCTTCATTTCACCTTGCTAACATTTACGTTTTAGTTTCTTCAGACAACCTCTTATAGTGTATTAAGAGAACAAGAGG
The DNA here is from genome assembly GCF_000260255.1 of Octodon degus. Taxonomy (NCBI): domain Eukaryota; kingdom Metazoa; phylum Chordata; class Mammalia; order Rodentia; family Octodontidae; genus Octodon; species Octodon degus. Next base: position 9,898,599 of record NW_004524588.1, read on the forward strand.
TTTTCTATACAAATTAGGGCCGCCATATGAAAGCACCAGAGGCTAGGTCGTTGAATCAACAGAAATTTATTCTTTCACAGTTACAGACATGAAAGTCCAAGGCCGAGGTGTCTAGGGTCAACTTCCTCTGAGGCCTCTCTCCTTGGCTTGTAGAGCATTGTTCTGCATCCCAAGTGTCTTGGGGTATCCAAATTTCTTCTTCTTAAAGGGACACCAGTCAGGTTAGATTAGGGCTTCTATGGTTCGAATATTTGGTTCCCTCTAAAAGTCATATCAAGGCTAGGCATGGTGGTGCATGCCTGTAATTCCAGCATGCAGGAGACTGAGGCAGGAGGATCACCGCAAGTTCCAGGCCAGCCTGGGCTACATGGTGAAACAATAACTAAATAAATAAATAAATAAATAAATAAATAAATAAATAAATAAAGTTAAAACTTAATCCTCACTGCAACAACAGAGGAAGATCTCGGCTTTGAAAAACATGCTCCTTCATAAAAGGGCACGGTGGAGCTAGCAAATCCTCTTTCCCTCCACCTTCTGCCATGTGTGGACATAGCATCACTCCCCTCCAGAGGGGGCAGCACCCCAGCGACCACCTTGAAGGCAAAGAGCAGACCTATACCAGATGCTGGATTTCTTAGCCCCCAGAACTGTGGGGGAAATGTAGTTTCTGTTCTCTGCTCTTAAGGATTTTGTTATAGCAGCATGAAGAGGCTAAGACAAAGGCTGGTTCAAATAACCTTACTTTAACTTAATCATGTCCTCAGAGCCCAGCTCTGCATACAACAACAGTCTGAGGTTCTATGGTTTAGAGATTCAATGGATGAATTCTGGGAGTACTCAAGTTAGCCATAACCTGTGTTTAGACACTTTTCCTGATAAAACTATGATTTGAAATGCCATAAACACAGCTGCACAACGTAGAATAAATGTTATGAGTCAAGACTGGTGGCTTTTAAGGGTTTTCAAAATGTGATTCTCTCTCTCTCTCTCTCTCTCTCTCTCTCTCTCTCTCTCTCTCTCTCTCTGTAAATGAATGTGGTAACTATCTTCTAATAATCACTCCAATGAATTATTCCTCCTTACATTACCTTTTGGTTGTCTCATCATACACTGTGGTGGGCTGATTCTGTGATTATTTTAAATAATACATGCAGCAAAATAATACAATACCAGTTTCAGTCTTAAGTCTTAAGAAAACGACATAGTTTTTGCTTTGGTAATTATGTGATCCTGAGCCAAGTCCTGCTGAGGAGGTCAGATAGGCAGCCATGTACAGAGGCCATGGCTGAGGCCACTCTAGGGAAACAGGTTGTAAGACTATTTCAGGTAAGATATGTGCAGTCATCCCAATCCCAACAGTAACAGCTTCACATCATCACTGGTGTGACTCCAGTCTTCTCAAGGTGCCAGTTAGATGACCAGCTTAATCAAGTCCTTAGATGACTGCAGGCTCACTAAGATCATACAGGACAGAAGAACCACCAGCTAAGCTTACTAAGTGACAGAGAAAAAATAGGGAAGCTGTTGTTTGGTTGTACAATAAATGAAGCAAAATTGGTCTCCTCTAGAAATCTTCTGCAGAGATTAGGGGAGTCTCCAATATCCACTGAGAATGTCTGGTTGCATTTCTATCCCATTAACAGATGGGACAAAGGTAGGAAATATTTTATGGACAGATTGCAGCAATAGCAACAAAAACACCAATCCACAAGACTATATTAGTGCAATCATTCCTTATGGGCATAGTGAACTATTCGGAAAGTGAGCCTCGGTTTATATATCTGTATCACTTCTTTTGCTTTTGTTACCATTTCATAATATGTGAGAACATTCTTTCTTAACTTTATGTTATTAAGAATATATTGCTGATATTTAATAAAACACTAGCTAGCAAAACTGGTTGTGAATTCTCTATCATTCCAGTTTATTCAACTTACACGAATTATAGTACCATACTTAGTTTAGGAATAAAAGGTGTTATGGTTTGTGTCTAGTTGTCCCCCCCCCCAAAGCTTCATGCAGTCATGGGAAGGACTTCTAGACTTTGTGAATAATTCAAGATCCAGTGCTGGGATTAGAGGTGTGAGTGCTACACCTATGCTGGGGCAGATAGCCTGAATGCAACATAAGAGAGACAGAGACACAGATTTACTCTCTGTACACATTGTTGCTGCTACTCCATTTTGCTCTCTGTTTGTCACCACCATGAACTGCTGCCCTCTGCCATGTGCCGCTCTGCCTTGGAGCCAACTGAGTATGGACTGAAACATCCACTAACTGTGAGCTAAATGAACCTTTCCTTCCTTAATTTTGGGTGTGGGGTATTTTGTCCCAGCAACGAGAGAAAAGTAACCAAGACAAAAGGAATGATATTCATGCCAGCACTGCCCCCAGGGGGTGCTGAGATGGTGCATGAGACTGGGAGTGTTGGCACGCATCTGTAATCCCAGCACTTGGGAGACTGAAAAAGAAGGATCACTACAAGTCCCATCTGTGTAGTGAGACCCTGTAGGCCCTGTACTAAATACATTTTTTAAAAAAGGAATGATACTGATAAAATAGGGAAGCCAGATTTTATAATGCATTAGTTTCAAAGACCCAAGTCTCAATACCTTCATTTGCTAAAGTTCAGTTTTCTATAAATTGTTCCTAAAAGTGAGTTTTATCTAAGTGTAGTGTTCAGTGAAATGGACTGGCTGGTGTGCATTTGCCTGAGAAGTCACAAACGGTGCTGCTTTTCGAGTGGATTTGGGGGAACTAGTGGAGGCTCTCACTTAAATTGCTGTAAAGTCCAAGATGAGGAATTCTAAAACAATAAAACAGTGTGAGGTAAAGGGTTTTTCAATCTTCTTGTTGCCAAATTAATCCCCCTGTAACATAACAGTCTCCAGACATAATAAATGAGGACAAGAAACTAGATTCTAACTCAGAATATATCATTTTCTCCCTGCACACTAATTTCTTATACCTTCTAAAATTCAAAAAGTGAAATGATATGAAGACTGTAATCAAACAGGCCTAAAGCTTATAAGAAAAACTTTGCTCATATAATTAAATTGTGGATTATTGTTTCTCTGCATATTTATTTACCAGTGAACCAAAGGTTAATTCTCTCTGTCTGTAAATTGAATAGATTTGTAATTAGAGCCTTTGTTTTAATTTGCTTTAAAGATCATTCCTGTTTATGTGTGGACCACAGTTCCATTTTTAAAGGTAATTGCTTCTAAAGCCCAGAGGATGCTAATGTAGATTCCATCCAACACAGTTTAATACTGAGAATTATGATTGAGGATTAACAATGTAAATTTTTTATAAAAGAAGCTAAATGCAACTTTCTCAGTGGCCTGGTATCAGTAGCTTCCAATTACATGTTGCTAAGAACTTAACCTCCAGGAGCCCTGGGATATGGTACACCTGCAGCAGCACTCCACTCCAAGCCACATTTATTGCAGGATGCAAATTCTGCAGAAAGCCAGTCTTCCCAGACAAAGCCCAGGGAGGAAGAGAAAAGCAATCACCATCCAAGCAGTTCCTAGTTTTCATCTCCACATTGAATCTCTCCAAAATATCTCCAAAGGTTAGGGAGACTTGAGATGGAGCCGGGGATGTTGATTATGTTGGAGCACATAGGTCAGCCATGTCCTGAAGCAAAATGGTTTACCCAAGATTTTCACATCAGAGTACCATGAGCCAGATCGCTGGGAGCCAGATTGCTGGCAAGTACAGGAGGTCACCATGTCTCAAGAGTCACTTTGTGTCACCACACAGGAATGAGACCAGGAAATTTGTTTTACTTGAACTCGGCTGAGAGAAAACTGCTTATAAATGGAAGGAATAAACTGGGAAGGTGGGGGAGGGATGAAGGAAAGTGAGACATCTTTCAGGCTCTGAATTGGTTTTATTTTCTTTCCTTAGTCTTTAAATAAATGCTGAAAGGACATTCAAAGAATAACAACTTAAAGAACTATGACACCATTATAGCCATGTACAGAGCCCCCATCTAGCCTACCCTTTTCCTCTCCCTACATGGCAGGAAAGAGACCAAGGTGTACTCCCTGGCTTCCTGCCTCACACAGGTCAGACAGTGTAAACTTCACCTAACTAAAAGAAAAACAACTACACTGAGATTTTAATTTCAGAAGTACTTTATCGAAAAGATCCAAGGAGCCTATGGCCACACCTGAGGTGTGCCTGAGGTCGTCGAAACCAACCAAGGAATTAGAATCTTTTTAACTGCTAAGAAGGTTGAAATGAGAATACACAACATGACCCCTCCCATCAAGGAGCACAGAATCTACTTAGTAAAACAAAATTACATAAGCTTCCACCAAATCTTGCTCGTAGAACCCCATTCTTGAATTGGTCCTCATGAAATATGAAGAGCATCCGTGTAGAATTATTATAGGACAGTAATAAATCCCTCTATGTGCATAATAATAGTGTATGTAATAATTCTTCGTGTGTGTCTGTGCATGTGTGTGTGTGTGTGTGTGTGTGTGTGTATGTGTGTGTGCATGTTGTGAGACATAGAACTTGGGTCCATAGCCAAATTACAAAGGTACAGAATTGAGGTATTTAACAGTAAGCAAATCTTAGCTCCAGAGATAGGAGAAAGAGCCTGTAGATAAGATGCAAAATATAAAGAAGGAAAAATGATTCCCTTAGAAATGTAATCACATTGCACCCCCTACTTGGATAATGAAGGGGGAAATAAGAAAACTGTTTCTGTAATTTTGTCTTTTTTTAGATAAATTAGGAAGACAATTGCTTTGACTCCCCTCTTTGCCCTGTGGGTGGAGACACAGCTGGCTCTTAGTAGAGGCCAAGCTGGTCCTGATCCACAGGAAGGTTGCAGAATCCCAGTAGGTTGCAGAAATGAGTCTCTGCCCTCCACAGCTGCTCTTCTGGTGATTTGCCTCTTTAGAGGACCTTTGTTTGGGGGCTGGGATATAATTAAAGCTTATCAAATTATCCCACCCCTTTCCTTATACACACCAGTACACTGCTTCTTACTAAACCATCTAGGTGCCTTTAAATATTTCTCAAGTACTAGTTTTCGATAGCTCCTGAACAGATCTGGGCCCTTCATGATCCAAGCCTTACCTGTGGCCTTGCACAGTGTTGCTTTTTACCTGGAATACTCTAAAGACGTCACTGTCTTCATTCATATAATCATATTTGGGGTTTTTTGAATAAAAATATTTTTAATAATTTTATTGAGAAACAAATAGCAATGAGACAGTTCAAAACCGAATAGTAGGACAGTTTCAATGATTAATACATTGCATATAGTTGTCTTCTTAGTGGTTATTCATAGTACAAGATGCAGACATGATATCCTGTCCACAAACACTATTACTACAAATCTTTCTATTCATTGAATTAAGAGAAAGTAGCTTTATATCTATCCTAACTATTTTTGAATATACAGATACAAAATGGTCCCTCATTTGTATTCCCTTTTTTTGCTTAGTTTTGTCAGAGATAAGTATTCCATTGTCATTTAAATATTGTAGGTGTGTGAATTCAGCAAAATATTCCAATATAGTCCAGTAGTCCATAATAGTAGTGCATTATCTGTAAGACTGGCAATGTCAAAAGTTGTTGACTTGAGTCTTTTACAGCTTTACTTTTTATACCTTGTTTTTAATACCTTGTTTACTTTTTATACGTTTACTTTTACTTTTTATACCTTGTTTTTATACTTTTCTGCTGGATGGTTAAGACCAAGATAAAGCAAGACCTATATAACAAGAAATGTAGCTTTTGTATCTGATAAAGTCAGTCAAGCACCCTCAGGATTTATCCTGAAACTCTGTACTACAGTTTGTAGATCCTTTGTCAGTGTCAGCCATGTGGATGAGTCATGGCCATTGCTTGACCAATTTGCTCTCTGTGAAAGCCTGAGAGAATGTTTTCTCTCTATGTGACTCTCCTTAGGCACACTCTATATCATCGATCACTTTCCTCTGTGGCAATCTCCTTGATCAGAAAATTTGGGACACAACTGAGTCACAGTACAATATAATCATATATGTTGAGTAAGCTGCTTCACAAATTGTGCTTAAGAAGAGAGGGAGTGGATAGCCCCTCCTAGTTCTGGAATGGGCATGGAGATTATATCCATTAGAGAAGATCAGCACCAAAGAAGCAGGAACATCTTGGGAACCTAGCTCTGCAAATTGCTCTATTGTACAATGTTAGTCCCACAGAGATGAAGGGCTTGAATGTGTTCACTCAAAAATGTAGGTATTAACCAATGTGTCAGTGTTGGGACGGAGGTCCTTTGGGTTTGTGTTTTGTGATTTGCTTTGGTTTGCTTTGCTTTGGCTGTAGACAGGATCTTGCTTTGTAGTTCCTCCTTGCTATGTCTGGTGATCTTCCTTCCTCAGCCTCCAAAGCACTGGGTACACAGGCATGCGCCACCATGCCTGCCTGGAGACAAGCCTTTGAATGTCATTGGGCAGCATGGGTACTTGACAGAAATCCTCATCGCCTCTTGCCCTCTCCCTTCCTCCATGTGAATGCACAATTTATTCCTCAGGAAAGGAGGCCTCTTTGGAGTCAGAATTGGCCTCCAACCTCCAAGACTACTAGAAAAAACTTCTGTTCTATATAAATTACCTAGTCTCAAATATTCTGTTACAGCAGCACAAACAGACTAAAATGAAGGTATTCAATGAATGTGAGTACAGAGACTTACTTTATAATCTCATCATCATACAGATTTGATTCACCCTAAGTTAAACTCTAACTTTGTGTAGTTTGTTTAAATATAAAAAATGCTATAGATGTATATATCAATGTAAAGGAATTTTTACTTGGATCTTGACGCCTAATGTTCCTGGTAGTGTTCATATTTGTCTATTTTTTCTAAACCATCTCCAGTACAAGTATATATTTCAAAAAAATGGGTTAGATACTCAAAAATGCACAATGTAATTCCAAAATTACAATTTCAAGAATCTCTGTTGTTTACTGCCAGTGTTTATTTAGACTTACTGTTGACCCACTACAGCACAATTTTTATATAATTACCATGCTCAGCCTCTTCTGTTTGCTGAGAATCTTCTCCCAATGCATGTGTTGTGAGAGCTTTATAGTTATTGCCTATCCTGAGTGTGCTCACAGCAGCTCAGTTTCCTCTGTCCTCCTCAATTCATCTGATATCTTCTAAATTAACAGCATCTGTCAATCTGGAATGTTTCTGAAACACTTAAAATTCATGAAAAAATTTCAATGCATGATTAGTTGGTCCTTAATTCTAGCTAGAGCATATGTTCTATCCTGTGTGAAACTATTTATCCAGAAGGCGTCAAAATATTTTAAATGAAATCAATCCCCACCTCAAGCATAAAAATTAGCAATTATGAATTAAAATACAACAGTAAAAACTAAAATTCAGCAAGTGCAGCTAAAGGCTAGACTCCTTGAAGCTAACATTTACATTAGAAATGGCCTCATATTTTTATATATTTGTATCTTTATAAGTATTTGTATGTATGATTATTTTCATGGATAAAAGTATCAAATATTTTATGCATGTGGTCAAATACTGAATTTTTGGAAAGTAGGAATACCAAAACATCAACACTAGTTTTCTCAGATAATAAAATATTTGGTAACTTTTATCTTCTTTTTTATATTTTCTTATATTTTTCATTTCTAAAATGAACATATTTTGCTCTAAAAATATAATTTTGAGCATCCTAAATACCAAAACATCAACACTAGTTTTCTCAGATAATAAAATATTTGGTAATTTTTATCTCCTTTTTTATATTTTCTTATATTTTTCATTTCTAAAATGAACATATTTTGCTCTAAAAATATAATTTTGAGCATCCTAAGTAACCAAACAGCTATCTTTCTATTTAGAAAAATTAAATTAATTTCACATTTTCCACATATTAAGCCATCAAGAATTTTAAGAAAATCCAATTTTCCTGACTATCATCAACAGACTGATATTTTGCTTAAATAAGTCAATAATTCATATAAGTTACTATAAGTTAGAAATAATTAAAGTAAGTATTGAAACAAACAATTATAACTATGTATCAAGTAATCATTATGAAAATGATTATGAATAAAACTAAATATCTTACAGAGCTAAGGATTTTTCCTGTTTAGACTTCTTTTGAAGTTCACATTTTTGGAAATCTAAGATATTTCTTTACTTATGATGAGTTACAAAAGTATTCTTAAGTTGCACTGTTAAAGTACACATGAAAATCACATATACTCTAAATATATTTTATTATTATTATTTTAGTAACTGGTGTGATTTTACATAAGTGCAATAAATACTAGGTAAATTGACAATCTATAAAATGTAGAATGCACTTGCCATAATACTAAAAGACTTTTTATTTGCATAGTATTTTATTTTAATGTATCTGGCAAGATCCATGCTGTTACAATGAAATTATTCTAAAAGCATTTGAACTAAAAACTTCAAATGATACAATGCAAACTTGACATGAAGAAAAGCAAAAGCAATATAATTAGTCAACAGGGCTGGCCAACTGAAGCCCATTCAAGAGGTTACAAAAAGTATAACATGTGGTCCCTGTTGTAAACAAGCTTATAGCATATGAAGGAAAAGCAATGAACTCATTAAAAACTTTGAAAAGTTAAATATAAATTTATGTTGTGTATATTATAGAACAATAGATAATCAACGAAAAATAAGAATTAAGGCGAGGGAAAAACTAACTATCTTAAAAGGCTTTCTGGGGGAGAGAGAATTCAAGAGAACAAAGACAGCTGGGTGTGGGCAAGGGAGACACAGAGAGGGGCTATTTCAAAAACATGGAAATGGATAAAACAAAGACAATGACATGGCGTACAGTTCTGTGTGGCGGAGGGACAAGCCACTTTCCTGGGCCCTTCTGTGCCTCTCGAACAGAAGCTTTCTTTCCTTCAATAAATTCTTCATACTCTTAAAAAACAAAATTCTATGGGGAAATGAGAGGAGTAAGGAAAAGGAGAAACAGCTTGATGAGCAAAAGCAATTGAGCAAAGTTGAATGAAATGAAGGTGAAAGAAAGGGATTTATAGACCC
>NW_004524588.1:9907768-9930042 GCF_000260255.1 Octodon degus
GCTTACAACCAAATGCCACTGAGTCCATTCAATCTCTGGGCAAGGTTCCTTGGAGTCCCTCTGAGAAATTTATCATCAAGTCAAATATCAAATGTCAGGTTTAGTATGGTGTAAACACAGACTGATGCTTGGATCTTGTGTTAGACGGAAATCTTCATATCCAGACATCCTTCTAAATGTTTATTTCATTTTAAATTCAGCTGGTCTGGAATTCTATTTTATTCCTTGACCCCCCTGATCTTTTCCTGGATTTGTTTATGAGTCCTAAACTCATTAAGGAGCACAGAGCCTCTGGTTCCATCCTAACTGTAGAGATTGGCGCTGACCTTTCTCATCAACATATTCTACAAAAGCCAGCTAATTTATAACTTGAAAATCTATGAATAGAAAATGTGATACATAAGTGCTATATTTATTTCAACTATTTGCAGGATGCTTGGTGTTTGGGGCTTATGCAAATTTACTGAATTAAAACTGAGTAATTTATGACAGGAAACTTGACTCTAATCTTTTCCACTTGGGACTTTGAAAAGAATGAAGGAGAGATCATTGGAATGAATATGGATTTGCTTTGTGCAACAAAAACTCATATGTGGAAATGATCTACAGGGCATTCAATTCAGGTTCCTGCCAATGTGGAATTGCTTCCTTCCATAAAACTTCAGAGGTCAAGCCCAGGCTATTAAAATATGACTCAGCTTCTACTGAACATAAGGATGGCATGTTGGAGTCCTATACACTGCACTTGAGTATAAACTGTAAACTCTACTACCTATCCATACCTAAATATGTCTCCCACTTGTAATTTGCATTAGAGTAATAAAAATTTAGAAGGGAGAGATAGAATAGAGATAGGATAGAAATAGAGATAAAGATCGTACAGGATAGAAATATAGGGGAGAGAGGCAGAGACAGAAACAGAGAGAGCAAATATAGACATAGGCATAGATGTAGACATAGATGTAGGCATAGACATAGACATAGACATGGACATCCTGTCTTATTCTAGCTTGTTAAATATGTTTTGTAAGTTGTAGTCTGCCCCAGGGGAGTATATTAAAAGAACAAAGATCAGTTTTGTGCATCCTAGACATACTCCAGGAAATTTGGGTAGCCCTAATACCTACACTTTGGTTATCACAACAAAACAAACTACCAAGGACTAAGTGTGTTTTAAGCAACTTTTTTGGCCTTTTCTCTGGCTTCAATAAAGGTAATCCCAGCTAATTCAACACCCCTTGAGTAATCCCCATGTGATCACTAAATGAATGGGTAAATGAACAAATGAACACGCTCACATCCAGTCTCAAACATAAATCTTGCAATATCAAGGCCCAGCCTAAACTAGTCAGCTTTCAATAGATTGCTGTAGCTTTTAAATTAATAACCAAATCTTCAACGTGACTCAAAGCCTATAGAGTCACTAGTAAATTTCTTAGGAAAAGAAGAGATGGTGGAAATAGACCAGACTTAAGGAAATCATTGGGGAGGAAAAAAAAAAAAAAAACAGTTTGTTCTGTTTCTCATTATCTAGTTTGCTTCACTTGAGATAAAAGGCGGAACAAGTGCCAAAAGGGAGATCTAGTGGATATGATAAATAAGTGAGTAATGCAAGCCCTGATCTTGGGGGGAAGTGACTAATGTAATACCTGATTCACGGAGGCCACCTGCCCCCATAGTACCCAACATGGGGAGCCAGAGATCTGATTCTAGGAGGAAAACAAAAAGAATGAATAATTGAGTCATAAGAGTTGTCCCAGGTTGGGAATCAGAGTGTAAGTCTCATACATTCTCTAGAAGGAAGTTAACATTTGGGCAACTGTGTCAATAAAGACTTTATATTTTGTCCATCTTTCATATTAATTGAAAGTTGAATATTATGTCTTAAAACATGCAGACTCAGTATCGTTCTTTATTTGCTGTGCTCCCAACTACTTTTCTACCCTCCCACTCAACTAATGGGATGTAAAATAATTTCCTTAAGTTGGTGAAGATTTGCAGATGGAAATCAGATACTACAGAGACAAAAAAAAAAAAAAAAGCCAACTTAAAATTTAGACACAAATGAAGTCCTAACTTTTGAGCTGTCAATCCTGAAGCTGTTAATTAGAAGTTTTAGAGTGCTTTCATCACTAATTAATAAATAACGATGTGTTGGACAAGCAAATAGAACACTGAGAAAACTAATAGATACACATTTCAAAACCTATTTAACACTGACTTCATCTCATCAGAGTGCCATTATTTTAGTGTTTTCTCCAATGAGAACTGACACTTCGTATATTAGACCAATTATGAAATAGAAAATAGCGTGTAAAATAATTACAGTCAAGCCCTCACATCAGGCCATCGTCTTCCTTTTCCAATTTCCTTCCCCTAAAAACAATTTTCTCCAGCCACTATTCTCTCAGCCCCCTTTAAGTCCTTGTGGCTTGCCCTGGCTGTTCACTCATAGTATTTTTCCTGAAATTGTCTCTCTAGCCTTTTAATTGCTTTGAGGACAAACAGAATACTTAGTAATCTTTGGTTATAGCTCACACCTGCATGTTAAAAAGTGCACAATATGGGGAACAGGGAGTTTGATCAATGAGGCTAAGTTACAGTTAGAACAAGAAGCTCTGTGGTACTAGGGCACAGTACAGTGGCTATGGGTAACAATTACACTGAACATTTCAAAACACTGAGAAGATGGCTGGCCAGATAGCTCAGTGGACTAAAGCACCTGTTTAGGTAGAGAGTAGGGACTGGGGTTCAACTCCTGGCATGCCACGCTGGCCTTGACCCTGGGGCATGCTGAGACAGTGAGTGAGACTGGGTGTGGTAGCACACACCTGGAATCCCAGAGCTTGGGAGGCTGAAAACAGGAGGATCACTACAAGTCTGATCTGTGTGGTGAGACCCTGTAGATACATTTGTATCTAAATACATTTTTTAAAAAAGAAAGTTTGAAACCCAAAGAACTGCTAAATGTCCCAGGGGATAGAAGGAAGGCCTAACCTGATGTAAATATCATACAATGTATACATGTATCAATAACTGCATGGCAACCCACTAATATGTGCAACTATGTTTCCTATTTTTAGTAGTCTGTGTTTGGAGAACATAATGCTCACCTTCCTCGTGTGCAGTTGGAACATGTCCATAACCATCTTCATTCCTGCCTTCATCCCCTCTCCTGTTCCCCCTCCTTCCTTCTCTTGGTCTGCTTCACACTTGAGAAAGATCTGTCTCCCTGATTCACATTACCTCTCTCGTATTTTGCTCTTTATTTATCATTTCAGTTTCTCATGTAAGAGAAGCCATGTGATACTTAAGCTTGTGTGTCTGATTTATTTCACTTAATGCTAGGGACTCAGGGTGCACTCGTTTACCTGCAAATGCCTCAAGGTTATCTTGTCTTTGGCAGAGTAGTGTTCCACTGTTTGTAAAGACCATGCTTTCTTTCCCCGTTCGTCTGTTGATGGACAGCTAGGCTGCTTCCAAGATCTAGCTAGTATGAATTATGCTGCTATGAACATAGATATGCATGTAGTGCTGCAACATGATGTCTTTGACTTTTGGGGGAAGATACCAAGAAGGGGAAGAGCTGCGGCAAATGGAATTTCCATTTTTAGTTTTTTGAGGCTATCTCCATACCAATTTTTTTTAATGTATTTAGTACAGGGTCTTCAGGGTCTCACTACATAAATCGGGCTCGCAGTGATCCTGCTGTTTTCAGCCTCCCAAGCGCTGGGATTACAGATGTGCACCACCATTCCCAGTCTCAGTGGCCGTCTTAGTGCGCTCTGGGGGCAGGACCAGCACAGCATGGCAGGGCTTGAACCCTTGTCCCTGCATCTGCCTACTCAGGTGCTTTAGTGCACTGAGCTATCTGGCCCACCCTTCTCTACCAATTTCCAAAGTGCTTGAACTAACTTATATTCCCACCAACAACACAGAAGGGTGCTTTTCCCCTGAAGCCCCACCAGCATTTGTTATCTTTTGATTTCATATCGATGGTCATTAACTTTACGTTTTTTGTGTCAGTGAAAAGTTTTCACAGTGTACCGTAAATGTTTATTCAAAAAACTGAATTTTTATTATCAACATCAGTCATGACTACAGAAATTCTCCTATCAGTGAGTGTACAAGTTTTACCAATCGATACCACTACCCTTTCTTACTTTAAAAAGAATCAGCTTTTGGGACAAGTAAATAAAAAGAGCAAAAGCAAGTGGGCAAATTGACATAATAAAAACTATAAAAGCCAATTCAATGGAAGCACAATTTCCTTACTACCTTGAATGTGTGTGCGGGGCACAAATGTAGATGTTAACAAAATACTGCTATTTGGTTAACAGTGCATGTTAGACCTCACCAAAATTCTTCTCCATTTGGAGGACCTCATAGTTTTTGACTTTGTTTTGTAGCTGTTGTTCAGGAAAGTGTGGCTGCTTTCTGTTCAGGTTGTCTGCTCTTGAATTTCACTTCTCCAAGACGCCCACTAGAAGAGCAAGTCAATTCTGAAGAGTGAATCAAGTCCAAGCGAAAGGACTTGGGTAATTAGATGAACGATTCCATTTATTTGGAGGTATTCCTTAGCTGTGTAGAGTTACTTCAGTAGAGCTCACATTCATGCCAAGATGGGCAGGAGCATTAAGCTCTTAGGTTAGCAGAGTTAAGAACAATTGAAGTATTTTATATGCAGACACCTTAGTCTCAGTGACATTAAAAGATGTAAACATTCTAGGCTTAAATAAGAATGATGCAGAACATGTTTATCAAGTGCCTCATATGCGCTAGCGCTGGGTTTAGAATCTTAGTCATTCAAAGGCCTGCATGTCAAAGGATTGCTCTCCAGCCCCTGGCCCTTCCAAGTGACAGTAGAACCTTTAGGAGGCAGGGCCTAGAGGTAGGACATTAGGTCACAGGGACACAACCTTGAAGTAGACATTGGGACTAATGCTAGTATATAATACTCTATAATACCCCTTGATTCAGTTAATATTCAGACAATACAAATTACAAATGTCCTCTGTTTGTAGATAAAAAAAAAAAAATGGAAACATAGAGAAGGTTAAATGAGATAAGTACAGTGGGCCAGCAAGATAGTCCACTGTCTAAGTGCCTGCTTAGACAAGTATAGGGACCAGGGTTCAATCTCAGAGCCACATGCAGCTCCGGCCCTGTCCCCAGATGCAATGAGTCAGCTACCGAGTCTGGGCGTGGTGGTATACGCCAGTAATCCCAGCACTAGGAAGGCTGAAAATAGGAGGATCACTATGAGTCCAAGCTGCATAGTGAGACACTGTACCAAATACATTTTTAAAAAGATATTTAAGATAAGCATAGAGAGCTTAAATAATATACTTTGGGTCACACAGAGAACAGAGGTGAAATGAACCCAAGAAAACTCTATACACCTTAGTTTGAACTACTGTGGAGCCCAGGCTGATCTCAAACTTGCAGCAATCCTCCTGTCTCCACCTTCCAAGTGCTGAGATTAGAGGCACGCAGCCCAGGCTGATCTCAAACTTGAAGCAATCCTCCTGTCTCCACCTTCCAAGTGCTGAGATTAGAGGCACGCACCACCACACTGGCCTGCATTACTACAATATGTACCAAATTAATCACAATGCCTCTAAAATTAGTTGGCACCTAAGAAGAAGTTGGCCAGTTTTCTAGCTAAAATTCTCATTGATGAGATTTTAAAAGAGGATAAGAAAGTAAATTTGAGAACAGAGAGATATCACACCGCCAGGTCCCACTAACACCGCTACCTGAGGAAGAGATCCCCTGGGACACTAACCAGACCTACATCACCGAGTCTGGGTATGCGGGTGTGTGATGAAGCACCTGTAACCCATAGGCATCTATCAGGTACCAAAGTGTATGCCATATCTGTTGGTCTGAAATCATATTAAAAATGCTTTATTCTTTCCAGTGTTATACTTACGTGCACCAAAGTTACAGAGGAACAGCAACAACAACAACAACAAAAAAAAAAACAGGTGGAGTACAGGGTGGATAGTTGACAAGCCAGCTAGCTGCTCTGTGCTGGTTATATGTCCAACTGTCTGATATTTTTAGCAGCGCTTCGAAAACATAATGCTCTTACCACATTTTCAGATGCTGCAAGACAGAGAAAGGGCTAACACTATGAACCTTATTTAGATAATAAATTGAGTTACAGAAGTATCTCAGTGAACCAGAATGAGTATAATGGCCCACATCTATAATCCCAACACTCTGGGAGGCTGAGGCAGGATAGTCACAAGTTCAAGGCTGCCTGAGCAACTCATTGACCTAGTGAGACTTCATTTCAAATGAAAAAGAGGCTGGTGATGTGGCTCAATATGAAGACCTTGGACTCAATCCCCAGTCATAGGGTCTGTGGCAAGGAAGGTGAGGGGACACTGTGCTCTCTCAATTGTCACTAAGATGAAGTCTACCCAGAGGAGAGTGACCAGGGTGCAAGCTCTAGGAACGCATGACGTAAAGAATGAATGGAAGCTGCAGATATTTAGCTTGAAGAAGACAGCACTGGCAGTGAGTTGGATCAAGCTTTTGCAAGGGAACGAGGATCCTGGGGACCAAAGAAGAGTTCAGCTCTTGACGTGACATCCTGAGACCTAGGGCAACTGCTTCGCCTGTCCACTCTCAGCACTTTCAAGCCCTATGGTTTATTTATTCCTAAATTATGCAGACTCGGTATGCTGAGTACTGAGAATGCAGAAATAAAGAGCGAAGCTTTGACATCAGAGAACTTCTCATCTGTGCCCAAAATAGACACATTTCAAACTATTAACATATAAAGCACTGATGTCCCTGGAGTTCAAAGATGAGAACTGCCCTGGAAGCCGGGTGCAGTTTCAAGGTGAGAGCAACCTGTTCCAGGCCACCCTCCACCCAGTGGCAGGGGACCGGGTCCTTCGCTGCGAGGCATGGCTGGCCTCTCTGTCTCCATCTCTCTCCATCTCCTCAGATGGTCTTTCTTCCATGGATATCTGTCTCTGTGCCCGTTGTCCCCTTTCAGAAGGACACAGTTATTGACTTAGATCTTTTTTTTTTTTTTTTTTGTATTTTAAGGAAAGGTCTACAGGTTGTTCAGGGTCTCACTATTAGATTAGACTGCAGTGATCCGCCTGTTCACAGCCTCCCAAGAGCTGGGATTACAGGCGCAGCCACCACGCCCAGTTTCAGTTGCCATCTCAGTGTGCCCCGGGGGTGGGGCCGGCACAGCAGGCCCAGGGATCAAACCCTCGGCCCCTGAGGCTGCTTGCTGGAGCTTTAATCAGCTGAGTTATTTGGCCAGCCCCTTAGGATCTATCCTAGTGGCATCACCTTACCATGGTCATCTGTAAAAGCTATTTCCAAACAAGGACTCGTCTATGACTACTGGGGATTAATACTCTTTTGCAAGGATAAAATTCCACCCACACTACCTGTCTAACTTGGAATAATTATGTCAACATTTCCGCTTTAGAAACCTTTTTATCTTTTTGTAAACAGCCAGTATAACAAAACCTACACTCCCATATCAGCAGAAGCCTCTGGGCCTGCCACTGACCCTGATCTCCCAGCCTGGGTCCTTCCTTCACCTTGCTCTCTACTCCAAACCTCAGTTTCACCCTCCCCCACCCCTTTCTCCTGGCCCCCACCTCCAGGGGAAATTCCCTCAGCAAACACTGTGAATGTCAGTAATGGAAGTCACTGTTTTATGCCTTGAGAGTTTTTAAAGCAGAAGATGTAATGATTCCTTATTTTAGCATCCCTCAAAGTCCTCCACCGAAAATAATAACAGAAATCAAATGACTTCTAAAGAAATGATGAGATTATACCAGAAATGAGCAGGGGCTCAATCTGGGAGAGGTACACTATGGTGGATATTATGCCTATCAGGAGGGTGGGGCAAGGAGAAGCTTTTAAAGACAAAAAGGAGAATTTCATGGAAGCTGTTTTGAAATAAAGCTCCTCCATCATAGCTCCTCATCGCAGGAGTTCTGTCATTACTCACTGGGAATGCTGGCTGCTGCTGGGGAGCCAATCTCAGCGAAACAGCTTATCTGAATGTTTTCCACCATCAGAAAGTTCTTGTAATAGTTCTTCACGTTGGCATTTGATTTGATACACATGACTCCAGTTTGATTCCAACAGTATTCACAGTGTGAAGCCAGACTGAATGAGGGTGGTAAGCGGGACGTGGCAGTGCCTGACTGTAATCCCAGCACTCAGGAAGGCTAGGCGGGGAGGTTGTCAATTCGAGCTTCACCTGGGCAATTTAGCAACTTAGGGAGATCCTATCTCAAAAAAAAAGAAAAGAGAAAACACAAGACAAGACAAGACCAGCGATGTAGCCCAATGCAAAAACCTTAGGTTTAATTCCCAATACAAAAAAAAAAAAAAAAAAAAAATAGAATAATTATATTCTTGAAGTCAAAATGCCCTCAAGGTAAAAAAAAAAAAAAAAAAATCACCAGAACAACCAAGACAAAGTGTCATATAAAAAACTATGTGGTTCCAGGTCGCAGAGATATCTCAGCGGACTAAGCACCTGCCTAGGCAAGTGCAAAGACCCAGGTTCGATCCCCAGCACTAAAGTCCCTGCCCAGGCATGCTGAGCCAGTGATCAAGATGAGGAGTGGTAACACACACCTGTAATCCCAGCTCTGGGGAGACTGAAACAAAAGAATCACCAAGAGTCTGAGCTGCATAGTGAGACCCTGTACCAAAATACATTTAAAAATAATAATAAATGTTTTAAAATATGTAGTTCCAAAGAGACTTGGGTGACCCAGTTGTAAAACCCAAACCGGAGCTTGGACTAGAAGGATAAATGATAAATTAATCGGGTAAGGAAAGGAACATTCCCAGCTGAAGGAAAAGCAAACGCAACGGTGCGGTACTGAAAAGGTAGGAAGTTGGCCTGTTCAGGGCACAGGAGCAAGAGGGGTGGGCAGGGCCCAGCTCCCAGCGACTATCACTCCTTTGGTCCCTCTGTACCTAGTATTTCACTTAGCACTGCAAGAGAGAAAGAGCAGAGAGCCAGATGGTAAGTAAGGAGCACAGGTGCTAAGTGTAATTCCCAAAGATCGTTTTGGCACCTGGGAGCAGAATAGATTAAGATGGGAGAGCCCGGCAGCGAGAGGACCAGTGAGAAGTGTGTGTTGTTCAGAGGAACAACAATGGAAGCCACATCAGGGAAGAGCAGGAGAGGATGGGCCACCCTCCTGGCTGTTTGTGCAAATATTCAGCAGGTAGAACCAACAGAACTTTCATGAGGACTGCATGGAACCTGGGGGGATTTCCCAAATGCAGATTCTTTGGCCCGGCAATCTGAATGTGGGCTGTTTCCACCTGGAGCCCTTAAAGAGCTCCTGTACCCAGTTTCTGGCTCTAACTATGGGCCTGCAACAGGAGAAAGAGGAAATTTTCTGTTGATTGGGCCTGAATTTAGTTCCATGGAAGGAAGTACTCTGGTAGTGATCTTGGTCACTTTCTAGTCGCACTGAACCACCCAACACCCACGACTTCAAGGAGAATTGGCTCGCGGTTTCTGACCACAACAGAAACCAAAGCAGGAACCGGACGGTGGAGGGGCATCCAGGGAAAAGCTGCTCAGCCCGCAGCATCCACGTAGCAGAGATAGAAGGCAGGAGCTGAGGGGGGATATAAACTCTCCCAAGTCAATCCCAGAGCCCAGAAGAGGCTCAGAGAACAGACTGCCCCTCCTACCAGCACACACCTCCACACTTACCTGACGTTAACCCCGAGGAGCAAAGCACACCTGTGACCCAGGCATCTTCTGTAAAGCCCACCTCTGAATGCACAGGCCTGTGGGGGACCCCCTAGATTCCAGCCATGATGACGGTGAGACAGTTTAGAGATGTACCATTGTGCTGGAACCTTCTCACTGAATGCAATCAAGCGGGGACTGGAAGTAAGCCGAAGGGAGGTGACAGAAAGGCTATCAGCCTGCCAGAGGAGAGCGAGCCTTCAGGCACCTTGGAGGCAGACAGCTCCTCCTGCACAGTGAGGAGGAACCAAAGCCAGCCAGGCAGCAGCCCGGCTTCCAAAGCAAAGTTGGCACCCAGGCCCTCTCTATGCACTCCTTTTGCTCCAGCTGTGGCTTTGAATATTGTCTCATTCTGACCTGTTTTGTATTTCAGGTTCTGGCCTTGAAGTCGCCTCTGTTTCCATGACAACTCAGTCCTGTGCGAGCCAGGCTTGCTCTGTAGCTGCTGCATCTGGATTTATGCACCCCATGGTTCCAACTTGTCACCATCCGCTGAGGCTGGCTCCATCTGGCCTGCCCCACATCTGGTTTCCAAACCCACCCAAGTCTTTCCTGTTTCCAGCTTGCGCCTGTCCATACTCAGACTCTGCTTCTGGCTCAGCCACAGAACACTAGCTCCTGCTCTATTCCATCCTTGGCATGCTGGAGCCATTTCCTATGTGGGATTATGACAATCCAGTAGCTTCCTGTGCCAACTAGTGGGCAAGAAACCATAGCCATGAGAAGCACAAGCTTTGAATTCAGGCTTGAGTCAAATCCAGACTGTGACAGTAAGCACATGACCTTGTCTCTCCGGGCTTCAGTTGGCCATCCCACACATGAATTTGCCTGTCCTAAGTTAGAGGGCTTGATCAGCCCCATCAGTTTCACCAACTCTGATAAATACATGACAGGGGCTCTTTTCAGTTATGGTTAACAGTGCAGGCAAACCCCCAGATGCTTAGTTAACAGGAGGTCCAAGATCTTTGTCCTGAAGTGTAACCCACCCCTAATTCAAACAGTCCAGGATTTCTAAGGATTTAGGCAAGCCAGAAAGATTAGTTCTAGGCACATCAGACTGCAAGTCAGTCCACAGACACCACCTCTGCCAAATGCTGTGATACTAAGACTGTCGCTGTCCCTTTTGCTGCCTCCAAAGCCCAGGCAAAGGGCACCTCACTGTTGGGCCCAGAGGTTATAGCTGCAGCCAGTCCTTCTCAGGCCCTTACACTGGGTTCCAGGCTCTAACCCAGTGATTGCTTCCCATACACAGACTCCAAGAGCTACCTTCCAAGGCCTCTAGAGTTGCTCGAGTTCCCTGGGGTTGCCATAGCAAATTGCCAGACTGGTGGCTAAAAATAACAAATATTTATTGTCTTGCAACTCAGAAACATAGAAGCCTTAGGCACAGGTAAGCACTCTCCAAACAGAACTCCAGTTGCACAAAAATTATCATCAAGGGTCGACAAATTGGATCGCACCAAATTAAAAAGTATCTGGATAGCAAATGAAACAACCAATAGAGTACAGAAACAACCTGCAGAATGGGGACAAAAGTTTGGCAGCTTCTCCCCCTTCACAGAACTAATTTCTAGAATATATAAAGGACTGAAAATAAAAGACTCAATCAAGAAATGAGTGACTGAAGCGAATAGATGTGTCTCTGAAGAAGCACAGGTGGCCAATAAATACGCGAAAATATGCTCAAAATCTCTGGTCACAAGAGAAGTGCAAATTAAAACAAGACTGAAATTCCATTTGACTCCAGAAAAAAAAAATAGCTATTAGCAAGTTATCAAATAATAACAAATGTGAGCGAAACAGTGAGGGTAAATAACTCTTCTACAATCAGGACAGAGATTCCTCAAAAACCTATCTATCCTTCTTCTAGGTATCTTCCTGAAACCATAAAATACAGTCTGTTACAGTGACATGTACATAACCGCACCTACGGCAGCTTAATTCACAGCAGCTAAATCTTGGAAGTAGACTGCATGTTCATCAACGGATGAATGGACAAATGAAAAGTGTTGTTCGTGCACAACAAAGTACTGTTCTGCCTTAAAGAATACAGGGCTGGGAAGATACCTAGCAGTTAAGTGCCTTCCTGGCAAGCGCAAGGACCCAGGTTTGATCCCTAGTACCACATGCTGGCCATCGAAACCTGGCGTAGTACCTCAGGCCTGTAATCCCAGCACTGGGGAGGCTGAGACAGGAGAATCCTAGGAGTCCAAGCCACATAGCAACACCCTGTACCAAATAAACAAATAAATACATAAATAAAAATTTTTTTAAAAAGAATACATTTAAGTCATTTGTATAAAACCAAATGCCAGTGAAATAAATCAGACACAAGCTTAAATATTACCTGATTTCTTTTATATAAACAAATAAATACATAAATAAATTTTTTTAAAAAAAGAATACATTTAAGTCATTTGTATAAAACCAAATGCCAATGAAATAAATCAGACACAAGCTTAAATATTACCTGATTTCTTTTATATAAGAAACCCAAAGCATAAATAATTTGAAGAACAAAATAAAAGGTAATAAAAAACAGAAAGATCAATCTTCTGAAAATGGGAAGGAGAATCTAGAGATGGAGGGGGAGGAGAGAGAGAGGAGGAGAAAGGAAAGTAAACCAAATTAAGATGTATACATATGTACCGACTGCACACAATAAACATAGTCATTGTGTACCACCAAAGTGTACAAATAAAAATTTTCTAAAAATTTTAAAGACTCAGAGCCAAAAAATAACATCATGGTTGTCTCCTTCTGTAGGACGTGAAGGAGATGCTCTTGTGCCTTCCAGCTTCAGGGGTTCCTAGCAGTCTTTGGCAATCCTTGGGGTGTAGCCGCCTCACTCAGATCTGTCTCTGTGTGTTGTCTTCCATCTTTGTCATTTGTACTGTTTTTCTTCCTCCTCCTCTTCCTCTTCCTCCTCTTCCTCTTCCCTCTCCTTCTTTTCCTCTTCCTCCTCCTCCTTCTCCTTTCCCCAGAATAAAACTCCAAATTTAGGGATTGCCCATGAGAACAACTGCCTTTTAATTTGCTGTTTACAAAGATCCTATTTCTAAATAGGGTCATATGCTGAGGTTTTGTATGGAGATTAAATCTGAGGAGTACTTGCTGCCTTTGCTGAATGACAGCATGAAGTCCTTTGCCCCTCACTTCAGTTCACCAGAAGAGGAGTTTGCCTCCGAGAAAACTTCCCTCAGAGAAACCTTCCCTCAGGTTCCCCAGGCACTTTTTTCTTTTACTCACTCTTTCAGACTAAAGGATGAGAAATAGATTTTCTTATAATCCCACATACTCCAACTAATAGGAAAAATCTGCCCAATGAGTCTTGGTAGCTTTTCTCCTAGAGTTCAGAACAAACTCTAAACCAGCATAATCTGGTTTATTATCTCATTTTATTATAAAATAGCTGAAATGTCTGGCACATAGACCTCAACTGTGGTAACTATTTATTATCCCAATAGTGTCCCAAGAAAACAATGAATCAGAAAAATACCTTAGAAGGCTGGCGAGATAGCTCAGCAGACTAAGTGCTTCCTTAGGTAAACACAGGGGCCAGGGTTTGATCCCTGACACCACACGCTACAATGACCCTGCCCCCTGGGCATGCTGAGCCAGCAATGGAGTCCAGGCACAGTGGCGCAGGCCTGTAATCCCAGCACTAGGGAGGCTGAAAACAGGAGGATCATTATGGGTCTGAACTATGTAGTGAGACCCTGAACAACAACAACAACAACAACAAAAACCTAAAAAAAGAAAAAACCTGGGTTCCTAGAAACAATGCATATGCTTGATTTGATTTCTAGTACAACTTGAGTGGTGTTTTCAGCGCAGTCTGGCAAGTTCTGTATCCTTCCTCCAATGTCTGGATATATTTCATACATTTTTGAGTCAGGGATCAGAATAGCAGTTCTAGCATCAGTCTCTGATCATCAGAACATTTCAGGGTTTCTAACTAAAGCTAACCTGGATAGGCAGAGTATGTTCAGAGTGCGACAAAAGGCAGGTATTGCAAGTCACCAAAGGGATTTCCTTATGAGGGTCCTAACTCCACATTGAAGGTTTCATGAAACCATAGTTTGTTTCAAGCAGCAACATCTTGGAGCTCTTCCTCTGTGACAAAACAGGGTCCCACTCAAGACTCCAACCTAAATCTAGATCTGTGCAATGTCTTCCATTCTGTTCTGTACCCTACACTTTATTGCCCTGTTTCCCATCCGGGAACTAATAGAGACTATATCACTAAGCTCTTTGGTCCTGAAGACTCCAAATGGATGAAGAACAACAAGTGTAAGTTCCAGCACATAGTCAAAGCAGAGAATGAAATGACTATTTATTCCCCTGACTCTTTCCCTGTGAAGTCTTTGTCTCAGTTACTCTTCTCTTGTTGCTGGGACAAATACCTGACACTCAAAACTAAAGGAGGAAAGGTTTATTTAGCTCACAGTTACTGGAGGTTTCAGTCCATACTCAGCTGGCTCCAAGGCGGAGTAGCCCATGGCAGAGAGCAGCCTTTCCTGGTGGCAGATGAAGAGGAGAGAGCAAAGGGAGAGGCAGAAGCTGAGGCAGCTAACTAGTCTCCCATCCCTCCTTACATTGCAATGCAGATTACCTGCCCCAGGGTGGGTGCAGCATCCACACACACAGTAATCAATCACAAACTCCAGAAGCCACCTCAGGACTGCATGAGGCTTTGGGGAGAGGGGCTAGACACAAACCAACCATAACAGTCTCTTACAACTATGTCCTAGACCCAGGGACTCGGTTTTCCTTATGAACCTCATAGAAATTCTTCTTCCTCTCCTACCTTCTGCCCTTCAGAATTCGCTACTCCATAGTTATTATACTATAAACACACCCCAGTTATCAGTACTGCTTTTGCCAACAACACTAAAACTCAACATTTCCTGAAACTCAACCCCAACTACTACAAATCACAGCTTAGATTGAGATGGGATATATTCGGTTGGATCTTAGCTATTTTCATCTTAAATATTTCATCAACAATTGTAGAACTAAAAGCAATTGTATTAATGAGTGGTGAAATGAAGGTTCTGAGATGTAGTGGTTTGCTCAACACCACACATTTAGTAGGCTAGATCTTGAGAACAAGTCTTTCTAAATTCCTATCCAATGGACTTCCCACCCACCTAGCTGCAAGACATCAGTAAGGCATAATTATTTCCCTAGACAATACCAGGTTTCTAGAGCCAATAGATACACAAAATCAGTGTCACCTCCAGTTCCGTATGGACTTTTCTTCCATTCTTTTCTTCTATTTCCCTCACCAATCCCTCTTCCAGTTTTCTTTCCAATGCCTTGTCTCTGTCTGGGAAAGGAGTGAATACTTACTGAGTGCTCTTATTTACTAAACACCATAAAATACTTAAGCAATCCACATGAAATCATGAGACCAAGTGCGGTGGTACATATCTGAAATACCAAAGCAGGAGGATCTTAAGTTCAAGCCCAGCCTGGGCAACTTGGTGAAATCCTGTCTCAAAATGAAAAACTAAAAAAGAGATGGGGATATAACTCAATGTGAAGGCCCTGGGGTCAATTTCCAGTACCACAAAATAAAAGTATGTATAATTAAAGAGCTTTCTATATTAAGAAACTGGGACCTAAAGAAATTATGTGTCCATGGACGCACAACTACCAGGAAGAGCACAAGTTTCTGGACCAATCCATCTGGCACTGAGTCCATTTGCTCCCCAAGACACCATAATGCATCCTGTTGGGAGTTCCAAGAGCCCCAGTCTCTTTGGGACTAAGCTCCCTTCACATCTCTGGAAGTATCCAAATTGTAATTGATGTCATGTCTTGGTGTCTTAATGACTTTTCTCTCATTGTTGAGGCAAAACACCACATGCTCAAAGTTAAAGAGAGAAGTGTGTGTAGCTCACAGTTTGTAGATGTTTCAGCCATAATCAGTTGGCTCCAAGGCAGGATGGCACATAGCAGAGGATCAGTAGTTCATGACAGCAGAACACAGTAAAAGCAACAAGAGAGACAAGAAGCCCTTTTCTGTCCACTATACTGACTGCAGGCTACCTGCCCTGGGGCAGTTGCAGCACTCACATCCTTAATGCCAGCATTGTATCATGAGTCAATCATAAACTCTAGATTCAGTCACCTCTGAATCGCCCCCATGACTGCATGAGGCTTTGCAGGGACATCTACACACAAAACATAGCACTTGGTGCCCATTCCTACTGGAGAAGAGAGCAATTGTGCTACCTTGTGTTCCAAGGAACTGCTTAGATGGAAAGATAAAAGGATTGTTCCTAACACATCTAATTAGAAGACCACTCAATTGTTCTCAAATGACTGCTGGAAATGAGAGGAAATAGGCACATATTACATTAGCATTCACATTGTGGAACTGAAGGCCCTGAAACAAAAAACATAATAGTCACAGTGGGAGAAGAGATAGTGAGGAAATAGTGTAGGGTAATAACAATGAGTTTGTCTTCTGGAGGGTTAACAACCTAAGTTTGCAGACAAAAAATTAGAGAAAAAGGAGGGCTGCAAAGACAGCCAACATTTTGGCCCTAGCCTTTCAAGGTCAGTGAAGACTCAGGACATAGGAGAGCCTGTACTATAACATCATGTAACTCAGTTGTGTCTCAAATTTTCTAATCAAAGAGATTATGGGACCATAGAGGAAAGTGATTGATGATGTAGAGTGTGCCTAAGGAGAGTCACATGGAGAGAAAACATTCTCTCAGGCTTTCACAGAAAGCAAATTGGTCAAGCAATGGCCATAGCTCATGCACATGGCTGACACTGACAAAGGTTCTACAAACTGTGGTACAGGGTTTCAGGATAAATCCTGAGGGGATTTGACTGACCTTGTTAGATACAAAAGTTACATTTCTTGTTACATTGGTCTTGCTTTATCTTGGTCTGAACCATCCAGCAGAAAAGTATAAAAACAAAATATAAAAAGTAAAGCCATATTAATATGCTGAGCTATAAAAGGCTCAAGTCAACAACTTCTGACATTGCCAGTTTTATGAAAAACCCACTACTATTATAGACTACTGGACTATATTGGAATATTTTGCTGAATTCACACACCTATAATATTTAAATGGCAAAACTAAACCAAAAAAAAGAGGGATACAAATAAACAACTATTTTGTATCTGCATATTCAAAATAGTTAGGATAGATATACAGCTACATTCTCTTAATTCAGTGAATAGAAAGATTTGTTCTAATAGTGTTTGTAAACAGGATATTAAGTCTGCATCTTGTACAATAAATAACCACTAAGACAACAGTATGCAATGTATTAATTATTGAAACTGTCCTACTAATTGGATTTAAAACTGTCTCATTGCTCTTTGTTTCTCAATAAAATTATGGGGAAAAAGGAAAGGAAATAGGGTTGGTGACCACCTTTCCAGTTTGAAAAGAGGCAGGAGCTGAATTCCTAAGGCTGTATCACCTTCCACAGTGTTTCTTTGTGTGACTTACTTGTAATACATGAAATAATGGTTTCCTAGTTTTCTCCCTTCTGTCTTCTATAATCTTCTCAAAAGAAGAAACTGTGCCTTAGTCCTCTTTGTATTTTTCATCATCCAGAGCCAATATCACACGCACAAGATGATCATAAATATTTTCCCTGCATAAACATCTGCGCTTTTCAGTGATGGACTTATTCTAAAAAACTCACTCGTAAATTTCTATCTCATGCTGTGTCCATTTCAGGACAATGAAGGTAGGAAAGACAGTAAGATTTTTAGGAGAGAATCAGAGACATTATGGAAGGATTTTGTAAATAGTAATAATAGTGGAAATGTGTCAGAGTACATTAGATCCTAAGGTTCTCTTCTCACTAAATGATTTTTTATTTCTTTTCCAAGGGAGAAACTTGGATCCTTAGTTACTACTTTTTTCCTTTTTCTCAAGTATCTGTAATATAAAATATGTTTTTGAAGTATAATCCTTGCTCCTATGCATGCAGATAACATGTGTATTAGATACAAAAGGGCTCTTGGGCTATTGTAATGCTATTGTATATATCTGCATATTTTAAGGTTTTCAACACTTTAGATATTAACAACTGTTCTCAGAAGCACTTAATATTTGATGTGTACTTCTTCCTGACCTTTGAAAGAATTCTGCCTTCTTATATTTATATCATATCTACAATAATCCTTCCATGCTTGACAACATAAGGAAAAGTCAGATCAAAATCGTTTCAGGTTTGTTTTTCTGGAAACAATTTTTTTTTTTACAGAAGTAAATTTCGAAACACAGTTTATAATGTTATCATTTTAAACAGCAAGAGTGTCACTTAGATCTTTAGAAATGAGAATATCTGATTCAGCTGTTGCTTAATGTTTTTATCTTTTCCTGTAACTTCTATTATCAATTCAAGTAAAAGCGGCTTGATCATTTTCAAGCTCTGTACTGTCACCTGTCAGGTGTCCTAGATGGTCTGTGTCATATCTTACTTTGCTGACATCATTGTGTCAATAACAAGACTCCTTCATGGCTATCATAACATACAGTAAAATGGAGGACAGCAATATTAGTGACTTGGGCTGAACAAAGCATGATCCTGATAGATCTTTCCGGCCCCTTTGGAGTTAGTCATCAAAACTAGTTCCCTTAAGTTAGTAGGCTATGCTCAATGAGACAGGGTTCAAGCATCCTCTACATGTAAGAGCTCTGATTCATAATGGTAGCTGCATATGTGGCCCCTCAAAGTCACAGAGCTTGCCACCCACTCCTTAGCAGCTTGTAGATTACAGCAACTGATCTTCATGGCTCAGCTGAGTGCCCCGTGCCATGTCTTCTCTTATTGCCTAGAATCATAGCACCCAACTTTGTTTTTTTCTGTTAATCTAAATTGAACACCAGGGACATTTGGTCATCTTTTTGTTCTACAGCTAAACTAAATTGGTAGCCAGTACATTTCAAAAGCTACGGAATGAAACATACACACTCCCATATGCTATGAAAGCAATCTTAATATTGAGAATCAGCCTGTGAAATATATCAGATGACCTCTCTGCACCCTGAGTATCAAAGAAGAAAAAAGGGAGATGCCAGTGTACCTGTGTACACTGCTACAATTATCCTCAGCACAATACACAATGCTACAAACTACAATTATAGTCCTGCTTGCCTAAGGTGAGGAGTGGAAGAAGAAAGGCAAGCGTTCTACAAATTATTTCCCCTCATAACTTCCATCCTCCATTCAGTCTTCCAACTCCCCAAAATCCATAAGGAGCCCAGCGGTTAAGAATGCATCTTATAACTGGACATCTTTGGTGACCCATCTGTGGACCCTAGACTCAGTTAATTCTCAGCTTATGAGCTAAACAGTGGGACAGAAAATCAAACAAAGAAATGGTGTCATGTGTATTATGATAGTGTTTTCTGCAACAAAATTGAGATACACAGGTCTGAGGTCTGGTCTAGCTTCACAAGGCCTAACAAGAATAGAGTACAAACTGGGATGAGGAACAGGACAAATGAAAGAAGGGGAAGAGATATATTTAGGCATATATGCAGAATGTTTTGGATAATTGCACAGTTGATTTCTGTTGGTCTTTTGAAATGAGCAATTAATGTTTAATTTTTTTCCTTTTTATCCTTTTTTTTTCCTTTTAATTTCTTACAACTTTTTTGTCATTTTTTTGTTTTGTTTTTTTCTTTAAACCAATCTTGCACATTTATATCTGGTAACCTGAACAGTTCATCTGAAGATAGTATCATCTAATACAGCAGTGACTGTTAAATTCCTATTACTTTAGTTAGTGAAATTCTGTATCCTTTCTAATGTTGTTTTTTTCTGTCACTATTTTGTGATCTTTAAAAAATTAAAATAGAGTATAATATTTTCATTAATTCCAAGACACACATAATGCAATGGTTAATTTTATGATGCCTAAAAGCTAGTAGAACATTATTTCTGGATGTGTCTGGGAGGTGCTCAGGTCTGAATTTATAAAGAACACTGTCCTCATCGACCTGCAGGGACGTTATCCAATCTTACGAGGACACAACTAGAACAGAAGGCTGAGCAAGGGTGAATCAGCTTTCTCTATTTTTCTGTTCCATCTTCCTCTTTAAGCACCATTGCTGTACTTCCTTGTGTCTTCAGATTCAGAAAAGAACTTGCACCATTGACTGTCAGGTTTTCAGGTACAGTTGGGCCTACACCACGGACCATCCTCAGACTTAGCTGAGGATAGGAGACTGTGGGACTTCCCAGTCTCTTTAGTAGTAGAAGTTTATTCCCCACAATAAATCTCTCTCTTAATGTGTATATCTATAAACAGACATATAATTCCTGATTTTCTGTCTCTCTCAAGAATCTCCACTAATATAATTATTTTAACATCACTGAAATAAAGACATGTCTTATAGTGAATAGCATGTCAGTATAACTGGCTTTTGCTACTTTATTAGTAGTACAAAAAACAATGATGTACCTTGCAATCAATGTCATCTTACCCTTGTCAAAGTCTATTTGCCTTCATGATCATCTCAAATGTTCCAGGAAAACCAATATGCGTTTCTGTCATGTTCTATATATGTTCCCTTTATTCTCAAACTTTGTAGCTTCTCTAATCCCAAATGGGATTTCAGAGAAGGCAAAATGTTTATGTGTCAACTGGGCCAGAGGCTAGTCTCTAGTTATTCAACCTAACACTAATCTAGATACTTCTGTAAAAGTATTTAGTAGATATGGTTAACATCTGTGATCATTCAACTTTAAGTAAAGAAGATTATCCTCCATAATCTAAATGAAACTGACCCAATCAGTTCAGAGGTTTTAAGAGCAGAACTCAGATTTCCCCAAGGACAGAGAAATCCCCAGACATCAGCTCCTGCCAAAGAGCTCCCGCCCAGCCTTTTCTGATAGCTGCCTGTTCAGATCTGGGGCTTTCTTAAGCAGCTCTCACAGGTAAAGAAACCAATTTCTTACAATAAAATACTTTAAATATGTAGGCTACAGTTTTGTTTCACTGTTAAAACTCTGACTGATACAATCAGAGATATTAATTTCTTTTCTCTTCTAATATTTTCTTTTTGGAATGTAATTATTTGAAAAACTAATATACTCCTATACTCCTTATGTTTGCATGAAGATACATAGTGAAATGACCTATACTCCCTCACTTCCCCATCTTCCAGCCCCCAATCCATGACTACCTGTCACAGGTAACCCCTATATCTAATTGCTTATGCATAAACTTTCTTTATACATAGGCAAATCAAAATTGAAATACATTCTTTCTTCTCTGATTTATAAAAAAGAAAAATGGGTAGCCTACTATACCATGCTATCTGTGTGTTTTTCCCCTCAACAACCAATACTTCCAAAGATTTTTTTTTATTTTAGTACACAGAAGTTCTTCATCTGTTTTATCAACTGTATTGTATTCCATTTGATGTTTGTATCATTAATTATTTATTGGTGGACATTCATTTTTTTCTAATACTTTTAGTAACATAAAGGAAACAGCATTTAAAGACAATCAGATCAGATTATATTAGATTAGATTAGATGATTAAATTCATAGGTAGGTTCATAGCTGAATGTTAGGAGTGGGGCCTTATTGAAGGAGGTAGACAGCTGGGCCATGACCTGGGAGAGTTTGCTTTTGTTCCTGGCTGTTTCTTCCTCGCTCTTGAACCATCTCTCTCTACTTCCAGCCTCCACTGAGGGAGCAGCATTCCTCCACCATATCTTTCCACCATACTTCTGCCTTTGAACTAATTTACCATGGACTGAAATCTCTAAAACTGTAAGCCAAAATAAACCTCTTTTTCTTTAAATTGTGGGTGTCAGGTATTTTGCCCCAACAATGGAAAAAGTCACCAATACAAAGGACATGTAAAGCAAAATACACAAGAGGAATTATTCACAGGGGTGGAAGATACATGCATTTGCAATGTTGAGGCTCCTTCCTAAATCTCCCTGGATTTCCCACTATCGGTGAAAAAATATCTATTCAAAGACTGCTTGTCTTCCTGTAGTCTCACTAATGGAAATGTTCTCAAACTTTAAACCGTTTGCCAATTCAGTAATTACAAAATTACACTTGAGCACATATATAATTTTCATCTCATTTGGTATGGATGTGATAGAATATCTTTTTAACATATTTGAGTCATTTTTATTTCCTTTTCTGTGTGATCTGTTTGTATCTTTATGAGTTTTCTCTCGAATCGGCTTGTGGTAGCTTTCAAGAGTTCCTATATATTAAGATTAGTTTTTCATCTGTGATGTGAAGTGCTAATATTTTCCCCAATTTTGTGTTTGTCTTTTGCACTTAATGAGCCCACTGTAAGAAAGAATTTATCTCCCTTCCTCCCTTCCTCCTCTCTCTCTCTCTGTCTCTGATTCTACCTCTAACACTCTCTTCCCCTCTCTCCCTCTTCCTCTCTCTCCTTCTTCCTGTATCTCCACTACCCTCCCTTCCCTCCTTACTTTCTTCTTCTCTTCTTTGTTTTCTCCTGTTTCT
>NW_004524588.1:9930931-9937634 GCF_000260255.1 Octodon degus
TAAATTAGTAATACTTTATAATAATACTCTACTAACTGGTAGGATAAATTCTTTCTTACCTTTCAGTCCCTCCAGCATTGCTTTTCTTATTCAGGGTTTGCTCGGTTACTTTACTTAGTTCTGTGCAAGTATTTTAGAGTGTGTCTCTCTCTTTCTTCCCAACCTGCCTCACCAAATGTTTCTCTCCTGGCTTGGCTTTTCATGGACCTAAAATTCTACCACGACGTGAAAGGAATCAGAAAGTCACGGTAGCAGACAGCGCGCTGTCCCCCCTGCACTTTGACTGGGGACAATCACTGCACGCCGTAGGGTCTCAGCTTCTCCTTGTCAGAATGGGGGCAAAGATGAGGAGCAGTCCGGCTCGTATGCTCCCTCAGGTTCCTTCTCAATCCAATATCAATCCGTGTTAAACCTCATGAAGGGAATTTTCATTAATAGTGTTCCGTTTCTCATAAAAACGCTAGCTTTGCGACTTTATAACGCAGGCAGCGGGACCTGTTTTTCATTACATGTCCCAGTTTATAATAACTGAGGAGGTGAAAAAGAAAGGACTTCTTTCTGTTACAGATCAAGTCTGAAATAAAAGTACTTCCGCTTCGGTCATGTTTACAAACCATGTACCTTTTCTAAGTGCAACTTACTATAAGAAAAAAAAAAAAAAAAAAAAAACCTGCCGTAAGGAAAAATGACAAAAAAGAAAGGAGAAAATTTCAGAAAGCTTGCTTCTATTTTTTTGTTTTTGTTTATTTTCTTCTTAGCGTTTCTGTAAATTGCTCGCTGACCAAATATTGTAAGATCCAAGACTCTTAACTGTGGTTTTCTCACACATGGCTGAGTGACTGCTGAGCGCTTGATTACACATCTCCGCTGAGTATCTGGGACAATACTCCACTCCAAATTGCCTGTCACCGACGAGGGGGAAAAAAACGAGCCCATGAAAACTTCAGTCAGTGGCAGCGCTCTGAAAAGTACATTATTAAAAAAAAACCTAAATCAATTTGTGCCACCAAAATATGACTGCAATTAAATGTGTGGTGGCTTCTGATCGGCCACCTAAGCTACTAGGCATTAAATTAAGATGCCAGAAGTCCTTTCTGGCAACCTCAGTGGTATCCACAACTGCTTCATGAACTGATTTGCCTCTTCTTTTGCCTCCATGGCTGCCTGTCAGTTGGACTCTGGGAGAAAAACGAAGAGTTTATTTTCAGTATAGGATTTTTATGCCTTCTTCAGACCATCGTCTTACATATGTAATATGCCTGCTGTACAAAAACGAAGCATTCTTAAAGTGATTGACCTACTTGAAAAATCTCATCTCTGCTTTAAAATTTCCTGTGGGGGGAAAAAAAAAAGAAAATCTGAGATAGAAGGCTCTGCATTTATTTTAGTAAGTCAGGAGTTACTTGGGCTCTAATCCTAATGGGACCTGCGTACAAATCCCTGGACATCCAAATACCCTTGACTGGGTTGACTTTTAATTTAGGAGTTTACTAGAGCCTGCAGCTATCCTGCTGCAGTCCGTGGTAGTGTCAGATCCCATAAATGAACCATGGAAGACTTGGTTAGTAGCCCAGATAGAATGCCAAAGAATGCCCCAGAGACATGGTAATTCAGTACTTAAGGTAACCTTCATTTCTAGGGACCAGCATTAAATCAGTGCCCCATAATGGGGTTAGAAGCACCACAGCACGGACTGAATTTTTTACTACCAGTTCTTCATGCTTATTTGCAAAGCTCTTTTCTCCGGCATAAGCAGGGTAACTGCAAGGACAAAAGGTTATACCTGCCACATCAAATTTTCCTGCAAGTGGAGACTACCTGGCACTCTGCCACCAGTCAAGGGTTTTCTTGAGCCCCTTCGTCAATCAGGAAGAGTGGCTGGAGAAAAACGGGATCACCAGGGAGAGGAGATAGTGAAGCCAATTCCTCCATATCCATCTACATGAACAGACAGCAGAAATAGCTATAAAAATGAACAATAGTCCATGACCAATCTCATGCTGCTTTGGGGGGCATAAGAGGCACAGGAGATTGCACCTAAGACCTCCCACAAGCTAGGCAATACCTTATCACTGATGATGCTTAGTGTGCCATCCTGCAAGTGCCCATGTATTTCCAACACTCAAAAAATGAGGAACTAGAGAATTACCCTAGGCAGGAAGTACAATCAATTGCAGTAGGCAGAGATAAGAAGACACTCAGGAGCCTAAAAGGAACTACCCATCAGTGTCATCTTCGTGGTTCTCATTTATGACCTCTCTGATGCACATGGAGCATTTCTTCCCTTCTCCATGGAGTGGTCCTCACTTCTCCTAAGAGCTGTTGTTTCCTGACTCAATGGACTAAGAGCTGAAGGTGAATGAGGAGGCATTGCCCAAGGTGGTTCAATTACAAGCAGGAAAGTGCATATCCTACCTATGCCCACAGGACACCAAAGCACAGGAAATAGATAAAACTTCAAGCACCTACTTCAGTTATAGCTGAGTTCCCAATGACCAAGAACAAGGTAAGAGCCAAGCATGGCCTAAAACCTAAAGAGAAATTCTCAGGCACTAAAGTGACAATACCAAGAAAGTACAAAACCCGTTCTGCTAGAATCAACCTCTTTCACACCTCACAGGTTTAAAGAGTGAAAGGTTAGGAGAAACACTTCCTTAAAAGGAACCCCTGTGCTGCTAGACTCTTCTCGTTTTCCTGTAGAAGTGAGGAGGTATGTGAGTCCTCATTACCCAAAGCCAAAAGGAAAAGGAAAAAAAACAGACAAATAAAAATATCTGACCCATGTTCCCTCAACTTTGAAAAATAAAAACCAGTAATTTATTCCCACAAGGAGAGGCAAAGGAAAAACACAGCAGTTTGAAGAAGAGGGCATGTTAATCTATTTTCCATGACTGTAATGAAATACTGGAGGGTAGGTACATTACTGAGCTGTTTGTTTAGCTCATGTTTCAGAGGATGGCAAAGAGCATGGCATCAGCATTCTAGTGAAGGCTTCCTTGGGTATGTCCAACACGGGGGAGAAAAGGAAAAGAAAACAGCCACATTCAGAAGGAGGCAAGTCAAACTGCGGTACAGGGTTTCAGGGTAAATACTGAGGGGATTTGACTGGCCTTGTCAGATCCAAAAGGTACAAGCTAGGCAATACCTTACCACTTATGATGGTCTTTCATGATATATATATCATGAATATCTTTCATGACATACATATATATCATACTAGTCCCAAGACTAGTATGGACTACTGGACTATATATATATATCAAAGTATAAAAAGTAAAGCCATATTAATATGCTGAGCTGTAAAAGGCTCAAGTCAACAACTTCTTTTTTTCATAATTTTATTGATAAACAGATAGCAATGAGACAGTTTCAAATCAAATCGCTAGGACAGTTTCAATAACTAACACACTGCATACATTCTTCTTAGTGGTTAAATGCTGTACAAGGTGTGGACTTGATATCCTATTTACAAACACCATTAGAACAAATCATTCTATTCATTAACAGAATGTAACTATATATCTATCCCATTCACTTTGCATGCACAGATACAAAATGGACATTCATCTGTATCCCCTTTTTTTCTAAGTTCCGTTATTTGAATATTAAACAACTTCTCACATTGCCAGTCTTATGGAAAACCCAAGACTAGTATGGACTACTGGACTATATTGGATCATTTTGCTGAATTCACACACTTACAATATTTAAATGGCAAGGGAATTTCCATCTCTGAAAAAACTAAACAAAAAAGGGGATACAAAGGAAGGACCATTTTGTATCTGTATATACAAAATAGTTAAGATGGATATACAGCTACTTTCTCTTAATTCAATGAGAAGAAAGATTTGTACTAATAGTGTTTGAATGGGATATCATGTTCACATCTTGAATAACCACCACAAAGATAACAATATGCAATGTGTTAATTATTGAAACTGTCCTACTAATCAGTTGTGAAACTATCTCATTGCTATTTATTACTCAATAAAATTAATTTTAAAAAAAACAGAAGGAGGCAAGTATGTGGAGTAGCTTTGCTTTATAACTCCCCCCTCCTGAGAGAATTAACTTACTGTTATAGACCTATTGGAGTCTGCGGACCATGATTAATCTCTTCCGAGTACAGTCATCATCCAAATTCCTCCAAGTAAGCTGCACCTCTCAAAGGATCCACTACCTTTCAATAGCACCATGTTAGGCATCAACCCACCAGCCCATGGACCTGGAGTAGAGGTGTGACTCTAGCAGGGAGTTGCCCTGGGAGCAAGCTGCTCCAGTATTGATATAGAATCATGGGATTTGGAAAGTAGAGTGGGGTTCTGCTGCTACAAGGGAAAAAAATCTGTGGTCATTTTAAAGGATTTGCCTCTGGGCCATCTGGATAAAGGCCTCCACCTTAGGAAAAGCCAAGGTATTAGAGCACCCAGGAAGCCCAGGGCAGGAGCATGGGGAGGAAGGGGAGAGTCATGACTTCCAGGTTGCCTTGCTCTGGAAGCTACAGGAGAACCCCACTGCTGGAGGAAGAAAAGCCAGCAACAGCACGCACATAAAATCTAGAAAAAGTAGAGGCCATGCTGCAGCTGCAACAGTGACACAAAAACTTTCCTCTTGCTCTGTCGTCGGTGTGGGCCAGCAGCAGAGAGGTAGCAACAGCTGCTTTGTAGAAGGCCAGGATGCTCAGCCACAGAGCAAGAAGCTGGCCATGGCCAGCTCTCTCTCTGCTAGTCTCGAAGCAGAATTGCTCTGAGGAAGATGGGGATGAGCTAAATTGGGAGACTCTGCACAGCACAGGTCTAGATAAGAATGAGGTGACTGTTGGACCCACTGGAACTTGAATGCTAAAACAAGGGAACTATTGATTTATCTGAAAGTAACTAAAAGTCTATAATTCCTACCTGAATCATCATGGCTGAGCCAGAGATATGGAAGAGTCACTGGGCTTTATAGCAATCATTTCTAACACAGAGAAGCTATTTTATTGTGCTTACCCCTTTGGAGTCTAGCACACTCCACATATAGGGTATGCAGGTTCAATGCTGCCTGTGAACATGATGAAAATCTCTTTTCAATGGCCTCCTTTTTTTTTGAAAATTACTTTTCAAGGGTTCTACAATGGCATCACTGCTGTGAATCTTTCATCCTATGATCCTTCCCCTCCTTATCAATAACTATCTAGCAACCTACACTTCCGCTTATGAGAAATGAGAAACTCCCAGCCATGCAGACCTGATGACTATGTCATTTGGCACGTGTTCAGGATCAGAAAACTCATCCATTTCTTGATCCTGCCCTAGCCATTCGCTTTTTACTTTTTAATACTCTCAACCAATCTTTTGGTACCTCAGTCTCAGGTCTTGTGACTCCTTCAGAACATGCCAGAAGAATTTATTAGGTCTGAGTGTTTTGAGAGCTCCCAAAGCCATTATTTCTACAGACTACTCCATCTACACAATCAAGGCCTGAGGTGCAAAGCAGTGGGTCCTACAAGGCCATGCCCACACTGGTGGCTCTCTGCAAACCCAGAGCAAGACCACCAGTGAGGTGGTGAAGGGAGCATCCTCCATGGAAAGTTCAGTACTTACTACAGCTGGGCTTTTCTTTCCATGTTGCATCTTTTCTTTCCATGTTGCATCTTGCTGGCAAGGGCCAGCAAGATAGCTCAATGGACTAAGCACCTGCCGAGGCAAGCGCAGGGACCAGGTTCGATCCCTGGTACCACATGCCTCATGGGTCCTGCCCTTGGGTGCACTGGGCTGGTCACTGAGACAGGGTGTGTTGGTGCACACCTATAATCCGAGCATTGAAGAGGCTGAAAACTGGAGGATCACTACAAGTCTGAGCTGCATAGTGAGACCCTGTACCAAATACATAATTTAAAATAAAAATAAAACATTGGACACACTATGCAAAGCTATACCCACACACAGCCATAAAAATAACATTTTTGAAGCTTTTCAACTTGCAATCCATACAAGAATATAACTTGCTTGCTAATTTAAAGAAGAAACTTCACATGGCAGGTAAAAACATATTTTTAATAAATTTGGTATTATGTGACCATACTTATTAGATCTAGTGTTAAATGAAAACAGAGATCCAAAGCTATGTGGGAAGCACGTATAATACAAGATGGCCCAGCTGGGGGTTCTCAGACATGCGGAGTTCAAGCACTTCCAAAGTACTGAATCTACACGTCCGTGCAGCACCCAGGAATCTCTCTCCATTTGCCAGGTCCTGGAGTACACCCTGCCAAAATCCCCTTTCAGCTCCTCAGGTGTTGCAATTGCAGCCTGCACTGCTAGCCTTCAGCTGCAGGAGGGCTTTCTCTGGCATGCAGAAGGATACTCTGCTCCACACCTGGAGCAGCTGAGAAGTGCCCAGTAGCTAAAACCTTCCATGCTTAGCAGTTATCAGCTAGTGACTTACTAGAATCACATTAACATTTCGTCCTTTTGAGACCCAGAGCACAGGCCCGGAGAGTGAGTGAGACGACTGGGGCCACGGGATCCTGAACAGACCCAGAGTGCAGGCCCGGTGAGTGAGTGAGACAACCGAGGGCCGTGGGATCCTGAACAGACCCAGAGCACAGGCCCGGCCAGTGAGTGAGATGACCCGGGCCCGTGGATCCTCATTCAACCTAGGCTGCAGGCCCAGCAGGGAACCCTTCAGCAGAACTCCCTGCAAAGAGGCTAGAGGCAAG
>NW_004524588.1:9939594-9950289 GCF_000260255.1 Octodon degus
AATAAAAAAACATTTCGTTCTTTTCGCCCTTCCAGGGATAAAACTCCAAGGCTGGTTCTTTGCGTTCCCTCCACAGAACCAAACTTCAGCTATCCACAAAGTTGTCTTGATAATTCAACCTCGATTGGGGTTTCCTGTGATCCCCACTTTAAAACTAGTTGTTCCACATCTTTGCCTTGTGGTTTGATTTTGGGGAAACCCACGGAGAGATCGCTGCTAACAGAATGGCCCTAGAATGGATTCTGGAGTTGGACAATGGCAATCCGTGGAGAGTGAGCAGTAACTTGTGGTTAGCTGGGGCATTGTCACTACGAAGCCTGTCAACTGTGATGTCTCAGCATGGGACTGAGGTGGACTGGGGGGCACAAAAGCGTGTGATAGTGAGAGAATTAGCAATGTGATGAGGGTCAGGAGAGGTGTCACCTGTTAACTACTATTAGTTAATACTAATTGATGCTAAAGGAAAAACACTGAGGCTCAGATTTGCCCACCAAAGCACTGCTGAAACAGACAAGAAGGCTTCCACGATGGGATTTGCAGACCCTGAATTCTTCCACCTGAAAGTTCAACTGCTGAGTACCACTTTCTGATCCTGCAAGGAATATTAGAAATTATAATAAAATGTTCCACTCGGAATCTCAGCAATTCTAGGGATACCTCTTGGTAGCAAAGGAATAGGACTGAAGAACCATCATCTTCCATTTCTCCTAAGCCCCTGAGCCAGCAGAAGTTTTTTCTGTCTGCAGAGCCCACAGAATCTTCACCTGTAGTGGACAATGCTTGCCTCCCCCAGTTACCCCACCTTCCTTGATGGCTTCCAGCCAATAACTAATGTTCAGTCTTAGCGTGATTTCTCCAACTAGGGAGAAAAAGCATTTTCTATCAAAGCCTCACTAATATGCACATCCTGCCTGCTAAGTAATAGAAGAAAATAGGATAACATGCCTTAGAATGGATCTTGATAGTGTTGAATCAAAGAAGGTGGCATATAATGTTGGAAAAAGAGTACTTCTAAACTCCTATGTAGCAAGATTGAGCATTCTAAAAAGGCAACTGAAATTAACCCTAATACCTTTCCAGAACCACTCCTTGAAGCTGGGGTTGGGAGAGAGAAGAGATTCCTCTATAGTAAATGAGATGGAATGCCAGAACAGCCTTGGCACAGAGTGTTGGGGAAGGAGTCAAGGCTCAGAAATGTGGGCACACCGGAACTGTATGCATTACATAGCATTGGAGAATCCAGCTAGGACAGAGCATGTGGTGGGTACTGAACAGTTCAATGGTAGTTGTCCTCCATAAGCCAGAAGTGATGGTAGGGTTGACACTGCACAACTGGCCTCCCTGGAACGGATTAGGTTAATGGGATTCTGGAGTTGCATCAGATAGGCGGCAGGACTTACTCACAAAGATGCATGTCAATAGCTAAGAGGTCATGATATTCCTCCAGCTAGGATAGTTTCCAGACCCAAGCTAACTCAGACCAAAATCTCACTGAAGGAAGAAGACACTGAGTCCTTAAAGAAGGGCACAGTGACACTACAGGAAGTAGAAGTGCAGCAATTTCTCCAAGTCTTCTCCAAGGGAACTGCTGGCTATTTATTAGAATAAAGACAATTCCCAGGCCACTTCAGGACTGCTGGATGCAGGGTAAGAGCTAGTACTCTTAGGAGACCCAAAACTCCACCACAGGTCCACTGCTAGAAGGGGAGCCTACATTAGTAAGGTTAAAAATGGAGGTCTCAGAGGCATTATTTTCTAGGCCATGGATCTTCTAGCGGTCATTTTTCCAATCCTTGAATGAATAATTATGTCACATACATTTGGCAGTGCCAGCAAGATAGCTCAGTGGACTAATCACCTGCTTAGGCAAGTGCAGAAACCATGGTTCAATCCCCAGTACCACATGCTGCGCAGGCCCTGGCCTCTGGCACACTGAGCCTCAGACCGAGTCAGGGTGTGGTGGCACAAGTCTGGAATCTCAGCACTGGGGAGGCTGAAAACAAGAGAATCACTGCGAGTCCAAGGTGCATAGTGAGACCTTATACTAAATACATAATTTAAAAAAAAAATTGAAAAGGTTCTAAAACAAAATACATTTGGCAGCTGGCTACTCTCCTTTGCATTTTGGAAATAATACATACCATACGGTACTTATGATTATTACACCAATTTGTTTATCAGATAACTTCGAAAAATACTACTTTCCAAGTAAAATCCAAACAAAAGAAGACCGTAACCAATTCAGACTCTGATAATAGCAGCTCTGCCACCTGTGACCTGGCAGACCACCTGGCAGACCACCTGGCAGACCACATGGGGCTCTGTTCTATGGTCGTCTAGCAAGTCCTTTAAATATTCACAGTGTGAACCTTTTAGATTCTGGAGCAAGGAAGAATTTCACAGCACAGAACCATTCACCCATCTGATAGTAATATCCAGTAAACTATGACCCCTCATAGAAATTGGTCCTAACTATAGGACAGCATGAATTTCTCATGAGGTGCAAAATCTAAGGCCGCAAATTGTAAGTGCAGATGCTCTTAGTGGCAGTCCATCACCCCAAGGAAATACTACCTTCAGGTTTGGATGATGCAGGTAAAAAACAGAAGGCTCTATGAAGAGGCAGTTCACAGACCTGCCTACCAATATTATCTACCTGGTCTTGAACCCATGGGTTCAGGGAAGCTTCTCCAAAACTGATAATGAAATCAAAATCTCAGAGTTGGTTAATGAATGGAACAGTCATTAACGGGAACAGTCAAGCCTGTAATGGACAGCTGCCACTTTGTATCTCTTCCCATGGTGATCTTAAAGACAGTGATAAGGGATCATCTTCCCACTACTAATAGTATACCAAGCTATCAGCTTGGGTGGACACAGAGTAGCCTATGGTGAGACAAGCTTGGGTCTCAGGGAATTGGCCAATAGGTTACCTGGGGGGAAGAAAGACCAGAAAAGCTAAAACTGGAAGTGTAGAGGTCTAACAAGCAAGATGAAGACAGCCCTATGAGAGTGGCCAACAATGTCGCAGACCTAGTACCAAAAAGAAAAATACCTCGTGGGAAAGTGTTTGCCTTAAAAGATAATTGAAACAACTAGCTGGACAAAATAATTTATTCATTGGAGATCAGCTAGATTTTATCATAAAAACATCTCAAAAGAGCTAGGTGTAGTGGTACATGTTGTTACCCCAGCACTTGGGGACACTAAGGCAGGAGGATCACAAATTTTAGTCCAACCTGGACAACATAGCAGTTCAGGAACACCCTTTCTTAAAATTTAAAAATAAAATAGAAAATAGGCTGGGGATTTAGCTCACTGCAAAGGCCCTCAGTTCAATCCCTAACTGCCCCATCCCCTGTAAAGAGAAAAGATGTCTCAAGATTTATGTAATGGGCACTGAGTGGAACAACCGCCTGGCAGCGCTGAAGTCTCTGCAAGGATAATACTTGAAAGAATTAGCAACTGGGACCTCCTCTTATTGAGAAGTTTTTGCACATCAAAAGAAATTACCAACAAAGTGAAAAAACAATCCACAAATTTGGAAGAAAAAAAAAAAACTTAACTAATGAATACACAGACCAAAAGCTCTGGTTCCATCTCATAACTGACTGAACTCCTACCACTGCCAAATGTTCAACTTGCCCACAAGGGAAACTAGTAACAAAACTTCTGCACATCACAGTCCCATCTTTCGAAGAGACCGACCTGCTGATTGATGATAGTTCTATGATTACTTTAGATTTCTTCCATTTCAGAAGGAGCCAGCAATTTATCTTGTCTGAGGCTGATAGCTACATAGGGATGAACTTGCCTTCCCTTCTTACAGTGCTTCAGCTAATGCCACTATCCAGGAGGCCACAGGGGATCCGATTTTTTGAAACAAAAATTTCTGTGTCACTCTGGTCAGTGATGGGGAACCAATGGCACGCATGCCACAGCAGGCTGTTTGTGTCCATGAAAGCTCTAAAATGCTCACCATTACTGGCACAGGCACTTCATAATGAAAGATGCATGACAGTGAGTGTGTGGTCACAAGGCACACAGGCAGAGCTGAGGTGCCAGCTCAGTGTGACATTCTGTAAGGTTGGAGTGAAGTATATATACTTTGAATCCATGTCTGCTATCTATTGGTGAGTCTCAAGACCTAGAATTGAGGTGGGTCTAAGAACCCAGGGATAAGAGTAGGAGTGACCCCTTTTAGTACTAATCCCAGTAAACTCTTTGAAAAGATAGTGCCTCTTACTCCTATAAATCCAGGGTCAACTGAATTAGTTCCTAAGTCAGAGGAAGCACCGAAGAGATCGAGTAAGAGTCCACTACTGAACTCCCGCCTGCTTTTATTATTCATGCTAAGAATGGAATGCACATACTGACAGCATCTCAGCACTGCCAGGGTCAGACTGTCAGAGATGCCAGGTCCTCACTCATATACCCTCAAGTTTACCATTATAGTCACAAAGCTGGGGTCCAGCTGTCTGATGGCTTTCTCTGGTGGCCAGAGCCTCTGTTCCCACACATGGAAGGTCAGAAGTGCCAAGGAATTAAGGACTCCTAGGAGCAATATTTAACTCATGACAAAAAGGAACTGGGCTTTTAATATTATAGCTTCTTTCACCTTGGGAGGACATTCTGCAGCTCGTGTTCCGCACACCGCACTGAAGCTCTTCCGTGAGTTCCAGTTATGCACAGAAATTTGCTCGCACGTGAGCCGATTACTGGTTGTTATCTCTCCCTGCTCCACCTTTCTACCCTCCTACCAGGACGTTTTAGGATTATTACCATTTATGGTGGTTGTTCTTTAAATCTCTGTCTCAGGATTTAGATTCCCAGAGTGCTCAGTGTAGAGTAATTTCCTAACACACGAGAGGCCTTGTGTTTGAACATGAGCACTGGGGACATGGGACGTGGACAAGAAAAAGAGAGGGAGAGGGAGAAGGAGAAAGAGAGCGGTTGGAGGAGGGAGAGGGAGGGTGTCATGCCATCATTGGAGAGTTCCACATGAAACATAAACAGCGACCAAGGAAAGTCCTATGGCATGGGCAGGAACATTTCTGTTGGTCAGGCAGTGGGAGGCACACCAGCTTCTCTTTTCTCCTACTGGAAAGAGCAGAGATTAAGTCCTTGCTGTGGGATACGAGAGGTCAGTATAGGCTGGTTATCACTGGATAGCGGCCCAATTCCAACACATGTTCTGATAAGTTAACACATTGTCCTTTTGTCAAGTTCTGATCCTCTGGCATTTTGTAGAAATCCAAGCTTCTCTTTTTTTGAACAAACTTTCTGCAATCTGTTTCCATCTTGGCAGAGACCCCTCTATTATCTTTTTATTTTTCTACCCCTAGTCCATTGGTCATGTCCCCCACCCATCCTGTTCTCTTCCAGCTTTCTGTAGTATAGCTCTGTTCTTCTGTAAAACCTACTTTCCTCTTAATCATTTATAACAGACCCAGAAGCATTCTAAACCCATATGTTATACCTTCAACAAAAATGTTTAAATAGCTCTGTTTCCTGGAGTATAGGAAAAGTTCAATTTTCTTTTTTGTTTTGTTTTTTGTTTTGAATACATGGTCTCACTATGTAGCTCAGACTCGTAGTGATCCTCCTGTCTCAGCCTCCTCAGTGCTGGGATTACAGGTGTGCACCACCATGCCCGGTTTCAGGACCAGCAAAGCACACTCAGAGTTCCTGCAGCCAGTGCAGCAAGCAGTACCAGGGATCAAACCTGGATCCTTGCACTTGCCTGAAAGGCTATTAGACAGCCGAGTTATCTCCCCCATTCCAAAAAAGTTTAATTTTCAATTCCTTCCAAAAATAAGAAAAAATATGCATACTGTCTTCCATTGTCAACCAAAGAAAAACTAAAAACAATAGTCACATTCTGTTGCACATGAAGAACCAAAACATATAAATAGAATATTATATTAATAAGAATTTTCCTTTTTTTTGTGGTACCAGGGATCAAACTCAGGACCTTGCACTTCCAGGCAAGTATTCATTCCACTGAGCTATTTCCCCAGACCCAGGATTTATTTCTTGGTAGTAAAGCTATAGTTTGATTTTCTTTGTTTTGTTCTATTTGTCTTTATCTTCCAAAAGATATTAAATATATCACTTTAAGAAAATACAGCTACGTACATCATTTTAGAGTGCATGGATTTTAGAGCAGTCCAAAGATTCTAAATCAATGTTTTTTTCAGATCTTTTGTCTATAATAGGAGTGAGGAACTAATAGATCCTTGCCCAGTTCAATTTCAATTTATTTCCCCATGACAGTCTTTCAAATTTAAAACATGTGCACACAAGTAAAAATAGTTCCAAGTCTGTGAATTGCAAGATCACTTACTTATTTACAGGAATAACAAAACTGAATCCTTTTTTTTCATAGGACATGCATACCCAAAAACATATACCTAATCCAATGAATTTTGATTCTACTCACGATAAAAAAAATTACTAACCTGTCAACTAATCTTTCAACTGTAAAAAACAATCCTAGCTCTAGTTAAGTTTAGAAATAAATTTAGCTATGTGACAGCTGGTTCTGTCCAAGAACACAGGACCTTCTAGTAGAAATACCATTAACCACAGGAAATAGGCTCTCTTATGAAATTCTTCATGAAGTAGCTAAAGATCTTCTGGTCTGAGAAGGGTAATAAAAGTATAGCTAGT
Organism: Octodon degus; assembly: GCF_000260255.1. Taxonomy (NCBI): domain Eukaryota; kingdom Metazoa; phylum Chordata; class Mammalia; order Rodentia; family Octodontidae; genus Octodon; species Octodon degus. The sequence continues at coordinate 9,946,267 of NW_004524588.1, forward strand.
ATGCTTCAAGACAGACAAGAGACTCTAAGGAGCTTCTTCCACTCCTTGGAACATACTGGAGAATAGCTCTGAGCACACTATGAACTTTTATGAAGTGCCATCCATTGAACTCCTAGGTATAAGAAAATGACTAGAAAAGAGGTAAAATTTGAGAATATCTCACTATGTACTAGGTTAAGTATTAAATACCTTCCTTTGAGCTGCCTGGAGCCATTTATCAGTCTCTAAAAAGATGAAATTTTAAATACTATTCTAGTCCTGGAAAATAAAATGAAATTTAGAGCAAGTTAATTTACCATAGCTCACAGCAACCAAGAAAGATTATCTGAACAACAATAAAGAGACACTTCTGGGATATACTATGAATATAGAATGGTCTGCGTGTGATCTTTTTAACAAAGAAATGGCAATTCCTTGCAGTTTAATCTAATATTTTCTCTCATACCTGTACAACTTCAAACATGTAAAAATGTCATCTTCGGTCATAGTGCTGATCTGAAAATATGCATGTCAAAAAATGGCCCCTACACCGTATGACCTCCTTTTCCTAAGTGTGTTAAATTGGTAGTTCTGCAGTTCAAGGCACGAGCTCTTATCTAAGGATTTCATATAATGTAGTGAGCCAGATAACAGGGATTTAGAGTGGACTTTCTGAATAGAACATAGTCTGGAGTTCCCAAAATGCATTAAATATAGAGCCACTATCTAATTGAACAATTTCGCTTCATATGTCCAAAACAAATGAAACCAGTATATTGAAGAAATATTTGAATTCTGATGTTGACTTTAGCATTGTTTAAGACAGCCAAGACATCAAGACAACTGAAGCATCAGGTGGATGAATTGTACACAGAGCCTGCCAACAAGTGTATACACACTTCAGGGGAAAAAAAATCTCTGTGAATATCTAACAGTAAATTTATTAGACATCATGAGATTAATGTAAGTTACATTCAGCCTCTACAATTACAAGAGGTGCTCAAAAAGGTGGTCATTAACTTCCAGACACTTGGGCCAGGGAGATAGCTCAATGGAATAAGTGCTTGCCTGGCAAGTGCAAGGTCCTGAGTTCGATCCTTGATATAGAAAAAAAAAAAAAAAAAAAAACAGACCTTTATTAGTAGGATGAACTGCTTAACTTTAGTCACTGACATTGCTGAACGTTCATTTCAGCTTCTTTTCTAAGGGCCAGCAGTGTAGTGGGTTTTCTGTGATATATGACATCCCTCGAGGGTCCCACATAAAAGGGTAACACTATCTGTTGAAAAAAAAAATGCCATGCTACTTGTTCTTTTCCTGAGGTGAATATCCATTTTCTTACAGGCTTTATTTGTGCAATGGAATACTATTCAGCCACTAAAATGAATTCAATCTTATTATTTCTAAAGCTATGGGTGAACCTATGCAGATATAAGTGAAAGAAATCAGGTTTGGGAAAAGAGAGATCTCATTCATATGTGAAAGCTAAGAAATCCGATCACATAGAAGTAGACGGGAAGATGTAGTTGGGAGTGAGGTTGGGAAATGCTCATCTAAACATACAAAATTTCAATTAGATGGGAGGAACAAGTTCAAGAGATCTATTGCTTGCTGTAACTGTAGTTAATATACAGTCACTCCTACTTAAAGACAGGGATACATCCTGAGAAGTACTATATTAGACAACTTTGCAATAGTGCAAACATCATTTACACAAATTAAGATGTCTATGACATCACCAGCCATATAGGCTTATAGGGCCACCATCTCTATGTGGTCTCCTGTGGACTAGCTTGGTACTACATAGCACATGACTGTGTTATACTCTTCAGAACAGCTAAGAGAGTAGAAATAAAGAATTCTCACCACAAATATGAATAACTGTATGAGATGATGCATATGTTAATCAGATTCAGTCAGGCCACACTGTATAAGTATTTATAAATATCCTATAGTAAGTACATACAACTCTATCTGTTAATGTAAACTACAAGACTATATTTATTTTCCCAAAATTGTATCAACTATCCCTGTTGCTCTTCACCTGATATCCCTGATCCAGAACATCCCAGCTAGAGAAAAAGAGAAGAAATGACTGTCCTTGACTGTCTTTCACCATTTTCCCCATGGTTTTGGCTTCACAACAATTTTTCAAGCAATGCATTACGATAAAATTGTAATTCAAAGATGGTTGAAGAGGAAAGGAACTGGAGAAGCCAGTTCCTTGTGGAATGTTTTCCTTCCTTGTCCCTTGCATGCTGGTAACATACACACACACAAACATACACGCACACAAACACACACACACACACACACACACACACACACACACCTGACTGACCAAACTTTCCTACCAATGTTAAGATGTACTCTTATTTCTGTTGCAGACCAAGTGTAACAGTGAATCTAGAAAATCCTTTTGGAGTATCTTAAGGGGGTTATCATTTATTTCTCCTTTTTTGATATATCTTCTTCTCTTCTAAACATTGCTACCAATTTCTCTTGGTTCTCCTTCTGCCTCTGACATTTTCAAATTCTCAGCTGAGTTTCCTGACCTCTGTCTGACCTCTGAATCTGAAGGCTTCTCAGAACTTGTTTCCTCTCCTCTCTCTCTGATGTCCTCCATGGCTATGGCATTAAATAATATCTATGTGGTGACAATTCACAAATCTCTACCTCTAGCCAAGATCTCTTTTTCTCAGATCTAAATCTACACATCTAGCCATGTACTTGACATTTCTACTTCAACTTGACCCTCTAATAAGTAAAAATTAGAAGCTGTCCTCTTGATTTTTTCCACCAAAGTCATCTTATTTTATATTCTTCATCTCAGTAAAGGGCACTTCAACCTCACCGGTCATGTGAATCAGAAGCCTAGAAGTAATCTGTGACAATTCCTCCTTTGGAGCACACCATAACCACCACTAACTCCCACCAAATCAATTTAAATAGAAACCTAAAACTTATTGGAGGAACCCACTTCCACCCTGGAACCTGCCTCTGTGTGACAACCAACTCTCTCCCCATAGATTCTGCATCCCAGGTATGGCCACCACCAGCTCCAAGGCCACTCTGTTTTGTCTCCCCTTGGCACCAAGCAGCAGAGATGCCAACCAACTTACCAACCTGATCTTGGATGAGGCCAATGCCCCAGAAGAGAAGGTAAGCACTAGAGAGTTGGCAGCTCCACTAACCAATAACAGACCTGGTCAGCAATACTAGACCCAAGAAAAGCTCACAGCTATTATAAGCTAGAAAATCATCATGGGACTTTACTCCAAAAGTTTCTCCTTCTGGGCAGATTAGAGTTGGAGAAGAAACCCAGAGCACCACCTGACCTTTTGCCAGAGAGTGTTTAATTGGGCTCCATTTGGGGAAGGGGTTAAGAGTGAGCAACAGAAAAATGACTGCAACTGTATGTCAGGGTGTCTGATCTGACCCCCTGCAATGACTGGTTGAGAGACAGCTACAGGGAGAGTGTGGGCCACACAAAGACTCCCTGAGGAGTTTAAGCTCAGGCCAGGAAGGCCACAAGGCAGTGCCTTCTATAATGAGATACCAGGGCGAGGGAGAAGAGAAGGGATCTGAAAGTGTTGTCAGTAAGTCCAACAGCGGACTGCATGACCCCCAGCCTTGCTGCCTACTTCTAATGGAGACCAGCAGGCTGACTGCTTTTCCCATTTACCAACGTGAGCTTTACCACACCTCAGCTTGAACAATCACCACAGTCTGAGATGTACAGACATGGGGGGCCCTGGGGCAGGGAGGGCATATGAGGCTGTGCACCTAGACAGGAAAAGTTGTAATTTGCTGGACTCCAAGACTGTAGATCCTGGTGTATTGGCTCACTCAAAAACATAGAGCATTCTTCTACTCCATTTTCTTCTCTTGTTCTTTCATTGGTGTTTTTTGGGGGGTTGGGTTTTTTCTTATTTCTTTTCTCCTTTTAATTTTTTTCTCTTCTTACTTTTTTCCTTTATTTTAATGTCTTCTTCTTCTTCTTCTTCTTCTTCTTCTTCTTCTTCTTCTTCTTCTTCTTCTTCT